>NW_012267250.1:6061254-6089802 GCF_000151885.1 Dipodomys ordii
AGGAAGGAAGGAAGGAAGGAAGGAAGGAAGGAAGGAAGGAAGGAAGGAAGGAAGGAAGGAAGGAAGGAAGGAAGGAAGAAAGGGAAGAAAACTTGAATCCTGAAATGACTAAAGTTAAAACGAGGGAACTTGAGCCAAGTGAAATAAAATTAAATGTTTGTTTACATTTGGAATAACAAAATAATGTCTTATTTCAAACAAATTAGCCCAAACATTAATTTTAAAACTTCACTATATGTAAAATTTAACTATATATAACAATAATTCATTACAACTTTGTGGATAAGAATATGGATAGTTTTCAAGACCATTACTAGATGTGTGTTCTGTATTTTCCTTCTTTGGAAGACATTAGGGAATGTAGAAAAGTGGTTTGTAGAAGAGAATATATACTACAGAAAACAAAAAGGTGAGTTCCCTGAGCAGCCAGTTACAATAGCTAATTTCTGATGCCAGGTCTTCCTATTTTTCTCCTTTGTTTTTCTATGGATGTGGCTCAACCACTTTTAAGGGCTATGCTGTGTGTTTTACCTTTGTCCCATTATCTATAAAGTGAATTTTTAAAGACTATTTGGATTTTTTAAATTGATATAGTATATGGTATATTAATTCTCTGATTTTAAGGAGCTATGTAAATAAACCACATGTGTAAGAAAGTGCTTAAATATTCATTTTATATAATATAAATATACAAAATATATTTGGATATCCATCACAATATCTAGATCATAACTACAAGAAAGTAAGTTTTGTTCCCTGTAATTGTTTCCTGGATCAAAAATATTGTATTTATTTAGAAAACATTATTTACAAAGATTTAAAATAAGATTAATTCATAATTGTCTTGATTTAAGCAAATGTTTTTATGGGGTACCTCAAATTATTCATTATTACTTTTTCATGTCAATAAATTTTCCTACTACATATTCTGCCTACCATCACATTTATGACAAAATTCAATCCTAGTTATGCTTACACTCTAAATGTGAATTATGATTTTTATTACAAGTTTAAAAAAATCTGTCCCAGATGATAAGAAATAGATCAATATGTAATACAGCTTCTATTGGCTGAGGATGCAATCACAAATGTATATCTAGAGCTGGGAAGTTGGCTCAGTGGTAGAGTGCTTGCCTCACATGCATGAGGCCCTGGGTTTGATTCCTCAGTATCACATAAGCAGAAAATAGCTGGAAATGGTGCTGTGGCTCAAGTGCTAGGGTGCTAGACTTCAGCTGAAGAGCTGAGGGACAGTGGCCAGGCCCAGACTTCAGCCCCCACAACCGACAAAAAATAAAATAAAAAATAAATAAATGCATATCTATTAGGATTTTTAAATTAATTTTACTTAATAAGATTTTTAAATAATAATGATTATTACTTCTATCAAGGCCATTTATGCCCAATTTTATCCCCAGGACTACTTACATAATATATTAGCATAATAGAAATATAATATTTATGTTGTGTCTATACCTACATAGATACATATACATATACATGCAGAGAAAGAGAACATTCAATTCTAAAAATTAGAATAATATCATAAACAAAACAATTCTCCTAATCTGAAAGACAGTGTAAGTTTTCTCCATTTCCATTTAAAAAATTGAGTGCTAGTGAGTTGACACCCTGCATTACTCTGACATATTTAGAAAGTTATCATGTGAACTGATGAAACAAACACACACCTAGATCATTTCATAGTATTTAATATTTATCTCCAAATATTATCATGTCAAAGGTAACTTATTGTAACAAATTTGTCCAAATATTTCTAACATAGTACAGAAATATATATTTTCCCTTTCTGTTGAGAACTCAGTAATATCACTACCTAGGGAAGTTTATGTTAAAGTCTTTTCAACCACAATAGAAAATGTTTGGCATGTACAGTATTGATCCTAGTTATTATCATATTTTTGTCTTCTCTCCAGCTACCATTATCTTGTCAGACTTTCTAGTGTCTATGAACACCTTTACTAGGAGAATGTACTGTGGAACAAGCTTTCCTCTCAACATGTCTTATATATAAGTGAACAATATAGGGGAAAACATTAAATGTAGAATGTTAGTTCATGTTCTCACAAATATACCTAAGTGTTTTGAATTTCATGTTAATTTATATTTTATTGTTATTGTAAAGTTGATGTTCAGGGAGGTTACAATTACACAAGTCAGGTAATGAGTATACTTGTATTGAACAGTGGCACTTCTTTCCTCATTTTCTCCCAGTTTTCTCTCCTGATCCTTCTGCCCCAAAAGTTGTATAGTTCATTTTCAATGTGTGTCTACTGAGAATCACTGCTGCATTAGTTCATACCTTGTCCCAACATTTCTGTGCTCCCATTTACCTTCCCAAAACAGATAAACTTACATACCAGGTAAAAGGTACAGAAATAAAAAAAACAGTGACAATGGAGAAGAAACAAACAAACAAAATTAAAAACAAAACAAAACAAAAAACCAAGCCCTTTTGTTTCCATTTCTTGGAGTTAATTTGAATATCTTTTTTTTGTTGTTGGCTATAGTGCTTAAACTCTGGGCCTGGGTGCTGTCCCTGAGCTCTTCAACTCCAGGCAACAAGTGTTCTACTACTTGAGCCACACTGTAACTTCTGGTTTTCTGGTGGTTAATTGGAGATGAGTCTCACGGACTTTCCTGCCCCAGCTGGCTTTGAACTGTGATCCTCATATCTCAGCCTCCTTAGTAGCTAGGATTACAGGCATGAGCCACTGGCACCCTTCTACTATCACTTTATATAATCAAATGTACATAGCCATTGAGCCTTTGTGATCTCTCTGAGAATATCCTCCTTTGTTCTCACTCTGTGAATGTTTAGAGTCCCATAAAATATATCATGTTCAAGGGTATTTTTTTTCTTTTACCATCCAGTATGTTTACTTATACATTTACAGGTACTTTCCAGTTACAACAAATGAGAGATAACATGCAACCTATGTTCCTTTTGCCCTGACTGAGGACACTAAAGATATTTTTTCCAAGTCTTTCCTTTTCCTTACAAATAGTGCAATATCATTCTTTCTGATGGAAGCATAAAATTCCACTATGTATATATACAATATTTTCTTGTTCCATTCATTCACTGAGGGGCATCAGGATTACCTCCATATTTTGACTATGAATGCTGTAATGAACATGGTTGTGCTGGTAGTTTTAGTGTGGTCTTGTTGGTGGTCTGTTGGATAAATGCCCAGCAGTGTAATTGCTAGATTATAGGGATCCTTTGTGTTTAGACTTTTGAGGAACCTCCACACTGCTTTCCAAAGTGGTTGAACAAGTTTACGTTCCCTCCAACGATGTAATAGAGTTCCCTTTAGCTATATCCCACCAGCATCTGTTATTGTTAGTTTTCTTGATAATGACCATTCTAACTAGGGTGAGATAGAATTTCAATGTTGTTTTGATTTGCATTTCTTTTATTATCAGAGATGTTGAACATTTCTTCCTGTGTCTATTGGACATTCTTACTTTTTCTGTCAAGTTTCTCTTTAAGTATTTATCCCATTTATTAGTTGGGTTGTTGTTTCTTAGAGGATTTATTTGGGGGGGAGGTTATATTTTGAGCTCTAAGTATATAGACATGCCTTTGTCTGATGCATAGCTTGCAAAAATCTTCTATTTGGTGGGCTTCTATTTATCTTGCTAGTTATATCCTTTGCCATAAAGAAAGTCTGCAGCTTGATGCAATCCCATTTATCCAGTCCACCTATCACACCTGTCTTTGGTTAGATCCTGCAGGCAAAATTAAGGAAGGAAAATTCAGCCCTAAGCAATTGCTTTGACAAACTAGGGATAACGTACATATACAGAATATTTAACCCAACCCAACACCATCAGAATATGCATTCTTCTCAGCAGCTTATAAAATATTCTCCAAAATAGAACATATTTTAGGTCACAAAGAAAATCTCTGCAAATTCAAAAAATTGAAATTATTCCATGCATCCTATCAGGCCACAACATAATAAAATTAGAGTTCAACACCAAAACTATCACAGAAAAATTTCTAACTCATTGAAACCGAATAACACATTGCTGAATGACTAGTAGGCCATTCAACAATGGAAATTCCAACATTTATGAAACTTAGCAAAAGTGAACAGAAAATACCAGCTCCTCTGGGATACTGGGAAGCAGTATCCAGAGGAAATTTTATAGCTCAGAGTACCTACATCAATGAATTGCAGAAATCTCAAATTAGCATTTTAATGATGAACCTCAAGTTCCTTGAAAAAACAGAAACAAGCCAAACCCCAAACCAGTAGATAGGAACAAATAATAAAAATTAAATAAAGGTAAATGAAATAGAAAATTAAAAAAAACATAGAAATAATAAACAAAACAAAGAGTTGGTTCTTTGAAAAAATTAACCAAATTGGAGTCAAAATGGGAATATCACAACAGAAACAAGCACGATTTCTCTTCCTGCCTTTCTCTGTTCAAAAGTATAGAGTAGAAGTGTAATTGGATAGGAGAGAGTAAATTTCCTTAGGCTTTTAGTGTCATTAGAGGTCAAGATGCTTAACCCATTTTTTTTTCGTCACTTGACTTCCTTCTTCAATATAGAATATAAAGATTTTTTTAATCTTCTCCCTCATTTATTTCGTCCCTCATCCTCACTCCCTGTCCTCTTCTCTTTCCTTTCTCTTCTACTTCCCCTATAAACTTATACCTCTCTCTGTGTCTCTGTCTCTGTCTCTGTCTCTCTCTCTCTCTCACACACACACACATCTATATCTATACATAGATCTATCTATGTATAAATCTATATCTATACATATATATAGATATCCCTGAAGATTACCGCTCCAATCCTAACCTTACTTCACAACCTCAATACTTTCATCTGACAATCAAATTTTAACAGTACAACTGACCTCTCCATTTCCACTCAATGTTCTCTATAGGCTCTAAACCCAGATAAGTAAATCTCAGCAAAGGGACCAAACACCAGCTGCCTAATCAACCAAGAAAAAAGTGAACCTACTACTTAGAAGATTACATATTCCCCAAAGAGAAAAGCAAATGGACAGAACATATCACAGAAATACTATAAATATACAAATCCAAGAAAATAAAATGCTCACAGAGAGCAGAATGGGAAACAGGGACCAGGAAGATACTTCACAAGATGCACTGTAAACATTGCTGATAAATTTAATTAATGAGAACTTTGAAAACGTATACATGACAATTTGTGAGTATGATGAGACTAACCAAAGAAGAATGAGGAATTCATGGTGAACACAAACAAGAAGCTAAATAAAGTCCAAGAGATGGCAAGGAGTCTAATAAACACACAACCACCTAGAGAATTTAGCAGAGAACTCTGCCCCCTCCCAAGAAAATAGACACTCAAAAACTCAACAACTCAATCGACAAATGAGATAAAGACTTAATTCAAGAGAAACTTTTCAGAGGAAGAAGTAAGGACAGCCAAGAAGGACACAGGAAGAAAAGTTCAACATTTCTGGCCGTAAAAGGAATGCCAATCAAAACAACATTGAGATTCCACCTCACTCTGGTTAGAATGATCATTGTCAAGAAAACTAACAATAACAGATATCAATGGGTTTGTGACCAAAAAGGAACTCTATTACACTGTTACCATGAAAATATTACAGGGAGGGTTTGGGAAAACATTAGGGATCCTAGGAATGGGTCAAAAATTCCTGAGACCCAGAACCACAACAAATCAAAGAAAAACTGATTAAATGGGATTGCATCACACTGTAGACTTTCTTCATGTTTCTTTTTAAAATTCAACTGTTTTTACTTAATCAAGCAAGCTATGTAACAAAGCCATTTATGTGATATGCCTTTGTTAATATGTAATTAAAAACAAAATGCAAGAAACCTCATTAATAAATATTAATATGTGGAATATCTGCCCAATAAATCTAGTTAACTTTTTGTTATAACTTTTCCTATTTCAACGAATTCTCTTCAATAAGGTACCTGTTATGGTTAATACAAAATGGTTTGTAGTCCCATGTCATGACTGCCATATTAAAAACCTGGTTAGTATAACTGAATAAACTATCAAAACTATATATTTGAACATTTTAATTAATAAAACCACAATTAGAGTTGGATGCTGGTAGCTCATACCTGTAATTTCAGCTACTCAGAATGCTGAGATCTGAGGCTATCAGTTTGAAGGCTAGTGGGGTAGGAAAATCCCTAAGACTCAATAACTACTAAAAAAGCCAAAAGTACATCTCTGGCTCAAGTGATACAGTGCTATCCTTGAGCAACATCGACAGCATCCAGGCCTCAAGTTCAAGCCCCTGCACTGGCACAAAACAAAATAAAGTAAAAATCAATATGCCCAACAATTTTGACTGATGATTTTAGCATCAAGTAGGTATTTTAATGTCTTCCTGTTGTCTTATTGATGAACCAGAGGTTTATAGCTTTTTTTATTGGAAATATCTATTACACAAAATAAGACTGCAAATGAGCAATCAAGTACTTCCATTGTTTCAGCCACTATTTTCCCATTTCTTTCAAATATTTCATTCTTGCACAACAAAAATAGCTATAGCCTTTTCTCCTGGCATTAGGTTATTTCTAAATTTTCTGAACATTACTTTTTACTTAATACAAAACTTAATCTTAAAAAAAGATATTTTATATGTTATAAAAGATAATCTTTATCAGAGCCAGGACTCCATTCTTCTTGAGTAACAATAGCTTTACACAAAGAACTCAATTTCTCATAGTTGCTTTGGTTCATAAATCACAGCTAATATATTAAATACTTTAAATTTTCTTGCAATATTAACACCTATTTCTGTATAAATTTGTTCATTTTAAAAGATGTATTTCTGGTCATGGTGTTACCTCATATAATGTATCAATTAGTAGTTTTGTCTCTGGTACATTAAACCATGTGAATTGAATTCTAGAAAAAGAGTTATATACTAAAAAAATACTACACTCATTAAATTTAGTCATTACATACTTTATCTACATGAATTGGCATATTTCTTTACAAAATACATGAAGAGACAAGAAAGGTATCTGAATATAATGTCAATATGCAAACGATAATTCACTTTCTACATGCATGTTGAATATTTTTCAACCAGGTAACAATATATTTTAATAATAGTCTGATTTTTAAAATTTTGTTTAAAATTGTATAATAAAACATAACAGAAATATATCCAAAAATCTCATAAAGAATAACATTTTGAAGAGATTTCAGGAGATAAACAACAGACTTGGATTTTAGATCTTATTTTATATTTAACACTATTTTTGATAATCTGCCATCCATAGAAGAGAGTTTTGTTATAAATATTAAAGAGTCTTTCTGCTTTGATTCCTGTATCATTTCTCTTATCTCTCAGCCCCAATTTTTCTGTTTTGTGGTGTTCTACTCTCTGAGGCTGTACTCCCCACAAGCACTGATTGAGTCCGTTGGAGGATTCTTTTGCTGGAGTCAAGGGTTTTTCCTTCCTCTTCCCCTTATCCTAATGTCATAAAACTGCAACCACTTATTGCTAGTGTGTTTATTTTTCCTCTTTAATTCAAAGTATAAAGTTGTTCAGCCTCCTAAGTAGATCTGGGTCTCAGCATCTAATGAAAAAGTTTTGTGAAGCATCATGAATTTTATATTACTTGTAACTTTATGCCTAAAAATCTTTCCTCTCAAGCATAACTTACAAAACAAAAGTGTTATTTAGACATGGGAAAAATAATTGCAATAAAAATTATCAGTAGATTTTTTTCTGTCAGGCATGGTTGAAATCAGACTTGGCCAGTGTCGCTTAACTTTTGTGCTCAAGGTTGGTGTTCTACCACTTTGAGCTACAGCTCCACTTCCAGTTTGGAGGTGCTTAATTGGAAATAAGAGTGTCATGGTCTTTCATGCTCAGACTGGCTTCAAAGTATGATACTTAGATCTCAGCCTCATCAGTAACTAGGATTA
Source organism: Dipodomys ordii (assembly GCF_000151885.1). Classification (NCBI taxonomy): domain Eukaryota; kingdom Metazoa; phylum Chordata; class Mammalia; order Rodentia; family Heteromyidae; genus Dipodomys; species Dipodomys ordii. The sequence continues at coordinate 6,069,218 of NW_012267250.1, forward strand.
CAGGCATGAGCCATCAGCGCCCTGTTTCTCAGTGGATTTTAAGGAAACAAATGTCTATGTTTTGTAAATGTGGATAAGACAAAATTTAAGGTAACTTTTCTGGTATATTCCTCTTTAATTACACATGATATGACATTGAAAACTGCATAGGTCAAAAGATATTTCAACAAAACTTCCACATGATCATGTGAAAACTCACAAATAAGTTTTCTTATGAGGAAACATACGCCATTCTTATTAAATGTAACAAGTCTGGTTCAGGTAAATTCAATAGCCTAAGAATATATAAACTACACAAGGATATATAAGTATTCCAAAGTTATGTGTGCATTAATCCTGACATTACTTAATCAAATATGGTGTAGTTATAGGAAATTTTACCTGTTGAAGATATTTTATTTGACTTTTAAAAAAAGCTAATCATTCTCATTCAAGATTTTGTTATCTCCAAACAAAGGTGATTTTTAAAAGTGGTTGAACTTTAATGCCCTTTCATATGAGTGTACAACATGTATCTACAACTATTTTATAAAGCAGAAAATAAAGTAATCTTCCAGGGTTGATAGTAAATGAGATCAAACTGACTCCTTGGTGATTTCTCCAAATCTTTTACACAAAAAAATAACAAAAATATCCAGATAAATGTTGTTGGTGAAAGACAAGCATAAGACGTAGTGTTTTCAATGATGTATTTTCTTTCCCATAGCTTAGGCTGTGTAACAAGATAATAAGTAACTACCTCACTGGACAATGTAAACATCACAGATTTCATCAACGCACTGGAGTGTGTCCTTAGAATATCAGAGCCATTAAAAGCAAGAATACTGGGGGCCATTCTGTTACGTGCATATTAATAAAGCCTGATTGCTTGGTATCATAAAATTACTTTTGCTCTGGGGAGTATTGTTGCATAAAAATTAATAGTATTGAAATTTAATCCACAGAATAAAATCACTGGCATTACAAACGTTAAATATTTTTATGTGATATTACCAAGGAAATAGAAATACACATGTATACATAAATTTATTACATGAAATGAGAATATGTTTTTCTCAATATATTTCTCCACTTTTACATTGTGTTCAATAATAAAATAACAATTTTGTTTCCCAGGCTTTTCTTTCTCTGAAAGTGATAGGCTTTTATTCTGTGGTTTCTTTAATCTCTTCAGATCAAAATGTTAAATCCTTTGACAATTAAACACCTGTGCTTTAAAACTTTGTGCTGATTCAATGTGAAGATTTCCAGATTGGCTGTACTTACTCATTAAAACTAACGAGAGCTTTATGGTTAAATCCCTATGTGCCAGGATGAATATTGTTCCCTAGTGTTCAATAGCCGTTAATTTTTTCTCATTCCTTACCTGTTGTGCCAACTGCTAATAATTGGATTAGGCCATCTGTTTCTTCACACATTTACCTAAAGAATGAAGAAAAGAAGTAGTTTCTCATACAAGGAATTTAACTATAGGATAGTTAAAATACCCAGTTAAACACACAAACACACACACACAATTTTTAAATTTCTTGAAGCAAGACAATTTTTTAAAATCTCTCATTTCAACAGTAAAATCCATTAGGCATTAAAAATACTGTATCTGAAATGTTTATTTAATAGAGCAAAATGAAATATGTATAACAGATGAATCACAATTAGATTAACAAGATTATCACAATAGACTCATTCCAATAGTAAAATCCTTCCTAGAGAAGATTATTCAATTTTATTCTTATAAAATATTTGTTTTTTTATTGACTTGTGTACATTTTGCTGTTTACAATGGGAAAGCTTCATAAAGGCTGGAATATCATCTTTTGGCATTATTATTGTTCCTCTATTGCTTTGCCTAAGGTCAGATATAGAGTAGGAACTTGGATTTTTGTTTTCACCCATCCTATACTAGCATCTAAAAATTACTTTATAAATTTAACATACTGTAAAAAAAAAATAACGATGCTTCTGAGTAGCACTTCGTGGACTGGATTTTACACAGAAAAAGAAAGCAGTTCCTCAAAAATCAAGTTTTCATTTGAAGGCATCAGAGCCCTTCAGAAACAACATTGTTTAAGAGCAGATATTGCAAAGGAGACTTGAGTGTCATAAGAGGCTTGGAAGGCCTCAAATAGGCCTAGGTGCCAACTAGAGGCTCAGCATACAGGTTGTCAAGTCATTTGTAGAATTGTAGAATTCTAGCTAGACTGGAAGAATTGACAGAAAGCCTGAAAAACAGAATGCCAGGCTGGAAAGAATCAAATTCCCAAGAGTAAGAAACCCCTACTTGGTTTAGGCATGAGAGAATACCCAAGAATATTTTAAAGCCCAATCGAGAGAATATATTAGGACAATGTAATCAGCCACATTCCCATTTGGTCATTCACTAATCTGAACACCATGAATATTCTCTTACTACAGCTTAATTTGCCACTTATGGTGAAAACAGATCAACTTATTTTCAGATACTTGTTGTCTATTTTTATATATGACTATTTTTTTAAGTATCCAATAAAGTTTGTTTCTTCTGTTAATGTAAGGCGCTGTTTGTATTGTAATAAATGAATTGTAGGGGGAGAGAGACCCAATAATGAAGTAAATGCAGGACAATGAATATAAAAAGTAGAAATTATGGAGTGCTAGTTCTCAAAAATATAGATGAAATGAGCTATCTGTACCAAATATGTAAATAAGATTGAATTAACATACAACAAAGGGATGAATCTTTGCATTTCAATTGTATAGGTTATTAACATTAGGAATCTCTGTAATTCAGTATATTAAAAAATAAAATGAGTTTAATTTAAGTTTCTTCACGGCTTCTAAATATATATTTTATAAAATATTAAAGTAGTGAAACATTATATCATTATTACATTTAAATTTAAGTGGTATATATATGTACATATATACTTCATCAATGCTCAAAAATGATGAAAAATATCATTCTAAGCATGAACTTTTATGATCCTTTTAAAGAAAAAAAACTGACTATTCTAAGGGACAAGTTGGAAGAAATATACTTGAGAAAATATTCTGGAGAGTATTTACAGTGTGTGTGTGTGTGTGTGTGTGTTGGCCCAGGGGCTTAAGCTCAGGTCCTTGGCTCTCTTCGTTGCTTTTTTTCCACAGTCAAGAGTAATGCTCTAATACTTGAGCCACACCTCCACTTCTGGCTTTCTATTCTTTAATTGGAGATAAGAGTCTTAGGAACTTTTCTACCCAGGTAGACATCTAATCTGGATCTTTAGAGCTTAGCATCAAATCAGCAAGGATTACAATGTAAGCTACAAGCACTCAGCTTTATAATTGTTTTAATTCAATAAATAGACAACAATTAAGTTTAGGTTAAACATTGCTCTGGCCTCACTTAAGAAATTTTAAAAGTAAGAATGATAGAAAACAAGGAAGGGGGAGAGGGAGCAATGGAGGGATAGAGAAAGAAGAAAGGGAGGGAGGAAAGGGAGAAAAATGAGCACAGAAGAGATAATTTTCTTAATGACTTACCCTAGTGAATTATGAACAGCAGATTTAAAGTGAACATGTGGCTTTGACAATATGTTGCATGAATTAGTTAAAAGCTTAACTACTAGAATTATTCACTCACAAATGTGTTTTCAGACTGTGAAAATCCCCACCAAAAACTCAAGGTATCTGAGTTACTATTCACTTCTATTGTCTAGCCTCAGTCCCTCCTGCTGCAGGAAAATTACTTTCTCCCGTGAGCCCCTTTCCCTTGGAAAAGAAGGATATCGATGGAAACAAAAATGTGAAACCATGGGGCTGGGAAGGTGGCTCAGTGGTAGAGTGCTTGCCTTGCATGCCTGAGGCCCCGGGTTCGATTCCTCAGCACCACATAATCTAAAAGAAAAGCTGGAAGTGGCACTGTAGCTCAAGTGGTAGAGCACTAGCCTTGAGCTGAAGAGCTGAGGGACAGCGCCCAGGCCCAGGCCCCACGACTGAACCCCCCAAAAAAAATAAAATGTGAAACCAGAAACATCCTTGCTAAAAAGCAAACATCTCTTCCTCTCTCAAGTGTCCCAGGCTGGCAGCTTTGCAATTTACCACAAACTTTGCTGAAATTCCTGACAACCTTGAGGCTTATCACCAGCTGTACTGAGTTGCTGTATTAGTCAGGAGCTTATAATGAAAGTCATTTTAATAAAGAAATTTTCAGTGCGTCTCCAACCATGAGTTTCTAATGTTTTGAGGACCATGGGAACAAATTTCTAATTTTTTAATGTTTTTATTGTGAAAAATACTGTACAGAGAGGTTAGAGTTACATGAGCAAGGTAATGAGTACATTTCTTATCAAGCATTGTTGCCTCCTTTGTTTTGCCCTACCATCCCTTCCCTCCCACCTCCACAACTACCTCCCCCCCCCCAACTAAATTGTAATGTTTGTTTTCAACACAGTGCCTTGTATATCTCATTGTTGCAATGGGTCCATCTGTATCCCTATTTAAACATTTTGTTTTTTCCCTTCCCCACCGCAAATTATACCAATATCAAATACAGTGAAAACGGGTTATACCATGGGGGAGAGGATACAAAGCAACAAAAACTCACATGGTACCTTACAAATACATTAGTAAACAATAGCAAGATCCATTCATCTGCTGAGGGGCATCTGGGTTGGTTCCATATCTTAGCTATGGTAAATAACACTGCAATAAACATAGTTGTGCTGGTAGCTATAGTATGGTCTTGTTTGTGATCATTTGGGTAAATGCCCAAAAGTGGGATTTCTGGGTCATAGGGGAGCTTTATTTGCAATAACTAGTATATGTCTGAGACAAGCAGAAAAGATCAGATAAGTTGATGTTAGGTGAAATGAACCCCAAGGTAAGTATTCAAATTATTTTTTCTTTCTTGCGATTGTTTCTAACATATTTATAAGATGATTTCTTTGTTGCTTTGTATGTCCCTCCCCCACGGTATAACTCCTATTTTCATTGTATTTGATATTGGTATAATTTGTGGAGGGGAAGGCAAAACAAACCGTTTAAATAGGGATACAGGTGGACCCATTGCAACAATGAGATGTATAAGTCGTAATGTTGAAAAATGAACTTTCCAACTTTGGCCGGCGGGCTGGGGGGGGGGCGAATGGGAAGGGGAAACAAAAGAAAAGGCAACAATGCTTGATAAGAAATGTACTCATTACCTTGCCCATGTAATTGTAACCCCTCTGTACGGTATTTTCACAATAAAAAAATAAAAATAAAAAAAATAGCAAGCAAGAAAAAATAGACTTGTGTCACTATCTTGGGGTTCATTTCGCTTAACAGCATCTTAGCTAACCTTTTCTGCTTGTCCCAGACATATACAAGTTATTGAAAATAAGGGAAACCATGGGACCTCTGTTTCTTTGGGCCTGGCTTACTTCACTTACTATTATTTTTTCCAAGTCTTTCCATTTCCTAACAAATGGGGCAATGCCATTCTTTCTGATGGAGGCATAGAATTCCATTGTATGTATATGTGTGTGTGTGTGTGTATATATATATATATATATATATATATACATATCACATTTTCTTGATCTATTCATATACTGAGGGGCATCTGGGTTGGTTCCATCTTAGCTATGGTAAATAATGCTGCAATAAACATAGTCGTGCTGCTAGCTTTAGTATGGTCTTGTTTGTGATCATTCAGGTAAATGCCCAAAAGTGGGATTTCTGGGTGATGGGGGAGCTCTATGTGGAGATTTTGAGGAAACTTTATACTATTTTCCAAAGTGGTTGAACAAGTTTATACTCCCACCGACAATGCAGTAAGGCTCCCTTCTGTCCACATCCCCTCCAGCATCTGTTGTTATTAGAGTTCTTGATTATAGCCATTCTAACTGGAGTGAGGTGCAATTACAATGTGGTTTTGATTTGTATTTCTTTTATGGCTAGAGAGGTTGAGTATTTCTTCATGTGTCTATTGGCCATCCTTCTTTCCTCTTCAGAGAAGTTTCTCTTTAAGTCTTTAGCCCACTTATGTATTGGGCAATTGTTTCTTTGAGGACTTGTTGTTGGGGGATTTAATTTTTTTAGTTCTAAGTATATTTTAGATATGAGACCCTTATCCATTATATGGCTAGTGAAGATCTTCTCCAAATCCATGGGCTTTCTATTGATCTTTCTAGCTATGTCCTTTGCCATGCAGAAGCTCTGCAGCTTCTGTCCCGACCCGCAGGACTTCAACGAGGGCAATGAACCTAAGCGAGAAGGAATGAAGGGACAAGAGACACGAAGAAGGACAGCAAGACAAGGATTCTGATCAAGCTGCCAAATTTTATTTTTCACACAGGGGTATTTATATGCTTAGAATAAGGAAGCTTTTTCATTGGCCGTAGCAGCTGTAGGATGTTTGCTTAGGGCAGTGAAAAGGTGGTTGTTAGCAGCTACCGGTATTTGTATGGGGCAGGATGAAAAGACTGGATTCTGTGAACAGCCTCCTGATGTTTCAGTGAGATAGTCAAGCCTATCATGCAGATAAACTCCCTGCAGGGCTCTCGACAGCTTCATGCAATCCCATTTTGTCCAACCTTTCTTTGATTTGTTGTTTCTGGGTCTCTATTAAGAAAATTTCAGTCTGTGCCAAGGAGACCTAGGGTTTCTCCTATTCCGTCCTGTAATGTTTTCAGGGTGTCTGCTTTTACTTGGAGATTTTTGATTCATTTGGAGTTGATTCTGCTGCAGGGTGATATATAAGGATCTAGCTTTAGTGTTCTACAGGTGATTAACCAGTTTTCCCAGGACCATTTACTAAAGAGGCTGTCTTTCTACAATTCTATTTTTTTGGCTCCCTTAGCAAAGATTAGGTGTCTATATGTCGGTGGGTTCATTCCTGGATTTTCAGTTCTATTGCATTGGTCCTGAGGTCTCTTCTTGTGACCATACCTAGCTGTTTTGATTACTATGGCTTTGTAGTAGCATTTGAAATTTGGTATTAATTTTCTTCCAGCACTGTTCTTTCTGTTAAAGATCATTTTTGCTATTCGGGGTCTTTTATTGTTCCATATGAATTTTTGGATTGCCTCTTCTATTTCCTTGAAGAATGAGATTGGAATATTGATAGGTATCATAATGAATTTGTAGATAGCATTGGAAAGTATTGTCATTTTCATGATATTGATGGTTCCAATCCAGGAGCATGGGAGTTTTTGCCACTTTCTAACATCTGTTTTGATTTCCTTTTTCAGGTTTCTAAAATTTTCATCATAGAAGTCCTTCACTTCTTTGGATAATTCCTAGATATTTTATTTTTTGTGGGATTATTACAAATGGAGTTGTTTCCTGATTTCAGCCATGCTTTTCTCATTGTTGGTATACAGAAAAGCCATTATTTTTGTAGGTTAATTGCATACCCTGCTAATTTGCCAAACTTTTGAATCAGCTGGAGTAACTTGGGAGTGGAGTCCGTGGGATTATTTAAATACAAGATCATGTCATATGCAAAAAGGGACAGTTTTACTTAATCTTTCCCTATTTGGATCCCCTTTATGTTTACATCTTGTCTTATTCCTATAGCTAGACATTCTAATACTAAGTTGAAGAGAAGTGGAGAGAGTGGACATCCTTGTCTCATTTGAGTTTAGAAGAAATGGCTTTAGTTTTTCACCATTAAGTATAATGCTCGCTGTAGGATTGTCATATACAGCCTTTATTATATTGAGGAATGTTCCATGGATTCATAATTTTTCCAGAGCCTTCATCATAAAGGGGTGTTCGATCTTGTCAAATGCTCTTTCTACATCTATTGAGATATCCATGTGGTTCTTATCCTTGCTCCTCTTGATGTGATGAATTATATTAATTGATTTGTGTATATTGAACCAGCTTTGCATCCCTGAAATGAATACTGTTTGATAGTGGTGTATGATTTTTTTGATGATTTGTTGAAATAGATTAGCTAAAATTTTGTTGAGAAGTTTTGCATCAATGTTCATCAAAGAAATGGATCTACATTGAGTCCTTGCCTGGTTTTGGGATAAGGGTTATAATGGTTTCAAAGAAAGAGTTCGGGAATGATCTTTCTCTTTCAAAAATTTAATTGAAGAGTTAGAGGAGTATTGGTGCAATCTCTGCTTCGAAGGCCTTGTAGAATCTGATGTAAATCCATCCAGTTCTGGGCTTTTCTTAGATGGGAGGTCTCTTATTGCTGTTTCTATTTCAATGCTTGTTATGGGCCTGTTAAGATGGTTTAACTCATCTTGGTTGAGTTTCAACATGTCGATATTTGCTAGGAAATTGTCCATTTCATCAAGGTTCTCAAACTTATTAGTATAAAGGTTTGAGAAGTATTCCCTTAAATTGTTCTGAATCTTGGTTGTTTCTGTGGTGATGTATCCATTCTCATCTCTGAGTTTGTTTATTTGAATGTGTTCTCTTCTTATTCTGATAAGATTTGCTAAGGATCTGTCAATTTTGTTAATTTTTTCAAAGAACCAACTCTTTTTTTTGGGGGGGGCGGTCCAGTCCTGGGGCCTGAACTCTAGGCCTGAGTGCTGTCTCTCAGCTCTTCAGCTCAAGGCTAGCACTCTACCACTTGAGCCACAGAACCACTTCCGGCTTTTTTTTTTCTGCTTATGTGGTGGTGAGGAATCGAACCAAGGACCTCAAGCATGCAAGATGAGTGCTCTACCACTGAGCCAACTTCCCAGCACCCCAACTCTTTCTTTTTTGTTGATTCTTTCTATAGTTTTTTAAAATTCTAATTCATTTAATTCTGATTTAATTTTAATTATTTATTACCATCTACTGGATTGGGGTTTATTTTGCTGCTCTTTTTCAAGGAGGTTCAGATGTCTCATTAAATTGTTGGTTTTGGACCTTTCCAATTTGTTGATATAGGAATAGGAACTCAGAGCTATAAACTTGCCCCTGAGTACTGCCTTTGCTGTGTCCCAGAGGAGCTGGTAATTTGTGTGTTCAATTTTGTTGAATATCATGAACATCTGAATTTTCTTTCTAATCTCTTCCATGACCCACTCATGATTCAGCAGTGTGTTCAGCCTCCATGTGTTACAGGACTTTCTTTGGTGGCTTTTGGTGTTGAGTTCTAATTTTATTCCCTTGGGGTCTGAGAGAATGAAGGGCATAACTTCAATTTCTCTGAATTTGGACAAGTTTGCTTTGTGGCCTAAAATGTGGTCTATTTTGGAAAATGTTCTATGTGTTTCTGAGAAAAAAATGTGTATTCTGATGCTGCTGGGTGAAATATTTGGTAGATGTCTGTTAAATCTATGCAGTTGTTTAGATCTGCTGTTCTTTGTTGAGTTTTTGCCGAATTGATCTATCTAGTGGGGAGAGTGCTGTGTTAAAGTCCCCAACAATTAATGTCTTTAGATCTATGTAAGATTTGAGGGAAAGTAGTGTTTCTTGGATAAATATGGATGCTCGATTGTTTGGCGAATAGATATTTAGAATTGTAATATCCTCCTGAAGGAGAGATCCTTTAATTAGTATGTAACAACCTTCTTTATCTCTTCTCACTAATTTTAATTTGAAGTATATTTTATCTGATATTAGGATTGCAATTCTTGCCTTTTATGGGGGCCCTTTGCTTGGTAGATTTTATTCCAACCTTTCTCTTTCAAAATATGTTTGTTTTTATGGGTAAGGTGTGACTCTTGAAGGCAGCAGATAGAATGATCTTGCTTTTTAATCCAACTAGACAGTCTATGTCGCTTAATTGGAGAGTTCAGTCCAATAATGTTGAGAGTTAGGTCTGAGAGGTATTTGGTAGTTCCTGCCATATTATCCACCTTCTTGGGGGCTGCGGCAACTGGGTTCTTCCTATAGTTCTTGGATTCTCAGTTTTGGTGTGGTTTCTTGGCCTTTATTGTGGTCTTGTTAGTTTTCTATGTGTAGGAAATCTTTAAGTATCTTTTGTAGGGCTGGTTTGATGGAGACATATTGTTTCAGTTTTCCTTTGCTATGGAAGGTTTTTATTTGACCTTCTGTTATGAAGGAGAGTTTAGTTGGGTACAGTATTCTTGGTTGATATTTGTCTTTAAGATATGGCATACATCAATTCAGGATCTTCTTGCTTTAATTGTGCTAAGCAATCTGAGGTTATTCTAATTGGTTTCCCTTTATAGGTGATTTATCTTTTCTCCTTGACAGGTTTAAGGATCCTTTCCTTGGTCTGAACTGATCCTGTGTGGATTATAATGTTAAGGTGGGATGTCCTGTTCTGGTCTGGTCTATTTGAATCTGAAGCTTCTTGTATCTGAATAGGCCTATCTTTCTGCATGTTTGAGAAATTCTCTGCTAGGATCCTGTTAAATAAATTTCCTAGCTTATTAACTTCTGTCTCTAGGTGATCCTATACACACATTATCCTCAGATTAGGCCTTCTGATGGTGTCTTCCAAATGTAGAGTCGATCTACCATCTTTCTTGGATTTGTCTTGGATAGTTGTTCCAAATGTTGAGTAGATCTACCATCTTTCTTGGATTTTTCTTGGATAGTTGTATGTTCTTTCTCTATAATATCTAGGGTGTCTTCAATCTCCGATAGTTGCTCTTCTGAGTGGTCTAATTTACTGTCAAGACTTTCTATTTGTTTTTATTTCCTTTCCTTCTAATTGGTTGCCTTTGATGGCTTCAAATTTTTTGTTGGAGCTTTGTTTTAGATCTTGTATGAACTTCTTTATTTCTTTAATTTTGTGTTCAGTGTTTATTCTCAAGTCACTTAGTTGATTGATTATGGTTTCCTTGGACTCCCTTTCCTTCTGATAGGCTCCATTCAGCATTACCTTTGTGGTCTCTCTGGATTCCTTCAGCTGTGTGTTTATGGATTCCATGAATATCTCTATTGATCTTTGTCTACTCTCATCTGGCTCACACAATTCCTGTATTACTCTTTGATTAGCTTCCTCACCTTCACTCAATTCTTCTATTTCTCATTGACTGTTCTCAGACTGCTCATGCAATTCCTGTATTTCTGTTTGACTGTTCTCAGCCTGCTCACACAATTCCTGTACTTTGATTAGCTTCTTCATGCTCATGAGACTCCTGTATTAATTTTTAATTAGCCTCATCAGGCTCATGAACTTCCTGTATTAATCTTTGGTTTGTCTAGTCTCGCTCCCTGTCATGCTCACACTTAGTCTTTTGCAGGTTTTCAATGCTTTCATTCATCATGTTTACCAGTAGTGTTTGTAGAGCTTTTTGGGAACTCTCCTTTGGATTATTCATTAACTGTTTGTTACCTAATTATCATGAGTGGGAGTTGAGATATGAAGATTTGTCATTTTTCTTGTGTTTCTCCAGCTTGTTATGCCCATTTGGTATGAAATTGACACCAATTTTGTGCTAGAAAACCATTTTAAGGCAAGCATCAACTAGAGTCTTGTAGTTGCACGGTCAACATGGCTGAGATACAATCTAGTTCAACAAATACAATCTAGTCAGCATTAAACAACTATGGGTTAATGGGCTAAGAACATCAAAGAAAGACTCAGCAGACCATAAATTAATAGGTTTAGGGAAAATTGTGGGGAAAAATAGGATGAGAGGATATGGAGAGGCAAAAGAAAAGAGTAAATTTAAGGAAAGAGTGAATTTAATTGAGTCCTAGTCTCAGAGATGGATAAGAGAGAATGAAAGGAGAGAGATTTTTTTTAAAAAAATGAAAAAAACAAAAATTTAAATTTAAAAAATAGATATTTAAAAATAATGATGTATAAAGAAATAATATTGAGAGAAGGAAAGGATGAGAGGAGGAGAGAGATAAAAATGAAAAAATAAAAAATAAAATTTAGAAAAGAAATACTTAAAAATTATATAGGTACAAAGAAATAATACTACTATCAAAGAAGTTAAGCCTAAGAGGTTGTGAATTGGGTAATAAATTTCTGAATTAAGTATGTACACAATGAGGGATAGGTCTAAAAGCAATGATGGGTATATATCTGGGGATAAGCAGAACAGCAATTAAGTCATGCGAAAAAGAAAGAAAGAGGAAAAAAAGGACCAGAAGGCCAAAAGAGATTTTAAAAAAGAAAAAAAAGCACAATACACACCTAAAATAAAAATTATGAAAGAAAAAAATAGAAAACAAATTGTTTTTAATTTAAAAAATAGGTAGAAAAAAGAGTTCTTTGATTTTGTGTGCGTGGGCGGGGGAGGGGGGGAAGGGGGTATCTTGTATCTCCTCTGTGTTGTAACCAGTCTCTTTGTGGAGTTTCTGGTCTGCTTGTGGTGTTTGGTCTTCTTTTTAAGTCAGTTTGTATGAGCAGGCAGAGAGAAGCTCTGCTTTATGCAGGGTTTTGTGATCCTGCTCCCAGGCTAGTTCAGTGGGAGGGAGATCTGCTTTGAGTATCACAAAAGAGGGAGATGGCTGTTTCCTCTAGCTTGGAGTTGCTGTGATAAGGCTAGGTTCTGGGTAGGGTTGAGGCCTATCAGCAATCAGTAGCTTTTCCCTGAGGGGTTAGCTTCTGGGACACACAGAGCCCAGCCTGGAGCCATTCTCAGGATTTATGTTTACTGAGTTTCGATTGTTCCTCTAGGCTTCAGTGGAGAGGGGCTGCCTCTGGCTCTGTTTACCCAGGGAAGAAAGTCACTCCTCCAGGGGCCGAACTCCCTCTCCCTGGGCAAGGTGACTTTCTCCTGGGGTGGAGCTGAGCCTGGCAGGTCAAGTCAGGTTCTTGTGACCTGCTGAATGGCTCCTATTGTTTTTTTGTAAGGCCTGAGTTGGAGCTAGAGTAGTGACTGGGACTTTGTCAGTATCAAAGATGAAGATCTTCTCTGGTGGTGGGGGTGGGGCTACCTTCCCACTGCTGCATGAGAAGGAATGAGGATGTCAGGGTTCTATACATACCAGACTCTTGGTCCCATGCTCCTTGTCAGTTCTTGCTGGTGGTACATAAAATCCGCTCACACACCACATCTGGTGCCTTTGTCCCGGACTCTCTGTTGATATGGCAGCCACTGCCTCTGCAGCCACCACTGTGGCTACTGGCAAGTGCTCAGATCTGTCTCCTTGACCAAACTGCCTGGATTTTTACTCTCTGGCCAAACTCTCTGTCCTGTGATGGCATACTTGATGTGATTCTCTAGCCTAGGACTGTTCACTAGAACACTAAAACTGCTTTCTATGCAAGAGCTTGTTTAGCCTCCAGCTTCTCCTCTGCTATCTTCTTCCAGTCTCTCCTGAAATTTAAAATATACTACCCTTTCCCAAGGTTAGGTTTTGACTTCTGTAAGCCAAGGATATGTTTTGACTTTTTAAAAATAATGTAAATAACATTGATACTATCAATAATGCCAACTCAGAATTATGTTTTGCCTATGGTCTTCTGGCTCAAGGCTATGCTTTATTTCTGTAACCTTGCTTGCTTGCTTTGATAAACATCACCAACATGAAGCCCCTTCCTATAAAAATACCCCATGAATAGCAAACAGGACTCTTTCCCAGCTCTGAGAACTGGGGAAAGACATTGCATGGCTAATTAAAAGGCTTCCACCCAGTCTGACTGAGTGTTGGTATCTCCTTTTGTAGATTATGGGTTCAAGTCCCACCAGGAATCTGGAGTGTTACAAGAACTTCCTGATTAATCTACTTACTAAAAAAACATTGTCTTAGGGCTGAATTTTGTTATTGAGAGGTTTCTGTCTTCCAAGTTCAGTTACTTAAAAATGTTAGCTAGCTGGTCATACAGAAAAATTGCATATAAAGACAGTAGGAGAGTAATCATATGTACCAATTTTAATTTTTTTCTTAAATATAATCATTTCTTTCAAAAATGGAAAAGAAATAACAAATAAAACATTGTCATTTAATCAAAAGCTTTAGATAATGATACACTGCATTGTTTGCCAAAATGATCAGTTTGGAAGTTGGTAATGTGTTTTCCGATGCACTATTTCATACTTCAGCCCGCAGCTTTTCTTGTAATCATACACATGTCACACACTTAAAACTTTCCATACCAATAATTTTAATGTTGCTTATAATGCTGTAATATTTAGTCACATGAAATAGTACATTAATTTAAAGCATAATTTAAGTGACTAATAGCTGAACATAGATTTAATAAGAAATTAAAATAAAGGTATAGGTATGGTAGTTAATGTCTGTAATTCTAGCATGGGGAAAGCTGAGGCAGGAGGATTGAGAGTTTGATGCCAGCCTGTCCAAAAAAATATTAAAATATGTATGCATAAATTAAATCAGTATCTAAATATCAATGCTTAGTTTTTCAATTCCATTTTTAGAAAAGTTATCTGTAATATCTTTTGAAATATACGGTTATTAGAGATTATAATACTATTCAAAAGTAGTTTCTCTATACAATTGAAATTTTTGATTATAGGCTTAGTTTCTTCCCAGTTGCATTGGTGGCCATTTTAAAGCTATGAATAACTATAAATCTTCTTTTTTGTTATTGTGGCTCTTTCGTTTTGTTTTTAGTATGGCTAATATGTTGTCATAACTTCGAAAATGTTATCATTGACAATAGCAGTATGTCTTAGTTTTTAAGCATTAAAATGTGGATCCAAATATAATTTTAAATATTTATGTGATTGATGCTTTTAAAATAGTGGTTTAGTACTGTACAAATTGGGAAAGCTAGCACAAAATCAGTGTTAAACCTAAGTAAATGGCATTAGAATTTATGAAGTTCAAATCTTTTTAACAAGTTTAACTACCCTGAAATAGAAGCTCTACACTATGCACGTATGTATGTACATGTTGCATCACCTCCTGAGTCTGTTGTATTGACTTTTGGAGAGGAAAAGCTAACAATTACTTCCAGCTTTGTGCTGGAAATGCTAAATATAAGGTCACATGCAGTACACAGGGTGCCTCCTATTGACCTGAAACTTAAACAGACAATTGCCTGCTGAACAAGTCTTGCCTAAGACTGAGAATGAAAAAAGACTAAAGTTAATGAACAATAGCCTTGAGCATGAAAGCTTCTTTTGAAATAAATTAATTTCTGATATAAAACTGGGAAAGAATTGAAGAATAAAGTACTTTCAGCTTGTTAAAGCCCTAAACAGAGTCAGGAAATACAAAAGATTGGAAATCCAAACTATTTATGATTATTTTTTAACAGGATTTACATAGGTATTTCAAACATTGTTTCATTTTAAATTTCAATCCCCTCCCCTCCCAATAATCTATCTATGCTTAAGTAAACAGACAAAATTTTGAAGTTATATATCAAATGTCAATGTGTAAAATCTGAACATTTTAATCTAGTTAAGATACTTTTAAGAATAAACAACTATGTTAGTTAAAAGGGAATACAAGTACAAATTTTTGAGAAATACAGTAGTATACATAGTTATATAAAGAACTTTTCCCTTCATGGAGAATTGCTATTTACTAAATTAAGGAATGATGTAAAACTTCATCCAATGACAATAGCTATAGGTGAAATAATATAGTGGAAATCGCTATTTATTTTCTTATTTATTTATTCATTTATTTTTATTGTGCCAATACTAGGGCTTGAATTCAGGGCTTCACACTTTCACTTGGCTTTTTTACTTATGGCAACATTCTACCACTTAAACCTTACTTCAAGTTCACCATTTTGTTGAAATTTTCTGCCAGCATATGGCTTCAAACCTGATCCTCAGATCTTAGGCTCCTGAGTCACTAAGGTTAAACGTATAAGCCACTGGAGTCTAGCAATGATAATTTGAGCAATGTTTCAGAATTTCGCAGCAATTCAAGTAGAGGATTTTTTTCATAAGTACTGAAATTTATTGTTTAGAAACTGTAACAATATTGCTAATTCATCATCTGAAAGGAATGGATTGAAATAATTAATATTCTACTTCTCTATCTCTAAAATCAATATACTATCTTGATTTGAATTAACTGTTGAAACAAGGGAATGTGAATCAACAGAAAATTTGGAGACACAAATGGCATCTGGTTCTTCCTCCCAATTAAACTTCCTTGATTAATTAAAAGGTGCTGTTTCTAAGTGCACAACTTGAGTGCTTTTAATTAACCTTCAGTAATTTCTAATTAACAGCCATAAAATCACATTTATTAAAGGATAAACAATAATGCATTCTAATATGAAATATTCACATATGTGTTTTTGTATTTAAAATCTATATTTTTAATACTCCTCTACATCTAGGTATTACGAAATTTAGAAAAACTGAAATTGCTTTTGTAGGAAGTGTATTAGGTATTTGGCATTGCTTACATTTGCCTGATCACAGAGACTTTTTTAAAAGGCAGTGTGATTCTTAATTTTTTTCCACTTTAAATTTATCAGTATTTTAACATCTGAAAATAAACAAAATCAAATTTAAAGATCTGAGCAAAGCCTGTCACAGTTCATTTGTATTAAGCATTTTAGAAAGCACATTTAATTTTTTTGTTTTGATTATTAGTTTAAAATTTTTTCTAGACAACTAAGAGTCACTAGCACTTCCAGCTTTTACCATCCCCCAGTAGCTCCCATGCCACATGTTTTAGTGAGAGCCAGCATACATGCTTGTCTTCCCTCTCTGATAGATTATAAGATTTTTGACTGTAGACTCAAGAGTTTTGAAAAATGCTCTGAGAAAATGTGCATAGCAATCAAAATAAACATCTACTTTGAATTTATTAAATCACACATCACTTGGGTGACACTACTTATGTAAGATTTATTAACGAGCATGAAGGCCAGATCAGTAAGAATGTCCGTAAGCTAAGTTGCCTTCAGGGGCCTGGAGGTCTATCCTGTGATGCCAGCATTTGCTGAGGCAGGAAAATGGTCAATTTGAGGCCAACCTTGGCTACATAGTAAAATTTTGTCTTTAAAAGAGACAAATAAAGAAATCTGAATGTTGTGCAAACCATGATGCTTGACCTCTTGTTTTTTATAAAAGACACATGTTATTATGAGTTATAAAATATTTGAGCATTAAAATGTAAAATGTAGAATACTAAATTTAAACACACATAATCTTGGTGGCCGGATTTTAACTGTTGTAATAAATGCGGTGTTAGCTATATGAGTTTCCTATAAGAAATTCCTTTGTATTCCTAGTTTTGTCAGTATTTTTCTGAGTATATTATCTTTTGGGAATGCTTTTTTAAAAAGTTTATTTATATGATCATATGACTTTTATTCCTTATATGAAGAGTTTGTATCAGTTAGACTTTAACCAGAGATGTAGAACTGGAAAAGAGATAATTTAAGACATTTACTGGGAAGAATCATCTATTTATATTGTGAAACAGGTTAGGCAAGTTCAAGATCTATCAAATAGAAAGGACAGATTGAAATTCTAGAACTCATGCTACTATTCTTAGAAAAGTTTCTTTGACAGAGAACAGGCTCTGCTTCTTTAAATTGACTGAATTACTCAGTGCAACATTTCATAAAGGAAGCTCCTTTCTTAAAGACAATTGATTTACGTGTTTTAAGCAGATTTGAAAGATACTTTCACATGACTTATGTCTGATATTGTATTGAATAATACAAGATTGATACAACCTAGCTAAATTGACTTATCAAAAGATCATCACACATTATATTACACTATTGATTTTACATTTTTAACCAATGTTGCAAATATGAAATAAATCTTTACTTTGGATGCAAGAAATAATACCTGGATTCATAAAAAAATCACATTTGCTCTATCATATAGAGATTGGGGGTGGTGGAGTTTAAAAATCATATGCAAAAACTGCAATGGTGTCACTCTAATCACAATTAAAACTGAGATCATAAAGTAATGAGGACTTTAAGATGCAAAAAAGAACTCTGGTTTGCAATGCTATGAATCCTAAGTATTTCATGTCAGATATTGTTTAAAAGTAAGGAAGAAGAGATAATATCAGTTTTATTTATGCCACTAACAAAACATTATAAGGTATATACCATTAAAACAACCATATGGGGGCTGGGAAGGTGGATCAGTGGTAGAGTGCTTGCCTCTATTCATGAGGCCCTGGGTTTGAATCCTCAGCACCACATAAACAGAAAAAGCTAGAAGTGGCACTGTGGCTCAAGAGGCAGAGCACTAGCCTGGAGCTGAAGAGCTGACTGTCAGAGCCCAGGCCCAGAGGTCAAGCCCCATGACTGACAAAAAAAAAAAAAAACCACTAGATACTGGTGGTTCACACCTGTAATATTAGCTACTAGCACTCAGAAGGCTGAGATTTAAAGATCTAAAGATCATGTCTAAAAGCCAATCCAGGAAGGAAAGATTCCCATTAGCCAGGAGAGCTTCAGCACAAGTGGTAGAACACTAGACTTGAGCAAAAATGCTCAGGGATAGTGCCTAGGCCCTGAATTTAAGCCCAGGACTGGCATGCACATGTATTCATGCACACGCATGTAGACACACACACAGAGAAACTAATCATATGTTGGGAGCCAAAAGTTGAGTCTCTCAACATAATAGGCTTAACTATCTCACTGGAACAACTTGAGGCTGAGTTTACAGAATCCCACCTTTTCACCACGCCCTAAGTAAACACCCTGCAGCTGCTAAAGATCACCACCTTTTTCACCTTGCCTTAAGCAAACATCCTACAGCTGTTTCGGCCAATGACAGCCAATGAAAAAGCTTCCTTATAAATACAGCTGTGTGAAAAATAAAATTTAGCAGCTTGATCAGAACCCCTGTCTTGCTGTCATTCTTCGTGTCTCTTGTCCCTTCATTCCTTCTCGCTTAGGTTCATTGCCCTCGCTGACGTCCTGCGGGTCGGGACAATCATCATATGAAATATGATGAAATTGATTCCAAGGATTTACATAGGAATATTGCAAAAACTATACAAACTTTATGCCAAGAATAATAGATGAAAGAATTTCAGTAACAAGTAAATATGGTTACTTGGTAATGGTTACTATTTCTCACATGTTATTAATAGATACATGAAAAATCCTCAGACTTTCATTTATGAACTATTAGTTTCTAAGTAAAAATTCTAGATAGAAAGAGGGAAAGAATGTGAATGTAGTAGATGGGGGCAAGAAATACCTAATTATAGATAATTTATTAACCTGGAAAATACAGGAAGCTGATAGTTGTCCCTTATATCCTACCTATTATCCTAACCTACAATGACTTAAAGTTAGTCTAAAAAAGGATCATTTAAATTGTCTTAAATGTAATTAAATTTCAAATTTATACAAGTAATGATATATTTACATATTTAATTTGCATTATATGTATATAAACACTGTTCTACAGGCTGTTTCTCAGAATTTCAATAGTGAAAGAGACCATCTGAAACCAATTTGGGAAGACAGTAGTTTGAGAATGATAAAATATGAACTGTAAGCTTAAGTTTCCAGTTAATCATGAAAACCATACATTGATCTATATTGTATGTGTCTCCATTTCTTAGATACTTGCCTTTAAATGAAAAGCCTTATCTGAAAAGTCTCTGAATTTAATGATGCGTAATCATATTCTGTCATAAACATGAGATAAATACTAAACAGGAGAAACAGAAAATAGAAGTAGAGAATACACTGGATCTTAAGATTGCTACAGGTAAATGGCACCCTGATTGCTTATTTGCAACAATTGAATTCAGTGTCTGAAAATAAAAATTGTGATTAATCACAAAATAGTTACCAGGAGCTGAGAATATAACTTAGTGGCAGATCACTTGCTTAGCCTTTGTAAGCAAGAGCCTACCACAGAAAAGCAAAATGATATCATAGGATAGTAGTCTTTATACTTGAGAGATAGTAATTTTTTTTAAATAAAGCTTAATTATTTCACAGGCTTGGAGCCTACATGTCCAAGACTAAGCTGGTGGAAGTTCATAATGGCATCATGGTAGCCAGAAAGAGCTTTTATGAAGAAAAAAATGTCATTTTAGAAGAAGAGGCCAAAGTCCAATTCAAAGTTAATTTTGCTCTCAGAAACTTACTCTTGACAGAACTCAGGAATGCCATAAAAACTGCATAAATGCCTTCTAAAGGGCAGCTGTTCCAATGTTCTAAAGACTCCCCCCACCTCATTTCTCTGGCACAATGTGGGCTAAGCTCCCAACACATAAACTCTTGGGAGGCACCCTTAGATAGTGTCCAATCCACAGCAATGACTAATGTTTAGAATCAGAAAATGATGACCATTCTCTCTACAGAAGTACTAGTAAGGGAGAATGTGCGGATACAAGCCTACTATAGACATAAATTTGTTTAAGGCTGTATGAAAATGTACCCCAATTTAGCATCCTCATCAGTAAATACCAAATGTTGTTATTAAAATGCTAATAATTGATTGGGTTTTGAGATAAAAGAGTGTGTTGCATTAAATTTGGGCAATTTTAAGCATTAATTTTGAACATATTAATGAGCAGTGACTTCTTTCAATGATATGTTTCCTAATTTTGAGAAAGAAAAGAACAACACTATTTTTAGATGCTAAGATAAATTATGGTAATTGTCATTTAAGATAAAACATTACTCAACTAAAGGTTGAGAATGACATTGCCCTATTTGTTAGGAAATGGAAGGACTTGGAAAAAATTATATTAAGTGAAGTAAGCCTGGCCCAGAGAAACATAGGTCCCATGGTTTCCCTTATTTGCAATAACTAGTATATGTCTGAGTCAAGCAGAAAAGGTCAGATAAGTTGATGTTAGGGAAATGA
>NW_012267250.1:6093622-6115267 GCF_000151885.1 Dipodomys ordii
AAGTTATACTGACATCAAATATAGTGAAAGCAGGGGTTATACTGTGGGGGAGGGACATACAAAGCAACAAAGAGATAATCTTATAAATGCATTAGAAACACATGCATGAAAAAAAACATTAAAATACACATCTAACGGTTCATTTTTAGAAATTTAGTTTTTGATAGCAGTGAAATTCTCCTATGTAAAGTCAAACTGAGGAGAAACATTTTATATATATATGTGTGTGTATAGATGCATATGCATCTATATGTATATATATAATGTTGGATATATATGCATATATACCCATGTATACACATATATATGTATATACATATATGTAAATACATACATGTATGTATATGTACATACATGTAAATACATATACATACATACATACATATATACATACACACACATATATAATCCAATCATGAACTCTATAAAGCTGGTAAAATCTGCCAAGATTCTGCTGCCCAGAATGACTCTTTTTTTAATTTGTCTTGTTACAGGACAGTAATTTAGAAATCTCTTATGTAAGACTGGTACTGGGGACCAATGTAAAGTATTGTTATTTGTTGATAAGGATGGCAGCTCTATTTTATTTTTATTTGTGTTTATTTTTATTGTCTGTTTAGCAATGATATATGTATATATATACAAAATGAAAGTGTGTAACCCTGGAAAAAAGAGAGTTATGACTTCTTGTACTAGCACAATGCTACCTAAGAAGGTAATTTCACAGCATTAATTTCACCATGCTTAACTAACGGTAGTACTCAGAAGCTGGGGGTCTAGGAATATGGGCTTTCTCACTGATAAGGCTGTTGGAAGAAGACCTTTGTGTCAGTCACTTAATATTGTTTTTGTAGCATACACAAAAAAATAAAAATAGAAAATTAAAAAAAAAAACTAATTAAGAGATCAGGGAAGCTTCCACTGAGACTCAGAGGAAAGACTGGGAGCCCAGGCTCTGTGTGACAATGGCAGAGTTCCTGCAAGAAGCCATTGGGATGTTCATGATCACATTGTAAGAGTAAATCCAAAGCTGCAGTGGAACTTCAGGGTGTTAAATTGCCAGGAAAGTGAGAGTGGCTCAAATATGACCTTATTGCCTGAGGGGACTTTCCAATTATAATGAGAAGACTATTCCTGCCTTTAGCATGATATCATCATGAGATGATCTAGCTCTGAGTCTCTACTGTTCCCGGAACCCATGATGATTTCATGCTAAGACCAGAACCTGGAGACTTTCAGGCCCCTATTTGGAAGTCTGTAACAGGGCACTTAAATAATTGCCAGCAGTAAAATACTTTAGCTATTCTTATCTTTATGCTTTCAGTCTTGGAGAGAGATAGGATAGGTCCCATATTCCCACTTTTTTTTAGAGACACATTGAATGGTTAATATTCCTACCTGTAAAATTAAGCAGATTTCTGACTTTTTTTTGTCGGTCATGGGGCTTGAACTCTAGGCTTGGGTGCTGTCCTTGCTCTCTTCCATTCAAGATGAATGCTCTACCGCTTGAGCCACAGTGTCACTTCCAGTTTTCTAATGGTTTGGAGACAAGAGTCTCATGGACTTTCCTGCCCAGGCTGGCTTTGAACTGCGATGCTCAGATCTTAGCCTCCTGAGTAGCTAGGATTACAGGCGTGAGCCACCGGTGTCAGACTCTGACCCATTTTTTTTGGGGGGGGTGTCAGGTCGTGGGCCTGAACTCTGGGCCTGGGGCTGTCCCTCAGCTCTTCAGCTCAAGGCTAGAGCTCTACCACTTGAACCGCAGAGCCACTTCTGGATTTTTTTCTTTTTGCTTATGTGGTGCTGAGGAATCGAACCCAGGGCCTTGGGCATGCAAGGCAAGCACTCTAGCACTGAGCCACCTTCCCAGCCCCCCATTTTTTTTTAAGACAAACAAAATTTGCACAAAGAAAGTCCAAGTAAGAAATCAATTCTTTTTAGTGAAGGCAATTTATAAGCACCAGTTAAACTTGTGTTAGGTAAGTTTAGTGAAAATTGAGCTCAAAGAAGGACTGGAAGAATTGAAAAAAGTAAATTTCATTTTTGCAAAAAAGACTAGCACAATGTTGGGCCTAAAGATGATGGTTTCTGAAAAGGTTTGTGCTATAAAAGAGAAATCAAATACTTTTCATGGAGACAACAGGAGGAAAAGTGCTTTGAGATATCAGAAATTGGACAAATCTGCTTACTCTCATGTCATCACAGGCTCCAGAATATGAAAGAAATTGTTTTAAAGGACTTCCTTATATAAAGAGAGC
Organism: Dipodomys ordii; assembly: GCF_000151885.1. Taxonomy (NCBI): domain Eukaryota; kingdom Metazoa; phylum Chordata; class Mammalia; order Rodentia; family Heteromyidae; genus Dipodomys; species Dipodomys ordii. Next base: position 6,095,881 of record NW_012267250.1, read on the forward strand.
ACCTTAGACTTCTGCAGCCAAGGACCAACTAGAAAATTGTTTTCTCAGCATCTGTTTGTTGGGCTAGTCACACATGGCCATGGCCCACTACTACCACTACTACTACCTTCTACTGGATGCTCATTTCATGGGTTTGCTGAATACCAGAGTCAAGGGATCATGGAGGTTTCCACAAAGATTTCAAGGGAAACCCTTAGCTGCTCTGTGGTGTGTGGTGGGGCCACCATACTAACCCTTATTTGTTTGTTTGTTTGTTTAAAGCACCACCTTTGAGAGATAAATTCATGAAAGAACGAGGGTGAAACCAAAGATGAAGTGAAGATCACAGTATATTGGATATGCTAAGAATATGAAACTCCTGCCAAGATGGCTACAGGCAAAGCATGGACCAACCCCCGAACTAGACCATGTAGGCTAGAGCCAGTCTGATGACAGAGCTTCCCAAGCTACTATAACTTCTATCATGTGCTATCTATCACTGACTTTTGGAGTTAGTGTTTTGCTTGCTGGGTTCTTTCTCCTTTCTTGCTTTTCTTGCTCTTCTTTTCTTTTGAGATGAAAATGTGTCATTGTATCAAGGAAGTATGTAATTTCCTTTTGTATTTTGTATTTTGTAGCGCCCTAGAGCTAAGAGTTTTCCCAGAGTCTCAGAGGAGATTTAGACTTAAACTTTTGTGCAGGGCTGGAATTATTAAGATGTTGGGAGTCTTGGGGATGGACTAAACACATTTTGCCTTATGAGATGTTCATGAACCTTTGGGAGCTACTGACTAAATATTACAGTTTGAATATGAAATATCCTTCACAGGATTATGTGCTCAAACCCTGGTCTCCAGTGGTGTTATTTTAGTGCCTTCAGAAGGTGGGGTATTGCTAGAGGAATCTCTGTAAGTCACTGGGGAATTCTCTGGAATGATGTACTTTGTCAAGGGCCCTTTTTTATGTTGTTGTGATGTGAGCCACTCTGTTCTACTAAAGGTTTCTCCTTAATCTGCTTTACCAAAAAGTAGTGATGATAATGATGATAATAAGGAAGAGGAGGAGGAGGAGAGCTAAGTACAAGAAGAAGAGGAGGACCTTACGTATGCCCACTGGCACCTTCATTGTCTTTTTTTGTTACATTATAGTCCTCAGCCTATTGGACAGCACTGTCCACATTTAAGGAGAATCTTTCCATCTCAGTTGCTGTTCCAAATGCCAGTTCTTCCAAAACACCCTCACAGACAATTCAAAGGTGTATTCTACTGACCAGCTAAGCATCTTCCAATCCAATCAAGCTGACAACCAATATTTACCATCCCATTTATGTTAGCTCATGAATTTGTTGCTTGTTGTTGCCAAGCTTAATGGCATAAAGAAACACAAATGTATCCTCTCATATTTCTAAAGGAAGGAAGTCTAAAAGAGATACTACTGTACCAAAGTCTTCTTCAGCAATACTCTCCTCGTAGGGCAAGTTCCATTTCCTAGCCTTTTTATTCCCCCGGTATCTACAGCTTTATTTCTTACATTGTTTGGCCCTTGACACCTCCCTGCCTCTTCAATCATGTGTGGTCATTCTTTCTCTTTGTCTCTCTGCTCCACATTGTTACACTACCTTCTATAATGAAGTTTTTATCTTCTTTTAAACACTAATGATTGCTTTGGGGTTATGGAGATGATTCAGGAATAATGCCCCCCTCCCAAGACACTTAATCCTACTTTCAAAATGCCCTCAGCTTCAGGAAATGATATTTGTGGATACTAGGAATTTGCATTTGTTCTGTTGTTACTGCTCAGCTGGCTCTGGATGTGCATAGGAGCTGGAGAACAGAGTCCTGGATCAAATGGCTACTGTCTTTGTGCCACGCCTACTCAGGTGGAGTCTGCTTAGCCTGGGAAACCAGCTTTCAGACCTGAGAATGGGGCTTCAGAGACCTATCTCTGAGTATTGGTACTTCACCGAAGTCTACCTCAGAGAATGGGGCTTTACAGAGACCTATCTCCGAGTATTGGGACTTCACCAAAGTCTACCTCGGAGAATGGGGCTTCAAAGAGGCCTACCTCCTGGAAAGGCTGGCAAGGCCCTGGGAAAGATGTGTTTCTGCCTTTCTTTTCCTCACTATATAAGAGTGCCTATTAATCTTTTACTGTTTCTGCTGTTCATCGTACTTACTCATTGTCAACGTTCCCTTATTCAAAGCTCTTTCTTAAGAGTGTTGACGACTCAAAAATCTGATGAGTGTCTTAAAAATATAACTAACTCACCAGAGTTAAGTGCTACCCTGAAACCCCTCTTATGGAGGCTAATAGATAAGTCATAAGTAAATATAAAAGTATTGGGGGTTTCACAAAGTCACTTCAGCAGAAGGAATTGTTTGTAAGAGATTTACAAAAAGCTGTAGGCGCGGCTAGAACAGAAAGAATGTATGGCAATTGCTGAGATAACTACTTAGGAGAAAGAACTTCCTACTACTCTCTTTCATTTACTAAGAGACTTGCTAGATCTAGGCCTCCATGACCTTAGACCAGCTGGTGACCACCCAAGAATGAAGCCCTGCAGCAAGGTTGTGTAACCTTTTGCCCTTTCTTATGGAGATTTTTGCTATAAAAGTTTGTTATCCTCTGCATTAAATAGCACTCAGCATCTACTCCTCTTGTGTGTGAGTTGTCTGTTTGCCATCTCCACCCCTATTCCAGGTTCCTCCCCTAGGTATTCTCCTTTGTCCTGACAGAGCGGTCCACGGCATCTTTGTAATCTAGAGTTGTGCTAATTCAAAAAGAAGAAAAAAAAGAGTCACAGTGGCTGAGCCAGACTGAAATCTGAATCTTCTAGAGATCATGTTTCTGGTGGCTCTGCTTCAGGTACTCTGCTTGGTAACCAAGGCCATCAAAGGGATGGAAGAAGCATTATGCCAAAACCTAGGTTTTCCAAATAAGCCCACATAGCTCCCTATCCCTTTCATTTGGTCATCATTCATGGTAAGATGAACTCTTTTGGTGTTTTCCATATTTAAGAAACTCTAAACTAGTTTCATAATCAGGTATAGGGGAAAGAAAAAGAACTGACATTGGAGGAGGCTTTTCTAGGGATTGACAAATTCCAAGCTTGTAGTGTGGAATGTTCACTGACACTTGCTATTCACCCATTATTGGGTTGCTTTTTGTTTTACTCAAAAAACTACATTAATATTATTCAGCAGAAGACCATGGAGCAGGTTAGTTTCATGGGCCCTGTATAGAGGGGAAGTGATGACCAAGAGTAGTCCCTCAGGGGACCTATCTGATTTTTTATTTGTTGGCCTGTGAAGTATTACATGTCAGGGGAAATCATATTTCAATGTATTAATTTCAGGTGGCTTGGTTTTATTTCAAAGTAGAGTAACTATGCCATATAGACAAACTTTTTTATGTGGTTGTTTTCCTGAATTATAGTTTTTGAGAAGAATATTAAAAACTTAATAGAGACTTAGGAAATATGTACAAAACTTCCAGAAATCACACTCAAACTTAGAACTATGAAATTATAAACATAATTTAAAATTTTTAGCAATCGGTGCTCATTGTGAATATATTGTATAAGAATGTTGTGTGGGTGTTTTGGTCTGTGTATAGCTGTTCACTGGAGGAAGGTGTTCATTATTCTATTTAAAATGTATTTGTTTAATTATGTGAAAGTGAATGCCTCCTAATTTATTTCACAATGTTTGCTCTCTAATTAGACCAGATACCATTCCCAGATAAACATTATTTGTTGTTATTATCTAAACTGTATATTCTAGAATATAATTGTTTATTATAATCAACTATAAATAATTGTGATTTGTCACAGATTAATGAATCTAGTAACATTACTTCTTATGCTATTATTAAGACTTAGTTTTTTCTATAACTACTTTACAGGAGGGAAAATGTGAGTGTATGTCTGGAGGGAAAATGTGAGTGTATGTCTGCATGTATTTATGTGTGTTATTCTGTGTGTGTGTCTGTGTCTCTGTTTGTGTTGGTCCATAATGTTTCTTTCTGAGCATATTGAAGATGCAATACATACTGAATGCAATGATGTTGACATTCAAGTTCTTTTGTTAAGGTTTAAAATAACTGCACATATAATGCAAGATCAAAAGGTATATAATAATAGTACAGATTCTAAACTTGCCTATCATGCTGTTGATACTCAAAATATGTTTTAATATAAATTATGCAATGTATATTATCAAAAACCTCAAGAAATTCTTATATTACTGCTTTTTATAATGTTTAGATATTGTGGAAGTAAAGAAAATTAATTTAGGTATTGTTGTTTTAAGGAGCAGTAAATGGATTTTATTTAATTACAAAGAAAATCATACCATTGAATAGGTTTTCTCCAAAAATGTCATTGATCCTATGGTAATGATTTATTTTTCCACAGGCTTTTATTTAGAATATCTGAGAATCTTAAAATTAGTTCATTTCTTTGTTATTTTGTTTTACATAGAATCTTTCATACTTAGTAAAGGAAGCAAAGGAAGAGGCAAATATATTTTTTACTTACTCAAGTGTAAATCAAAATGCCCTTTAAATTCAGAGAAACCTTCAAAGGATCTATTACTCCCAAGTATAACATTTTTTCTTATTATGCATGAAATTAGAGATAAAATAAAGTAGTTTTTCATTGTTCATTCTTTGAATTATAATTTTATTTCTTACTTTTGAATAGAATTTCTAGCTTCTCATAGAAATAAATAATATTTTATTTAGGAATATCTGTATTTTATTTAGAGATATGTGCATTTTTTTTCTTGGAAAGTATGGTGTAACCAAGGTTTGGTGTGAGAACTGCTAAATAGATACTTCATATTGAAACCCCTTAGAATTTGAACTGGTTAGTTTTCAGGCTAATTATGGTGGCAACAGAACATGAAAGTCCTATGCAACACAGAACTGAGAGTACAATGCTACTGGCTTTGAAGATGGAGAGGTCATTAATTAAATAATGCAGGGTGCCTCCCCTAATTAAGAATACAAAGAAAGGAATTCTCATCTATTCACACTGAACAGATTTTTATCATGCAATGTGATGTTAATCTTTGGACCTCCATAACTGAAACTATTAGTTTATGTTGCTTTCAAACATAAAGTTATAGCTTGTTCCTGATTATATAAGTTTCTGTTACTGTTAACTGGACCCTCTTTAATTATGTCACACTTTGTTTATATTATAAAGTGCTGTTGGGAGTGGAAAAACTAATATAGAAGGAAACTCTCTAGCCTTTAGCTTAAGTGTATTTCTATATTTAGAAAAAATGAAATTTTTGCTTTGTGACACAAACTGTCACCCAAAGGTGACAGTTTTCTACCAAACAGGTTACCTACTTACTGTGACATCCATTTAATTGTTTTCCAGAAATGGAAGCTAAAAATGATAATATTCTGACACTTAAAAAAATTAATGGTGATGTTGCAGCTTGAGAGGTTAATTGATTTGGCTCAGGGCTATAGTTAGGAAAAGAACCATGTCTACTAAATATGAAAAGACACTTTGAATTGTAGAGCTGTACCTGGTTACTAGAATTATATATACACAGTAAGAGATATGGCTTCATTCTGGGATAGGCTAAAAGAGTAGACCAGGTGCTCGAACTTCTGCTTCAGTAAGCACATCTAGGAGAATTTGGTCTTATGAACTTTTCTATGTTTTACTCATTTAAGCTTTCGGCAATGAGTTTGTCAAATTCACTAAACATCAATGCTTTCTTATATAATCTTAGCTACCTTTTTTACCTATATGAACATTTAGACTAAAACCTCTGAACACATTACATAACTAGATTTAACCAATAAATAATCTTAATCCATTTCTGCATGGAATAAGTTTTTAATTTAAATGAATGAAAGAACTATATTTGGAAGTCAATTAAATTTTACTTCTTAAATTTAATAACTAACAGTTTTCCATAAGTTTCTCTGATCTAGTCTATAGAATATAAGTATTGCTTAAGTATTACCTTTTCAGGATACTAAATTCATTTTCATTAATTTTTCATTTATGTTCCTAGGTTCTTACTAGTTAATATATATCATAGCACTTAAATATAGTTAAAGATAAATATTTACTAAGACAATGTAGGTTTTGTAGTTTTTGAAACACATGAATGTAAAAATATAACTAAATCATTGTAGTTAAGTTCTTTTGCTATGTTGCTACAATGAAAAACAGTGCCAATATTTAAGATCAATACACAGATGTCAGTATTTTAGTCACATGTTTTGTTTGAACAATATATTTTATAACAACTAGGCCAATTAAAAAAGCAGGGTGTTTTGCATAAAACGTTATATTTCTGTTCTTTTTAATAGCTGAAATTTCTGGAAACATGACTCTCAATGAATAATGACGCCAATTAAAGGGATATGAAAGCATTTTTAAAAACATGTTTATGCATGTCCTATAATAAAACCCTGTCATTTATGCGAAATGTATGTGTGTGTTTTATTTATTACATGTATAATCCCAATAAGTTCACTCCTTATTATTATTGACTTTTGGCATCTTTGTTTTACAGAAGAAATAAAATGAAGGTGAAGGAATATTTGCAAAGGGTCAATGGACATTTTCCAAATAAAAATATACCCTTCCTGACCATTTTGTAAGTATTGCGTCTTATTTTTCAGGAAGCATCAAGTATAGATTTGATATTTGCAAAAGGCAGAAATTGTCTTTCAAATCAGCTTAGAAAAATTCTGTCAACAAGTACTTAGACTATGTCACTAGCTTTGTTTTTTTTCTTTAATCTCTTTTGTTTTATTTAGAGTTGATACATTGTCTTCCATCACTTACCTTTCAATTCACCAAACAGACAAGCTTAAGATCAACCTGGGAGTCTGAAAGGGCTTTCATTAAGGCTTTCATTAGTATTGGTCACATCAAAAAAGTTTGAAAACTATTGTTTCTCTTTTCTCCTTTTGTGTATTTCCTAACATAGACAACATGTAAGCACCAATCATTTACAACCATAAGAAGTACTATAAAAAGGCTACCTGGCGATAGAGACATGCTGGTCTTTCTATGTTGCATACATAAAACATTTGATTAAAATTCATTTTGTGGAAATGTAGTATCATTTGCACTATACTCTCAGCCCTTTTTCATATCGTTATTTTTCACAAATAGTCTTGCATTTTTGACTGGGCCAGATTGAATGATGGTCCTGCTCTTTATACTTTCCACATAGATGGAATGGCAGGCTTATGCCACAGGACATGGCTTTTTATTGAGATGAGATATTGAAACTATTTTTTCTCCTGAACTGACCTTGAACTCTGTTCCTCTCAATCTCAACCTCTCAAATAGTTTGGATTACAGTCTTGAACCTGTAATCACACTTAGCTTTGAAGATTAATTTTACTCTCTTTCTCTAACTAGATCACATTAGCTTTTGCAAAGTATATTTAAGTTTTAAGCCACTTAATTTCCTTAAACTCTTTTCTTAATCTCTGTAGGTTCTTAATTTCTCTCCCTTTACAGAGTCTGAGAAAGGAGTTATCACTGTTCTTACATGTTTTGAAGATATATGAACAAAAATGGTTGAAGCATTTGAATTTTTTTTTTTTGGGTCCGGTCGTGGGGCCTGAACTCTGGGCCTGGGTGCTGTCCCTCAGCTCTTCAGCTCAAGGCTAGCGCTCTACCACTTGAGCCACAGCGCCACTTCCAGCTTTTTTCTTTTTGCTTATGTGGTGCTGAGGAATTGAACCCAGGGCCTCATGCATTGCAAGGCAAGTGCTCTACCACTGAGCCACCTTCCCAGCCCAGCATTTGAAATTTTAAGGATACTTCTTTCTGATATAAGATTCAACACTTACTACATAATTCTTTGAGTTTAAGCACTAGAACAAAAAAGAGTAAAGAGGGAAGGAAGGGAGGGAGAGAGGGAGGGAGGAAAGAGAGAAAGAAAGGAAGGAAGGAAGGAGAAAGAGAGAGAAAGAGAGAGGGTAGGGAGAAGGACAAGGAGAAGGAGGAGGGAGAAAGAGAGCAAGAGAGAAAGTAAAAGGAAGAAACAAGGCAAAACGAGAATTTTACCTTGATGCAATGTCTTACACCTATAATCGCAGCAATTTAGGACACCAAGATTTGGGGAAACAGTTCAAGGCCAGCAAAGGAAATAAATATATATTTTTTTTGTCAGTCGTGGGGCTTGAACTCTGAGCCTGGGCGCTGTCCCTAAGCTCTTCAGCTCAAGGCTAGCACTCTACCGATTGAGCCACAGCACCACTTCCGGTTTTCTAGTGGTTTATTGGAAATAAGAGTCTCACAGACTTTCCTGCCCTAGCTGGCTTTGAACCGCGATGCTCAGATCTCAGCCTCCTAAGTAGCTAGGATTACAGGCGTGAGCCACCGGTGCCCTGCAGGAATAAATGATTCTGAGACATAACTTCAACTAATAAGGTAGGCATGTTAGTATGTGTTTGTAATCTTGACTTGTGCAAGGAGATCTTAGATGAGAGTCTGGCTCTCAGACAAAAAGTGAGAGAACCAATGTGAAAATAGCCTAAAGCCAAAAGGGCTTGAGATGTGGCTGCAGTGGAAGAGCATTTATGTATGTAGCAAGAATAAGGCCACTCTTTATTTTTTTATTATATATTTTCTGGTAATAAGTAAGAATATTAACATAAAGGTTATTTAAAACTAAAACAAAAATTCAGTAATTTTTCTGCATATTTATTTCTCTTTATATATATTAAGCTGGTGGAACCTATTCCTGTTTTGATAAGTAGTTTTTAATCAGTTCTTCTGAGGTATAAAATGTGATTTTCCTTCACATACATATATAAATAAATTATATATTTTTTAAAATGATCACAAGTAGGATTAGTATATAATATATATCATTAATTTAAATAACCCTTTATTCATTAAGAGTTAACAAAAATCATTGAGGATTGAAAAATATTTGGGGCTGCTGTCTATTCATTGGGTTAATTACATTGTTCACATTGATACATATGAAAAATTAATATAGAATTTACAACAATTTTTGTATGTATGTTTTATGTATTACATATAATATACAGATACTATGTGTTTTGTCAAATTCTTCATTTTATATTTCTAAGATTTTGAGTATGGTTTCAAAACATGTGTAAGTTTTGAACAAAATTTCTTTAGTCTAATTTTTCTATACTTCCCCCCTCTGGGTTACTGGGATTTTTGTTGTTGTTGTTGTTTCAATGTAACTTTTAAATGGTTGTCTACCCCAAAGAAAAGTAGGTTGCTTGGTCTCTCATTTGTAATAGCTACAAAAAGTCTATGATACTCTTAACCGGGGATCTCAATAACCCAATTGCTAAGTGCATAGGACCATATATAGTGAAGTGGGTCTACATGAACTACAAGAATTGGAAACAATTATTATGTCTTGTATGTAGTTATACCTCTTTTTTCTTTTTCATTTTTGTTTTTCGTTTTCTGTACCCTGTGTCTTGTATATAAGCTTATTTGATCTGTGGAAGGGAAAGGGAATCAGAAATAGCAGGACAAAGGATGAATGCAACATTGATGCTCACTTGACACTATGTTAGAAATGGACCTTACAACTCAGAGGGAGCGGTAGGGAGGGGTAAACAGGACAAAGAGAGGGTTGGGGTAACAGTGTTGAAAAACAAATGTACTCATTACCTTACTTATGTAACTGTACACCCCTGCTCATCACCTTCTCAATAAAGATAAAAATAAATAAAACGTATATGTTGGTCTACAACCTGTGGCAGTGAGATTTTCTGGGCTCTTGTGACAGTGGGGATTCAGGACAGAAATAAGGCTTGTTCAGGGGGTTCTTGAAAGAAACTTTGAAGGCCCAAAGGGAGAGCTATGAGAATACAGACAATGTAAATATTTCGCTTCTTCAATGCTACGTTTTTTAAGCTTATTTCTAAAACAAATATTGCTTAAAACAATGTCATAAAATTTACCACTAAGCTGGGCGCCAGTGGCTCACGCCTGTAATCCTAGCTACTCAGGAGGCTGAGATCTGAGGGTCATGGTTCAAAGCCAGCCCCCCCGTCAGGAAAGACCGTGAGAGTCCTATCTCCAATAAACCACTAGAAAACCGGAGTGGTGCTGTAGCTCAAGTGGTAGAGCGCTGGCCTTGAACTGAGGGACAGCGCCCAGGCCCAGAGTTCAAGCCTCACAACCGACAAATAAATAAATAAATATAAAAAATTTACCACTATAGCTATTATTTTTAGTAGTTTTGGATCTTGCATTAGGGTTTTGTTCCACTTTAGTTTATTTAGTTTGTATAGGCTGAGCAATAAAGGTCAAACTTCAGTGGGTCTATCTATAGTTTATCTGCATGTATAGGAAAAAAGAGAAGGAAGATGAGGATGATGATGATGATGATGATGATGGTGATGATAATTACATTACTGGGGATTGCTTGAAAGTCTCATGAAATCCTAGCACCACAGTACTACATCAATGCCTCAGCAAGAACTTTATAAGGAGATATCCTCTGCTCTTTATTACTTTATTTTCATATAAAGTTTTACTAAGTTGCCCATCCTGGCCCCATGGACCAGGAGAACCACTTTTGGCACACTTTTACTTGCAATACTCTTGCCTCATTAATTTGAGTAGCTGGGATTACAGGTACCAGCCATCACACCCAACTCAATTTTTCAATGATTAACTGACCTCTTCTAACGTTTATGTTTACCTATTTTTAGATATCTCTTGCATCCATTCACAGACTATCCTACACTGTTTGCCTGCTTTTGTTCACCTGTCTACAATTTCCTGAATTTTATTGATATTCTTTGCAATCTTTCTTGCACATTCTTCACCAGACATTTTGTCAATGTGGTTTTCTTTAGAATCTCTTGCAAGAAAAGACCTTATATCTTTTTGAATGTATTATGTTTCTTTTTGACTGTTGGCTTATGCTTCTACATTTAGATTTGCACAGCTGGGAAATAAGTTCTCTCCACTGGTTTTATTAGGTGGCCTTCTTTGTCAAGTTTTCCTATAATGATGTGTCTTGGGGTATCAGTTTGGTATGCAGCACTAACTCTGGTTCCAGCTTGGTACTCTCGTATAGTCTCTCTCTCCTTTCTCCCCACCCCCTTTATCAAGATGTGCACTTGTATTGAATCAATCTCAAGTCAGTGTACAGGGGAGTCCTGGCTACCTTAATAATTCAACAAATTCCCAGGGAGATTAAAAGCCTTCTTCATTCACACATCTCATGTACGGGAGCTTGGAGACAAAAAGCGGGGAGGATCACTGGGGTTGACCATTCAAACGAAAACAAAATTTAAAAAAGTATTAGGAGGAATTTTTTAAATGTTGCATTACATCATGTAGTCAAAAGCAATGTTGTCTGGCCCCAGAAGTTTGATTGGTGGGGGAAGGCTAACTGGCCACCCTCCTTCCCAAGAAGGAGGAGAATGGAGTAACTTTTGGGGAGAGTGAGGAACTTCCAGTAACAAATACATCACAATAGTTGGAATTACTATTTTTAAAAAAAGAACAATGTACAATCAAAGCCCTGGCAGCATTTGCTTATAATCAGTGACTTTGAACACAATGCATTCCATAGCAGAATCAGAAAGACACACTGACTCTGGAGACCAGGTAAAACTGAGGACACTCTAATGGTGTAGCTAGTCCACTAATGCACTTTATGGCACCAGTCAGAAGATGGGCATGTCCTTAGACACTTCTGAGATGGGCACTGCTGGGTGAGTGTTGATGTTAATAATAGCCTCTGGGCACTGGCAAATGTTGCTGTTGTGGCACGATCAAGAAGGACTTGGTTTTGGCCCAAGAAGTGGTACAAATCCACAGATGTGGAGAATGAGATGGCAGTAGGAACCACACTTCCCCCTTTAGGTGCCAGTCCTAAGTCCTGGCAGGAACATGAACTCAAATACAGAGCAGGGAGCTGGTGGTAGACTCCACATTCACACCCAGCTCACAGTGGTGAGCATACACAATTGAGGAGCAGATGCCACAATGGGAACCATGGGACCCACTTTTGGCACTCACTGTCAGCCCTAGCTGGCATGCAATTACTTTGTGTGAGTATTCAGAGCTAGCAAACCATGTGAACACCTCCTTTTAGTCCCAACATCGGCATAATTCTACTTGCTGCTAGTCATGCCCTGGTTTTCAGTGGACATATGCCCGGGCCTACCAGTTCTTCAACATGGTTACCTCCATTCTCCTCTCTGCTAAAACACCTATCATCTCTGGTCGCAGGCAAGAAGGAGTCTTGTGGGCTGGGATCACAACTACTCTGCTGGATTTTGTTGGGTTCTTGGTATGGCTGACATCTGTGGGAAATCCATAAGGGAATGTTCAGGGTTTTCTTGCCACGTGAGCACTTAGAACTCAGTGACTCCCTTTACAACATGGCACTTCCTACAACAGTCTGTGCTCTAGGATTTATTGAGATGTGAGCACGGGATTCCAGGTTCTCCTCTGATTGCTCTGAAAGGATCTAATAACTATGAAACTTGCCTCAGCAATGCCTTCCATGTGTTTAGAATTCTCCCATTCCCCATTAGTCTTGCAAAGGAGAGCACCTGACCTCAGTTGTGAAAAAGGGGCAGTAGTTATTAGTATACTTTGCTCACTTATTTTGCTCCTTTTTCATATCTCCAAAGATTACAAGACACTCCTTTGATGAGTTCCAGTGTTCTCTTGTGGTCTTAAAGTTCTTGTTTTTGCTATTCTCTGTCATTTTTGCTCTTATCAGAGAAAGGGGAAAATGTGAGCCCTCTCCATCTCGCCATATTGGAATCTACCTGATCAACTCACTTGCTATTGTTATATAAGTGACACCATTTAAACTCCAATTTGTTGTCTTTGAAATGAGACCATGGGAAAAACTGTCTAGGTTTTTAGCACTGCTGTCATGGACATCATTCTGCAGGTCTCCCAGCGACACTCCTATCAGTTCATACTATCGGGGTTCACTGATTTTGTGTTGATATGCATTTTAAATGGTCATACAAAACCTACATTGCTTTCTCCATTTGCCCTGGTACTTACTGAAGGACAAAGAGGATAGTTTTGAAATTATTAATACATATTTTAAGGAGGACCTCTCACCTCCCCATGGAAGTTCATCTCTTTATTTTATAGGAATATAAATGCATCTGCTATCAAACTGTCCTTCCCAAAGCAACTGAACAATAATTTCTAACATTTTGTCCTCCTTTTGAGAATATAGCAGATATTCTGATTAATTTCTTCTTTCAAAGTGTTAATGACTTGTGAAATTAGACCTGGTGAGATATACTGGGTAGGGCACTCAATATCTTCCTCCCACCCAGACTTTTCTCTTGCTTACATGTAATCCTTAGTTTGTATTTCAGAACCAAAGAGAACTTTGAGACTGGAAAGGCAAAGAAAGAAAATGTAAGGAAAAGAAAAAAGAAAACCTACTATTGTCCCACCTAGGAGAACTACGAATAAGAGATAATCAGATTAAGAAGTTCCGTGCCTTCAAGAATGTACAATCACTTTAATCTTGAAAAGAGAACAAAAGCCAGATTTGCATGTTTAAATGTCTCCATTATGGAGTAGCCAGAATAACCACGTATGTCCTTGTTCATTCACTCAATATCAAAATGATTTGAAGAATGACATGTTAAAGCATTTCCAATTTGTAGTGATGATAACAACTGAGATATAAGGGTTTGTCATCAGAGGAAATAATGGCTCTGAGTGGCCTGCATGCCCGTATTAGTATACTTGTCTGGAATGAGAAACTTTTTTTCCCCAAATTTACACAGCATCATGCAAATCAAATGAATATGTAGCAGAGTAGTTGAGATTTTCAGCTTTTCATTTTAATAACTGGAAGATTGAGAAGCTGAGATACAATTTTATCTGAATGACTATCTTATGTGAAAATCAAATTGCTTTTCAAAAACTGTCTCACAATCTACCAGGCAAGGAAAACCTTTTATGAGCAGCCAGTGTCTCTAAAACTTATAATTGCTCTTAGTCATAAATAATCCAACTGGATAACTCTGTTCTTAAGAATGTAAGAATCGACCAAATCCCATCCTTTAGAGAAAGGCTTTCACAAAATTTGCTCAAGTGTAAAGAGCAAAGGCAGACTGCCATTGTTAACTCATTACCATGCCTTTCTATCTCAGTTGATCCAGGTGAACCAATAGGAAAAAAAAGTCTGTTATCTAATTGCTTTTAGTATTATGTGCACTCTCCTACCCCTGGAGCTGTTTCAATGTGGGCAGAGAAAATGCTATCCATTGATATATTACCCAATGTTATCAACATGAATGCTGACACATTCTTCTACATTCTATCCAGCTCTGCACACTGAACAGGAAATGCCAAGTTCTGAATGGAAATGCTGGCACAACCTACCTCGTGCTACGAGAGGTCCCCAGTGCAAAACGTCTATAGCTACTAATGATCATACCATGAACAGCTAACATGACATTATTAATGACTTGGAGATTTACAAATCTTTCATATATCATATACCAAAAGTATGCGTTGTTCATTTCAACCTGAAGATAAAACCATTGAAAGCAAGAGAAAAATCTAATGAGATGTGGCAATTTTCTAATGTTCCAAGCTTTAGTTGTCAATAGTGCTCCACTTGTTTTCAGCTATTAAAATTATAGTATAATGACTCAAATTAGTCTACTCCACCAAGTCAATTTGAATGATTTATTGAGCTTAAAAATTATGATGTAGGGACATGAGAATCTTGGAGACAAAAGCTATCGATAAGAGCACCAACAATTTGACAACCACCTAAATCATGTTGTCTCCATTCATCTCATTACATCAATCATATGTGAGGAAATTGACAGGTGTTTGCAGGAGTTTGTGCATTCCTAGATTCTGTGGCAGGAATTCTGTGACAATTAATGAAAGACTCTGACATGCAGATGGTTTGTGATTTTTTTCTTTTCCACAATTATTTAAAACAATGAAATCATCTCTATGATCTTTCTCTTACATCAAGCACTTGTCTTTTCATAATGAATTTAACATGTCAATCTATCCATGATGTATCTTAATTGACCAGTGAGAGTTTATATACAAAATTAATCTTTTAATATAATAAAAGTCTAGGATTTCCTGTTTGTTTAATGTTGTATGTAAAATGCATATGAGTACAAATCTGTATACAGGATTTATTCACTTAGCAACAAATATTGAGCACCTCATATATAATGTATTAAGTTCACTAGAAAATGCTAAGTGAACAGGAAAAGCAAGCACACTACTTTGAGCTGCATGTATTCAGTTTAGGAGAACCATAAAATAACCAGTGAAAAATAAAAACATGCCCTCGTGGCTCACACCTATTATCTTAGCTATTCAGGAAATATAGGTGGAGGATTGTGGTTCCAGGTCAAAACAGGCAGAAAAGTTCATTAAACTCTATTTTTAATTAAGCAGAAGAAAGCAGGACTCAAAGTGTGTTTCAAGTGCTAGAGTACCAGACAATCAAGAAGAGCCAATGTAATGCCCAAAGTTCAAACCTTAGTAATATAAAAAATGAGATTTAGTCTATTTTTATTTTATATTTAAATTTTATTGTCAAGGTGATATACATACGGGTTACATTTATATAAGTAAGGTAGGTGAATACATTTCTTGTCAAACTTGTTACTCCCTCCCTTATTTTTCTGCCACGTTCCCTCCCTCTACCCTCTCCCAAGTTGCACAGATCATTTACAACATATTGTCTCGTGAGTATCACTGTTGCATTGATTCTCCCTTTGTTCTTGGTCTCACCATTTTTTTTTGTTCCCCTTCCCTTCCCTAATTCAGCTAAATGGATACGCAATAACCAGGGTACAGAAATCAAATACAGTGACAACAGGGGCTATTTTCAAATAAAATTAAAATACATCTATGGTATCATGTAAAAACATACTAGATAAAAGTTTGTGGCTTAAAAAAACCTTTTGACGGATTTTGTAGGAATTTCGGTATTTGGACTTAGGTGATGTGATGAAATCTTTTACATTAGTCACATAGTTTAAAATGTAAATGTAATTTATAGTTGAAAAGTTGTGTGTGTGTGTGTGTGTGTGTGTGTGTGTGTGTGTGTGTGCATGCGCGCAAGTCTTAGGGCTTGAATTCAGGAACTTGTTGCTGTACTTGAGCTTCTTTTGTTCAAGACTAGCACTCTTAACATTTGAAACACAGCTCTACTTCTGGCTATTATAGTAGTTTATTAGAGTTAAGAATCCCATGGACAGTCCTGCCTGGGCTGGCTTAGAACTGCAATCCTCAGATGTTAGCCTCCTGAATAATGAAGATTACAGGTGTGAACCATCAGCACCCAGGTGAAAGTTATTTGTAGTAATGTGTTATGGTTAATTATTTGAATATGTTGATGGAATTACACTTTACATTCACTGTATTTTCTAGCAGTATTGCATTTTGCTGTTGCAAGTAAGAAAACTCTGATGGAAATAAAAATTGTTTGAAAACTTAAGTCAGAGTGGTAAGTAATCTGGTATCAGTGAACTCAATTTGAAACTGAGAGTATTTGGCAAATATATATATATATATATATATATATATATATATAGACAATAAGGAAGAAAACAGTTGGCATACTATGTGTAGAATTAATCAATATGTTCTTTCTTAAATTTATTTTTATTGTAAAGAGGTACAGTAACATAGGTCAAGTAATGAGTACATTTCTTTTGGAAGAGTGTCACCTCTTCCCTTGTTTTCTCTCAATTTTCTCCACCACCCTCCCCTCAAGTTGCATAGTTCATTTCCAATATAACGTCTAGTGAGTGAATTAGTTCATATAGTCATTAGAGATGAAAAATAAATTGGAAACTCGGTGGTGTAATTTGTTGAAGAAAACATTACCCTTTTCATCATTACAGGACTGTACTGTCACCATTTACGGGCCTTTTGGGTGTGACCTGCATGGCATTAAGGGGCACAATTCAGACTCTTCAGTTTGGTATTTCCATTCCTTTGGTCACAATTGAAATACCGGCACTGTGGCTCAAGTGGTAGGATGCTAGCCTTGAGCTGAAGAGCTGAGGGACAGCACCAAGGCCCAGAGTTCAGCCCCCCCCAACCAACCAAAACAAAAACAACAAAAAAACCCCACGAAAAACACGTTCTATTAGGCAAAATAAACCAGGGATAGAAAGACAACTACTGTAGGATTTTATTCAAGTGTGTGATGAAATCAATGCTGACTGAATAGAAGTAGAAAACCAGATCATCTTTACTGGAGACTTCAGGTACCACCGAGACAGAGAGGAACAAGTTGGTTAACAAGTACAAAGTCATCCATAAATATAAGGAATGATTACTGATGCTGTAATGGAGAGTCAGGTGAATATCATTTATTTTGTGTATTTCAAAATAGGTAGAGACCAATTTTTGCATGTTCTTATGACAAGAAATGTTAAATATATGATTTCATCGATATGCTAATTACACTGATTTAGCTTTATATAATGCTAATCATCACACTGTACCCATTGTACATTCCAATGATAAACACCTCAGTTAAATGTTTTTAAAGTGTAAAAACAACACTTTTCCTATGATATACAAATTCATCTGAGGAAGCAAAGGAACATCCTGAGCACATAGGAAATAACTACAGTAGTTTGAATTACTTGTTCTACATTTCTGCTAATTTTAATAGCTTTTATTTTTATCTAATTTCTTACAAAGATACTTTCTTTGGATTTGTCAACATCAGTGTTTTTCAAAGAACACAACCAAAATGTAAGGTAATTTCACAGGTCCTACTCCGCAGAACTCATGCTGTAATAGGCCTGTATTGGGGTAGAAGAAACTACACTTTCAACAGCTTTCTCTACAATTACATTTCATGGCTAGATAACTTTATCCTGCAGGTAGATCGATCACAAAACTGATGACTGAAAATTATCTTGGTTTACGTTGTCATTTCTCAAACTGAAGACATTTTTTTTTTATCAATAAGGGATTGTAGGATATTTTCTTCTGGAACAAAGGAGAGGAAATTACTTTAGTGGAAGGCTTAGTGGAAGTCTAAGCTGACTTCATCAATATTGAGAATCTGTCCCTGAATACTTAGTGCCCCAAGAGTCTTGGTATAAATAGTCATTTTTCTTCTTCAGAGCTGATGCTTAAGGCAGATTTAAGGCAGGCAAATTTTGGCCAGTGATAGGGACCAGTAACTTAAAGTAGTAAAGAAAACCATGTAAGTTCCCTTTCTTAGAATTCTGAGGTTCAGTTCTTTCTCTTTTGGATATATAATCATTTCTCAGGCCAGGGATGCAGAAATTTAGGGAAAAGAGAAAGATACCAGCAAGTTTTTCATTGCATAAGAATGATATAATTCAGAGATTATATTTATTATTTTCTTATAAACCTGTTTTTGCAAATTTGAGGCTAATGTGGGAAAAAAAATTAAGAGAAACAGCACAAAATCGTTTTAGAAACAAAAGCACTGTGGATAGGAGGCATGGAGAACAGAAACTACTGCCATAATATCTAGCAAACTCCGTATGTGTCTCCCTACTTCCAAATGTGTTTTGCTTGCTTTTAGGGGATTCATGAATACACTATATTGCTGGTTTGGGAGAAATATCTGCCTTTCAGAAGAATCCACATCTCTGCTAAACCACAGGGTGGTTACAGCAAATATCAAGAGTTTAATTGTTCTGTTGTTGAGAAACATGTTACCCCAGCAGTGGCAGTCTCATTTATTTTCTGTCATTCTAGAAAAGGTGATGGATAAAACATAGAGACAGTGCTTGGGGATGAGCCTAAATTTAGCAATTTCATTTCTTTGTTAGAACTGGAGAAAAATCCACTGGAAATGATTTCACAGATATGACAAATCACAAATCACAAAAGTCATAAAATACCAAATACAAATAAGCAACTGGAGAAACTGAGTCACTCAGACATTGCCAGTAAGAATGTAAAATATTGTAACCTTTACTATTTTCTTAGAAGATTCTTAATAATTACATATGCAATTATGATATTACCTAGCCATTGAATTCCTAGTGATTTATACAAGAGAAGTGGAAATTAATGTTTAAATATGAAACCTTTAAAAGAAAAGAAGCAATCACTAGGCTAGAAAACATGAGGCAATAATTTCAAACCTCAATACTGAAAATATAAAAATAATGAAATGTACAGGAATGGACTGCTTGAATAATTCTCTGCACTAATAAATACAAAATTTTGCTCAACAGCAAAAAACACCAAAATAAATATGAGAGATATCAAAAAATGGACAGTACAACAGATAAACAGGAAATGTATCCACAAGAAAAAAGGCTTAACAAATGGGACAATGTCAATCTTTCTGATGGAGGCATAGAATTCCATTGTGTATATATACCACATTTTCTTGATCCATTCATCTACTGAGGGGCA
>NW_012267250.1:6115437-6140685 GCF_000151885.1 Dipodomys ordii
GAAAAACAAAGGAGGAGGCAACAATGCTGGATAAGAAATGTACTCATTACCTTGCTAACTGTAACCCCTTTGTACAGAATTTTCACAATAAAAAATCTTAATTAAAAATTTTTTTAAAACCTGAACAAAAGAAACCCAGTTATATATACCACAGAATTGAAAAAAATAAGGGAATGGGTAGGTCAAAGGGGATGAAGATGTTGAAGAGATGCTACAGATCAAGATGTGATTTATATATAAATTGCTTTGTTAAGTAGCAAAAAATTCAATACATAACCTAAAATTTAAGAAGAGTGTGGGAAGAGGTGGGTTGGGAGGATGGGTGAGAATTTTGAAAGGGGTGACATTGATCAAGACACATTATATTCATAAACTGCTTTGTTGAATGGCAACTACTTTGTACACCTACCTAAAGATAATAAAAATATTTTTAAAGCAGGAAAAAAAACAACACAACAAACAAACAAAGGTTTAAAAGTCAGTTTGTATCCTGAAGATAATTTTGGAAAATACATATCCATGTCCTGAAATATTTGTTTGAAATATTGTTGGAAATATTCCTTCCATTGTATAAAGGCTGGCAAGTTAACAAAAAGTGATCATCAGAACATTTACTCTTTAAAGCTGATTGCTAGAGTTAAGTGTGTGTGTTGCATACATATAAATACCTTTCAAAAAGAAAGTTTAATGCAGAAAATAAATATTAATTAAACCTCTCAGAACACATGGAAACATGCAGAAAATGTATTAATGTTTACTGTTGGAACCATGTCTTATAAACAATATTGTCTTATTAAACCATTCTACTATGTAGCTATTTTGTATTTAATAAATGAAGATAATAATGAGTCCAATAGTACCGAACTTTTTTAAAATTTGCCTTTTTCAAGATCTCAGGTATTCATGTTGGGAAACAAACCATGATTTAAATTGGGCAATAAAGATAATACCTTTGTGTGAATGCTTTTTAATCTAGCTGAAAATAAAGTCATGTTAAATATCATTAGAATGGATTGGATTACATGAAGGTACAAAGAAAACTCCCCAAAGCAAACTCTCCAAGCTCACATAATTTCAACCCTCCAAAAAATTCCATCCAGAAGACAGAGGACCATGGAAGATACCATTATTAATCTAAAAGGGAATCTGGCATCTCAGTCATAGAAAAGTCATAGAAAAGTTGCCCAAGTAAACGAATGAATTGTTTAGGTTCTTAGGATTGGTGATATAAAAACTGGTGTGGCTCTCGAGTAATTGCCTGAGTTCATAGAACTTAATATCCCTGAGGGGGGAAAAAGAACCAGCGATAAGAAAAGTGAGGTTGTGTTTTGTTCTTATTTGTTTTACTTTTCATGTTTCCTTGTTTTGATGTTTTTATTGCCTTGCCAGAAAAAAAACTTTTATAATTACTCAACCACTATAAACATTCCCTCTCTTGTTGTTCAATATGATTTGGTGGGGAGGAAAAAAGAGATGAAAAATATCTAGAAGAAAGAGTGAGCAAGCCCACTGAACTTGTGTTGCTACTTACCAGTCTGCTATGGTAGACATTGCTAATCCATACCCATACTGGCTCCTAATGGGCTCTATACAGCAGCTCAGACTCTGTCACTACATCCTGACAATGGGGGCAGGGGTGTTTGTACCCAAGAGACTAAATATTTCTTTTCTACTTTGGCACATTCTGAGCATTGGACTTCATTCTAAAACCGAAATGTGAAAGTGAGAGGTCAGGAGTTGAAGCCCCAGTATTGGCAAAAAAAAAAAAAAAAAGACAATAAAAAAGTAGGATAAAAATGAAATAAAACTGAAATGTATCAAAATGTATATTTTTCTTAGCAACAAAACAAACATCACCCACTGCACTTCCTTCAACACACTCTACCAATGCAATTAAAGAATATAGGAATATTACAAATCTGCCTCAATCCCTGAGAAGCAACAGAGTACGACTCATTTGGCCACAAGACTTTGGGAGAGGTCAAAACATTTTAAAAATGTTTTCAAATTAACTTTGAAAATAATAATAATATACACTAGGAACAATAACTCACTCGGGCATAGGTTATCACTTCAAGTGCTGTAATTTTATTTGCTTATAATCTTAAACTCTACTCCAAAGAATATTATGAGAACAACATCCCCATTTATGGATAAGAAAATGTAGGTAGAAAAAGGATAAATTGATTAGACATATGACTCAGTGATAAGAGTTTTTACAATCAGGATGCAGGCCTTTAATTCAAATCCCAGACGACTCTCCACAGAAAAATAAAGAAAAAGCATAAATGATGGATATTGGCATAAGCCTGTACCAAAGCTTCCCTTCCTAAGAGTTAATGGTTTAATTGATGGCTGCTATTTTGAAATATACACCCTTATTAAACTCCTCTGTACATGTTTCTATTTTTCAATATGTACATACACATATACATATGTATAGATAGATAGATAGGCAGACAGGCAGACTAGCAGGCAGACTTGACTCTTACAGGATGACCTCTCTTGAATTCAACAAGAGTAAGTATTCCCACAGTTCTCAGTGGAAAGTATCATTCTATCTGTATTTTAATTGAAAAGCAGGAAGAGCAAAACACAATGGAAACATAGGACTTTAGAGGTGAAATTCTCTTTTAAGATCTAACCTCAAAAGTGCTATTTTCTAAATAGGATTATAAATGCTGGGACTCTTCTCAATAAAACATTTATGAGGCCAAGGTGACTGATGCCATACACATAAAATTATTGTTATACAAAACAATACAAAAGAGAAAGCTAAATAAAATGGTTTGTAAACAAAGCTTTCATGCAGACAAATCAAACAAGAGATCTGAAAAGAAGTAGCCAAATAATAAAGTGAAAACATCATGAAAATAAAAAATGAACTGGAGGCCTTTATCTCCTATTCATACTTGTGAACAAATGAGATAGGCTTGATATCAGAGATAAATGTTTTCAAATGAGGGATAAACAAAGACAAATGATAATTAATATCCATTATGCTTGTAGATTTGTATCTCACACAAGAAGAATGAGCCATGGGAGTCTGAGCACAAATTAAAGGCAACAAGATGTTTTAGAGATGTTTGCCAAGCTATAAAATCATCTAAAATTTCAACCTGAAATAATCATCATTTGTATTCATTGTAAACCACTGAAAAAAATCACTTTAATGATTGTAAATGCCAAATGGCAAAGCTATTGCTTTGCAGAAAGATCACGTTAAAAAAAAAAGAGCTAGATATGGACACCATTTGCTTTGCTCCTTGTCGTCACTACTTTATTTTAATTCCACAAATGGGCTCACTCCCTTCTTTCATAAAACATTGTGGCCACATGCAGGTGTAGAAAGAAATTAATACTCACCACTTACTAGGAAAGCAGCCTGGTAGAGCTGGATAGGTGAAACAAATACATTATTTCAATACACAACAAGAGAACCCTTAAAGAATAGGAGGACAACTATTGCTACAAACACACATTGCTATTACATCTCACTCTGTGCTCTAAAGGTGCCTTTATCCACTGCCCTGCAGTGGTATATGATAGTGTGGTATACCACAGTTAACTAAATTCTCAGATTAAGGTAAAGACTTAAAACTAGTTTAACTAACATTCTTCTAACCACTTTTGATATCTGCCAGAAATAGCACTTTTCAAGTAGGTAAAATCCACAGAAATAGGTTCAACTGAGGTATTATGAATCTAAAGTTGTATCCTATGGCATCTTTTAAACAAGAAAACAAGAAAAAAATAGTGTTGCTAGAGACTGAACCTAGGATTCACTCTCGTTCAACTGGGAAGTGCTCAGTCATGGAGCTCTAGCCCCAGCCCAAACAGATTGAAAGGGGTCAAGATGCTATATAAAGTTGTTTCAAGAAAAAAAAATCTCAATTTCTCATAATTATTCACTCTTACAGAAATCCCAAGACATTATTAAGATAACGTACCTAGTTCTCCTTGTTGTGTTCTTTTTTATCCAATTTCTGATCCCTGAGAGATTGAACCAGAGCTTTGACCCCAAGCCAAAAGGAAACAAAAGTAGTATGCATTTTTAAAATTTGACATACCCATCATTTTACATCTTTGTTTTCATTCATGTTGCTTTCATTGTCTGTGGTATCCTTAGGATACACTGAAGAGACT
This sequence comes from Dipodomys ordii, assembly GCF_000151885.1. Classification (NCBI taxonomy): domain Eukaryota; kingdom Metazoa; phylum Chordata; class Mammalia; order Rodentia; family Heteromyidae; genus Dipodomys; species Dipodomys ordii. The sequence goes on from NW_012267250.1 coordinate 6,119,584, forward strand.
CACTTGCACACAGTATTCATAAAACAAATTTCTGAGTCTCGTTTTGTGTTTGGCAGCATGGGAGGAAAGGCAAGGACATATTTTAATAATGTTGATTTAAGTGCTTTACTTTATAGGGGACAATTTACATAGGATTATTTCATTACATCAATAAGGTAGCTGCAGATATAGGAATATCAATAGGAGAGGTTTATCAAAGAAGAAGTCTGTCATATAAAAATCAAAATGGACACATGCCATTGTAATTATATTTTATTTTTATTTATTTATTTTGATTATATATAGTATATATAGTATTTATAGTGTATATATATATATATATATATATATATATATAGTCAGTTATGGGACTTGAACTCTGGGCCTGGGTGCTATCCCTCAGCTCTTTAACTCAAGACAAGCACTCTACCACTTGAGCCACAGCGCCACTTCCATGGTATCTTTTATTTATAGTCTGGGAGTAGTTTACAAAGTAAACACAAAATAGGCTAGCTAGTTGATAACTAGCGAATGAGTAATGTGCCTAAAACATTAGATTTCAGGGTAGGTTACTTAAATACTCACGTGATCCTCCAGTAATGATGCTAAAGGAACTATATTTGATACTTTCTGAGAGTGTGAACTCTTTGGTTGTTTTTGTGTTTAGGATACAGGAACAGTCTCTTCTTATTGCTTTATAGTACATTTTACTGATATTTAGTTCTTAGTATATCTTTAATCTACAAAGAATCTTCAAAATACTAATTTCTGCATCTTTTTTCTTTTAATCTCTCTCAACCACTGATGGAGGTGGGTCATACATCACAGATATTGATACATTTGTTTAAAGTTTGAGTCCACACTTGTATTTCTAATATAAATGTATTTCCTCAAGGAAATTATCATTCTGGATTAAATGCACATTTATGAAATTGCATATTCTATCAAGGAAAAATATTGAAAGGTTTGAATGGAATAAAAAGAGTTTATAATTAAGGACCTGGTATTTACCCAAAATTTGAGTAATAATTTGATGTCATTGGCTAGGAAGTATATGTTCACTAATGTCAGTGCTCTACAGACCATAAGTTTAAAGTGATTTTTTTCTAGGAGCATTTTAATCTATTTTAAAATTAGTAGTATTATAAATATTTAATTTATTGTTAACATAAGTATCATTTTCATTGATTTATTTCTATTTGTATTTGAAACTCATTTAAATTTTTGCAATGATTTACTCTTAAAACATCTGACATAAAATGTAACTTGTTATGATTTCTGGGTCAACTTTTAAAAGATTAGATCCATGGTGACTGATGATTGAGTAGAAAATCAAAAGTAGCTTTAAAGATGTTAACATCTCCTCTCAGCTTCTGTAGCCAAAGGGTTTCCATGTGATGCTAACCTGATGGCAGACGTGTGAAATGGACAAGTAAGTACTGTTATTTTCCTTGAGTCACTTACTGATACCTGATAATTCCAAACACTTCATTCATATTCATAAAAGGATGATTTAAACATATCTGTTTCCACATTTCGTACTCATCCAGACATGTCTAATTTTTAGACATGTCTAAGCTCCCTCCTGAAGATTCATTTGAGTGTCTGACCTTCCAATCAAAAGAATTGCCCTTTGGATCTACTTTGTATAAAAAGATCTCTGAATTTTTCTAGTCAGTGTACCTAGTAATCCCATGTTTCTTTCTTATGGCAATTAATCAAAGAAAACATCTAATTTTCTAAATCAATGGAAAACATACATACCTTGGTTCACAATGGGAGTTTTCTCTAGAAAATGTGAAATTTGCAATTAGAAACTGGACTTTTGGCAGATCACCAGAATCCATTTAATAAGTATCTTAGGAAATAGTGTGATTTGGAAGCTATTAACTCATAGCACCTAATAAGTCTCCTATACAGAATACATGCTACTTACCTGCCCCATAATTAGATCAAATTCTTATCATTAAAATCACTTCCTGAAAATGATTTTAAGAGAAGAACTTCAAAATAAGAATCTATTACCTACTTAGCATTAATTAGAGGCAATTACATCCCATGGACCCAACACATACATGCATATGCATATATAATAATTAGTTTTTTTTCTAAGTGCTTAATGCTTTGTATTTTCCAAAACATTTGCATCCCAGAAACACTAGGATTTAAAATTAAGACTACAAGAATCCTATAATAATCTAGCAAATTATCTTTCTTATAAGTACCATGAGAAAATTGATTGTTCCACTGGAGTTCCAACAAATCATATTTCTCATTCACACTATAGTATCATATCAGAACAAATATGAGTTGTGAGCAATATCAGAAACGGTTCATAACAGAAAGCAGTTAATGACAAAACAATTCACTTCACATTGAGGGCAGGATGTGTGAGGGTTTCACTCCCTATTCTGTAGATACATTTTCTTTGAAATAATCATGAAAGAAAGATGAGTATTGGATAGAAGAACTTAAACAATCTTGCTTTTGTTGTTACAAAACAAAATTAGAGCAAGAAACATAGTCATGGGACTGAGAAGGTGGCTCAGTGGTAGAGCTCTTGCCTTGCATGCCTGAGGCCCTGGGTTGGATTCCTCAGCACCACATAAGCAGGATAAAAAAGCCGGAAGTGGTGCTGTGGCTCAAGTGGTAGATCGCTAGCCTTGAGCTGAAGAGCTGAGGGACAGCGCCAAGGCCCAGAGTTCAGGCCCACAACTGGACCCCCCCCCCAAAAAAAAGAAACATAGTCATGGTGTCTGTTCTATTAACCATGACAAGTTTGACTTTAAAGGATAGGTAATGTGTTGGACAAACTGGTTAATCCACAGTGATATTGTCAAATCTCTTTATTTTTCTTTTTTCTTTTTACTTGGTTAGACAATGTCTTAAACTCAGTATCTCTTCAATAGACACACACACACACACACACACACACACACACACACACACATGCATATATATGCATATAATTCCTTACCTTTATATAGAGAGATACATAGATATAATAGCCTGATATCATGTCTAATTACTTCTATAGACAATAACTGATATGTATTAATTCTGAGAAGGCTGAGACTTAGAAACATCAGTATACTCTCTGTTCTTTTCTAGCTCTTTCTCAGCTCTTTCCTTCTCTTCTCTTTCCCAGCTGTCTTCTCTTTCCTACCTTGCTCTTTCCAACCTCTTTCCCAGATGCTTTCTTTTCTAGCTCTTTTCTCTCTCTTTTCCAGCTCTCTCTTTCCTAGCTCTTTCTCTTTCCCAGATCTCCCAGCTCTCTTTCCCAGGCCTTTCCCCACCGCGTGGAGGACCAAGATGGCCTGGTGCCAGCCAGAACGATGAATAAACCTACTCCTTATCTGAAAAAAAAATCAGTATAATGTTGAATAACTCAGTAATTCACAACATGGAAACTAAATATATCAAAACTATGAAAGTCACAGGTCATTACTGGAATTGCATTATCTCAGAAATAAATTTCTAAAACAGTAAAAAATACAGGCACTCTTAACTTCAACACTGCAATCTTACATTCACAGAGGAGCTGAGTATATGGTGAATATAAAAGACAAGCCTAGGGTCAGTTGTCTTAACAAAAGTAACTGACCTTTTAGGCTATTGCTGGAAATCTGCCCTGTCAGGTGAAAGGAATCATATCTTTAGTCAGATCCCTGTACTGTTATGAACTAAAATTTTAGCTAAATATATTCCCAGAGATTAGATTTCTATGTACCTATAATTTCCATATGAACTCTTTGCTTGTTATCAAGTGATATGTGAGAAAAGATATTTGACTCTTCACCAAAAGTCCAGCATTATAAGCTGAGCTGGACCACCTAGACTTCTAGAAAATCTTGGAAAAACTTTCAGGGCATTTTCACCATTCTGCCTATTCTAAATTCCATGTCTTTACAACAAAATATATATTGTCTCTTTCTGAACCAATTTTGCCAAATAAAATGCATAATTTTCTCTATGATCATGTAAAAGAAATTTGATTTTATTGATGTCATGAAAGATGATGAAACTCATACTAAATTTCTAGTCACAAAAACAAGTCCAAAGCCAGGCGCCAGTGTCTCACGCCGATAATCAAAAAACAAGTTCAAGTATAAGAGCAGGCTTACTATCATTCATAGTTAAATGTCAGGTCATCCAACAGCTTATCTAGTTCAAACTATCTAAATCTACTACTCTGTTTTACTAGTTTTATTATTAAGACTAGCAATCACTGGATATAGCAAATACATTTACATCTCAATGTCACCAGCTCCTTAGTTGTGCATATCATGAGATTCCCTCTTTTTTTCCCCCCGATCTTATCACATATGATTAATTTGTTTATAAGATTTAGAATCCTGTGAGAATGGACTTTGAATATCACTAATTTGCACTGAGCTAAAATAGGCAGCTATAACAAAGCTATGTTAAAATTTCAACATGAAGCTCAAGAGGTGAATTATTAAAACAAAGTGTTTTCAGGAATGGATGCATTGGCACATTGGAAACATGGGTTTTATAAGTAGAATCATTCTGTATCTTTGATAAACAAATATTATTTAAGAATTAGTTATTTATTGGTCATTTCTTCCCACACACATACAAGCTCCATGAATGCACACATTTTAAACTTTATGTAAATATTCATAGGCTATATTTCCTTGAATAATAATAACTGCATTAAAACGCATTAAATATTGGTTGTCTAATGCTAGCTTCAGTGGATCATGCCTGTAATCCCAGGTACATGGAAGATGAAGATAGGATAGGAGAATCATCGTTTGAGACTAGCCTAGGCAAAAGTTTACCATGGCCTTACCTCAACCAACAGGCTAAGTTTGATGACAGGTTGTGGCTTAGCTAAGCAAGAAGACATATTTACAAAGACACATTTACAAAGAGGTCAGCTCTGTCAAATACTACAAGACTCTATCAGCTCAAAAGGTCAGGGGCAGGGTAGAGCACACATGGCTCAATGCCATGTATTCAAACCCTAGTATTAAAAATACCTGTTGAATGAATATTCATTAATGTAATAGTGAATAGCTAGTTTATGCATACTGCATACTGTATTCATTTTAACCTGATCATAGAAATTCTTTATGGACCAGAATACTAAAATATTTGGGAACTGCATACAAACACAAATAATATACATTATCCACAAGGAAGTTTGGAAGGCATGAGCTTATAAACTCATTTTAGAAGAGTCAGGTAGAGCTTTTATTCTTGTCTGACACATTAATCGTATGTCTTAAGCAAATTTCTAAACTTTGTCAAATGTTATTTTTCTTTTATAAATTGTGCTGCTTTGAAAATACAATTGCTGAAATTTAAATCAGGTAGACTATTTCATGTGCCTATCTGGCATTTTGGAAAAGTTCTAGAAATGGTAATTCTTGCAAAGTATAATACATATAAAGATTTATTAAGTACTTTGAGTGAATAGTAGTATTAATCAGGAGAGTTGTTTCCTGCTTAAAAGAAAAGAGTGATAAAATAGTATGATTAACAGCAATGTAGTTGTTTGGATTTTCCAAATTTGGTTTTGCAAATTTTATGAGTGGTTTCTTTGCCCATTGACATAAAGATGTCTTATTATTGGTAAATCTTATGTATTTAAGATAAATTCTTCATTATATCTTGAGAATAGTATGATTAGGTTTACATTGTATTCTTGCTTCTCCAGCCCTGTTGTTAGAAAGTGCCTAACTGGAGTTCGATTTACTTTATTAGAAATTAACACCTATTTAATCAGTTTTGCTCACTATTTATATTTTCACAATACTTCAAAATCATCCTATAATACATTAAAACCCCTGCTACAGAAATATATTTAAGGCATATTCTGACTATTCTGATTATAAAAGTAATATAAATTCAATGTAAAAAACTGACAGTACCATAAAGATTTTTATAAATGTACTGATAGCTCTTGTCTTGTTCCTCATTTTATATATGAATGTGCACAAATTTAGTTAAGAGATATTACATGTAGAACGCACCTTTTAATAGACAGGTTAAAACAGTTACACAGAGTTCTTTAATTTTCAAGACCTCTGACTTTTTCTCTACGGCATTTGCATTATAAATCATTAGGAAGTTTGTAGTGTGTGCAGTGTTTCCTAATTCATTTAATTGTAGAAAAGTTCAATGGAAGAAATTGGGGTTTCTACAATGATGTTTCAGTATTGAAGTTAAGATTTGAGTGTCTCTGTGACATGCAATTCTTCCATTATAGTAAAGAAGTGCTTTCATATTTTGAGTTAATTAAGGATAATATTCAGAAATAACTATCTTACCTTTTCCCTCATTTCCTACACAGTACCTATTTAAGAGATGAGTATTAATAAATTACCTTGTTGTGTTTTTTTTTTCACTGAAAGTTACCTTTGGGAAGATATGTTTGAATCTATCATGGAGGACAATAGAAAGGTAAGTGAAATCTCAGCTTTGGTCCAGTAATCCCATAAACTTATAACTGATGAAGTGTACAGGTGAATAGATAACTCCTGATACACCTGTCAGATATATATTTTTCTACATTAAATCTGTTTATGACTCCTTTTCTTCCCTTCATTTGGCTTCTTTTTAGATCATTTTCTTCCCTGAAGAGACTTATCTGATATAATAATTACAATAACTTTAATAACAGGATGACTACTTTGTCAATTTTTAACATGTGTCTGTTTGTGAGAATATTATACTTATATCATATTCATTGTGTCTTGTTTCATATAAAACACTTGACTCAACGTCAAACAACCATACCCAAGAACAATAAGGCTGCACTTTGCAGAGTAGGACTGGATATCAGAGTATTTTCAAAGCTTTGGAACTAGACAATATTTTGTATTCATTCTATTTTTTAAAATGAGACACACAAAATCTTCCTAATTCTTTGTGCTTAAATAGATTTAAAATTGTTAGTATTATGCCCACCTTTGGTCCTCAGCTCCACCCATACCTGATCTCCTCCCAGCCCTGGGGTTCCCGCCATACAGCTGGCCCCTCCCTCTCTGCCCAGACTCACCTGAGCTCCCAACTACCTGACTTCCTACCCCCAAACCTCCTGCTACCTGGATAGTGAAGGATGCCATGTGTTCCCTCTTGGGGGAAATATGGGTCCTCTAATAAACCTTGTAATAATCTTTGTCCTGTGCCTCCCTGCCTCCATGTGGCCCCCTGGGATGGATGTGTTGGATCCTTTCAAATATCAATCCAAAACTAGTTGTAAATAACCTTTGAAAATGCATTCATTTAACATAATTTATCTATATCACACTTTAGAATGTTTGAATTGAGAAATACATCATACAATGTATGATGTATTCATTCAAATTTATTAGAACACCTTGACTTTCAAAAGGTACTATATTCTTTCACCCTGCTCTCTGTATTACAATATTATTCATTCCATCTCTCTCTCTCTTTCTTTCTTTCATTCTTCCTTCCTTTCTCTAGCCTCTCGTTCTTTCTTTCTTTCTTTTTTTCTCCTTCCTTCCTTCCTTCCTTCCTTCCTTTCTTTCTTTCTTTCTTGGAGGAGTAGGGGTGGAGGGAAGAAACTAACCTCTCTGGCTTGTCTTATTATTTTTAACTTAATTTTCTTGTCAAGTTAATAAGAAGGTTGCTTCTCATAAAAGCTTCCCTGATCCTCCCTAAAAAATGCTTTTGGCCTGAGTCAAATTCCCAAATTCATTTAACACTTGGATTTATAAAAGGTCCAAATTCTCTTGCAAGAAGAGATGTTTCTTTTAATCTGGCCTGGAGACTATATAAAAATGACATTGGTAAAAATCTTAAAAGATAGTGGAGTGTTTATTCTTCTGAAAATCTGCCTCTATCTCACCTTCTGAATTCTTGCCTATAAAAAGACATGTAATGACTGCAAAGAGTGTAGTCCTTTCTGGTTTCCATACCCTTTGTCTTGTATAAAAGTTTATCTGGTTTGGGGAAGGGAAGGAGAATCAGAAATGGTGGAACAAAAGGGTGAGCCAATGTAAAAGCAATACTCACTAGACACGGTGTTGGAAATGAACAACTTGAGGGGGAGGGGAGTCAGGAGGGAGGGAAAGTGGGAGAAAATGAAGGAAGGGGTAACATTGCCCCCAAACAGATGTACTCATTAGTTTACTTATGCAACTGTAACCCCTCTGAATACCACCTTTACAAAAAATTAAAAAATAAAAAATAAAAAGACAAGTAATGGTAGAGAGTTATTTTAAAAGATAATCTATTGTCTTAATTTTAGTAGGAAGCAAGTACTAACCTAGGAATCTCAGGCAGGTTCTACATTATTTGTACCAACTAGAGCTAGAATAACTTGCTGAGGAATGGATTTGGATCTGGTTAAAGCAAGGTGCCTGATTCATCAGAAAGATAGCAAATGCAAAATAAACCCAGTTAAGGATATTGCCATGGCTCTTTCAGGAAGCACAGATAAAATACATTATCCTAGAGATTGGAATTCCTTATTTACAATTATCTCAAGATTACTTGAAAGAGAGACTGAATTTTAAATATGTATTTACTGTTTAGAGACTGGGCATTCAAAGCCTGTATTCAGCATACAGAAATGGAATTTAGCAGACACTGAATTTCCAGAGAGTGAGGGGAGCTGTGGATGAGTAGTGCATGCCCTGTTAGAATCACAAACTGTTGCACACTCGAGGATAAAATGAATAATCTATTTTTTCATTCAATACTAGAAATTGGATATTTCACAATTCTGTAAATTTCAGCAAGTTTTCAGAATTATATTTATTACCTGAAATCATATGACCTCACTTCTGTAAAAATCAGCTAATACAGTTTTCTGAATATTTCTAACTTTAACATTGAGAAAAGCTGAGGGAAAAATGTTTTTTTAGATGTAATAGGAAAGTCTAAACAAATAAATATGCTGTTCATTTCACATAAACACATACATGCAAGCATATACACATAGAAAAAATACTTTCCTTTTTTTTGAAGGAATTGAATTAGGGAGGGTCTCCCCCTTCCATGTACCCCCTCCGCACACCTTTGAGAGCTCTTAGCTTGGAAGCTGGTAAAGCAGAAAGCTAAAAGTATATCTCACCACAGACAATGAACATGGTGTTAAAGTCTAGAATGAATTATTTGTTACTAGAGGCTGCTTCTTACAGGTGGAAACAGAGCTTCTCAATAGCATAACAAGGAATCTTCCCAAAGACGTCAACTCGGTCAAGTTCATATAACAGGACTCCAGAGGAAAACACAGAGAAACACTGCAGGAAATGCCTTAAGCTGTAAAATCACCTTGAGCCAGGGCAATAATCCTGTTCTTTCACTGCAGATAGAAAAGCAAAGCCAGCTCATTTCTTTTCAGTTGGTTATTGCATTTACTGGAAGAAAGCAAAGAAATAATAGGGGCTTAGAGAGTTCCAGACTTGGTCTCATTAAAATAACATTTTGGTGGAAGAAAAATGCAATGATCACAACCTAGAAAACAGTAACTATCTACTTTATTTGGAAGAAAAGAAATATGTGCTCATAAATTGGTAGCTTGCCAATAATTTAGGGAGAGGTAACTATGTAAAACTTCAGCATACAATTCAATGCAATATTTGGAAGAGAGAAATACATTTAAGTTTTGCTACAATTGCTTTTAAATGTTTTGTTTCATTAATTAGAAAAAGCTAAAACATCTAAACAATGATCAGCAAGTTTGTTGATAAATGCAATCATATTCTAAATTAAGTTACCCAGTATAGTATGTTTGGGAAGTCACTAAAGTTAGAGACAATCTTATATTTTCACTCAGATATCATGGTACTTTGGCCACTGCAGAATTAAATGTTTCCTTCTATTTAGTCTCCTTTTCAAAATAGCTGAGGCAATTTTCCTTTATCAATCCCTGACTTGGTAGAATATTTTCTGAATAAATAAAGCTTTCACTGTCATAAATCTCAAAGAAAGGTCAGAGGAAAGCTAAAAAAAAGTTTACACGTGTTTTATGAAATCCCTTGGACACATAGTTCATAAACAGTTTTGTTTTCCTTCTGAGAGAGTATATCAAAATTTCTCTAATTCATTCTTAAACAAATAGCATAGGTCATGAGGGGCGTTTTCAGTTAAAATACATTATCTTTTACCACCCAACCCTTATTCCTAGTTCACAAGACTTTAATATAGGTTGACTGATAGATTTTTTTTCATATGTGTAGGCAATGACTATACAATATAACCACTGTTGGCCAAGAAAGAGAATTACAGGATTGTGGTTTTATTTCTGATACTTGCTGATGAGTTGAAATAGATTCAAAATTATTCTCTTGTATTTTATTTTGTATTCTAAACTTCAATTCTCAGACAGTTTTAGTTTCCATATCATTCATATTTATGGAATCCAATGTATTCTGCTTCAAAAGACATGAACGACTTAATGAAGTCATAATTAAATATAAAATCTATAATTAAATATCAAATCCTGCCATAAAGCAGGATTTTTTCATTTCTGTCACCAAGCCTATGGAAATGCATTACTTGGTAATGGTTTGTCAAATACATCAGCATAAAAGAAATATTTTTCAGCGTCATTTCCAGGATTATTTCATCAAAGAAAGTATTTGATATCTTTTGTACAATGCAGAAATATTTTGAATACAGAGGTATTTATGTCACATGCATAACACATCATGATGCCAATGCAGCAGGTGGTGCAACATAAACATTGATTGGCCCTATGCCAATAAGACAGGCGCCAGTCATCTCACATACGAAGAACACTATTTGTGGGATTGAGGTTGCTCATGAGCCGGGGCAAAAAACACCAAAAAAAAAAAAAACACCAACCCCACCCCCACAAAACAACGGAATAGTATCTAAAAGGACTGAGGGTATGACTCAAATTATAGACTGCCTACCTACCAAGCATGAAGCCATGAATTCAAACATCTATCTGCTGATAGAAAGAGGCAAGGAAGAAAGAAAGAGAGATGCTTTCTGATGAGCAGTCATCCCATAGGCGTGGCTAAATGAGGCTTTCCTCCTCATAGTATGGGGCAAAGATTTCTGATCATCATTTTAAGAAACAGTAATAAAAGGATGGTAAGTAATAAAGAAGAAATACAGTCACTGTCACCTAGACATGTCTTTCTCCAGTTTCTACTGGAGACGAGGAAAAGTAGGCCTTGCAGTGGAGAATGCTATTTACGCTATTCATTTTGCAGGATGCATTCATACAGAGATAGCATCTTTATTTTAGTGTAAAGATGCTGTACAAAGGGGTTACCATTACATGAGTAAGGCAATGAGTACATTTCTTGTCAAGCATTGTTACCCCTCCCTTGTGGTTCTCCCAGTATCCTTTCCCTTCCCCAGGAGAGAGAATCTTTAAAAATTAAAAAAAAGCCTGCTGTTCATTAATAACATACAGAAGAACAGGTCCAGCTTTAGGGTTTTCTTAATTTATGATGTCTCTTCACTCATGGATTTGAGATTATAATTTTAATTTTGAATATACCAACATCAATACATTTTTTCATATGCTCCATGTCCATACATAATACTTCTTGGTATAATAATGGCACAGAAGGTAGACTACCAAATGTCCATTACTTCCCTAAGGCAAAAATTAAACTAGCCATCACTTTATGAACTGACCTTTTCACAACTCTATAATCTAATCAGAAATGTAAGATATCCACATTAAGAGCAAGTTTTCCCTAGATTAAAATCTAATTATATATATCAGGATAATTAGATGAGCATCCAATATTGGCTGGTCACAAGTATAATAATCTCTTAGTCAAAAGTATACCAAGAAATTCAAAATTTGAATGAGCAAAGGAGGCAATTGCAGGGGGATAAAAGTGCCTACTAAATAAAACTAATTCTAAGCATGTTTTCACATGGACAACTTGGGAGCAATAAAGATGGATGCTTTTTCTTCTCTAATTAAACATAGTATAAAGAAAACAAGCAAATTTGTGTGTCCTTGCTAAATCAGTTATTTTTTGTACCTCTGTTATTATGTAGAACAGAATAAAGTCTGAAAAAAACCTGGAAATTGTTCAGTCCTTGGCCTATAAAAATTATTAAAGAAGCATTAGCAAACATTGGAGACTATAGCTTACATTGTCCCAGATTCTTACCTTTGCCAATCTCTTCCTGAAAGTGTAAGTATAGAATCCATAAATACAGAATCAGAGGTCAATAAGTAATAATTATAAGTTTCGGTTAAAGAATGCACACCAAAGAGCTAAGCTTACAAAAATTGGAGAGATCAACTTCTAGCATCCAATACTTCTAAAGCACTTTTTTTTTTAAAAAAGAAAATCAATAGCAATATCAGACAGTAACATACTAAGAGAATTTCTATAGCACTTATGGAATCTTGTGTCTTTCAATAGAGAGTTTTGAGTTTAAGTCCCTGTCCCATTGATGCAAGGTATTGATTTTTCTTCCTATTGTTCATGATGTCAGTTTGTTTTTATAAGAGCACCACTGCATTGAATCCATTTGGACAGGGGAAAAAGAGTGAATCTACAAATTATTGCCCAGAAAATTTAATTCTATAGAAATAGAAAAGAATGTAATCTGTGTTATGTCCATTCTGTGTTTTTGTGACTCTCAAAGCACTGTGTAGTTTGGAAATCATTACTTGTATCATTACTCCAGGATCAATAATAAGTTAGATGTAGTAGTAGTAACAAAAGCAAGAAAGAAAGAAAAAGAAAAAAAGAAAAGAGGAAAAAGAAAGAAAGCCTGTAAATTAAAGGCAATTTTTTCCCATAAGCCTTGGCTTTCTCTTCACCAGTGGTCAAATGTTCAATAGTAATGTAAAAACAAAATGGTATATATTGTTAAATTAGTTTTAAAATGACATAACTTGCAGCAATCTGGCCTAAATCTGGTCTTTGCCTTTCTTCAACTTATAACCACAAAATGCATTTCCTTGGGACTTATTCATTTCTGGAATCACTGTTTCTAGGAATTAAGAAATCTTACCCAGTGCCTGTCATCCATTTACCTCACAGCCTCATTACAGCCTGTGACCTGCTCTCCTCCAGCTGCGGAAATACAATGGCAGCATCATTTTATATTCAATGATCTTGTTCTGCCACTAAGACCTTTAACCTCATGCTGATTTTATATCTTTTCAAGACATGTGAGGGTGATGATAAAGAAGAAACACAGCCTCAAAACCTAGCTATGATAGCCAAATGCTTTAATTTTGCCTCGGGGTGTCAGCTGACATATGTTGCTGGTGATTCATCTGTAATTTTAGCTACTCAGGAAGCTGAGATCTAATGATCATGGTTCAAAGCCAGCCAAAGAAGAAGAGTTCATGAGATTTTTATCCCCAATTAACCTCCAAAAAGCCAGAAATGGAGTTGTGGCTCTTGTGGTAGACCACTAACTGAGGAGAAAACAGAAGTGAAAGGGACCTGGCCCTGAGTTCAAGCCCCCATAATCACACACACAAAAATGAGTTTTTATTTCCTCTTTAAAACTGCTATCAGACAACCTCATTTACCAAGACTAAGTACAAATCATCTCAAGGAAATCTTCAAAGAAGTGTCAGTATACCATGTGACACCACCTCAAGATGGTCCCAATCATCAGCAGCATAGTGTCTCCACTTCTAAATTTATGTCTGTGTGTTTATTCTTGGTCCTCTAACTATACAACATATTCTCCTGGCTTTTGATTTACTTCTGAAATACCTCACTTGTCACCTCATATTTCAGGAGACAGCAGGTACCTTAATATTCTTCCTCCCTTTGAATTAATTGCATTTTCCAATGCTTTCTTTTTAGAATTTTATACCTCTATTTAATCATAAAAAGTACCACCAAAATATGTGTTGTAAGTGTACAGAAGCCAGGAAATACAGAGAAAAGGCTTCATTTAATAGACATCAGGTCCTTATGGTTCTTTTACTAATTATCTCTAAATCCCACTCGAAATCATACAACCTTTTTTTTCTGAGCTTTCTCTATGGAAAAATGAATGATTCCAGCTTTTTATACAACATACCTTAATAATTATAGAGGGTGTTTTAGACGAGTTTGATAAAAATATTAGACATGACAACAGAAGCCTAATTTATGAGTTCAACTATATTTCCCCATCTCCAAAATTCATGTTCTGAATCTAGAACTTCCTAAGGTGACTTTATTTGAAAATAGGGTGTGGACTACATATAGTCAAATTGAGTTTGGGTCAATATTGTGGTCCTTAATCCAAAATGATAAGCTCCATATAATAAGAGGAGTTGAAACTGCAGGAGAACAGAGCTCACAGATGCGAGGAGGTAAAAATGGAAGTGCTGTAGCTATAAGAACTACCAAGGTTCTCTCACAGCACCCTTAGAAGCCAGAAAGGGGGTGAAGAATGGGTCCCTCCTATGGGTTTAAAAAGGATGGTGACCCTGAGGACATCAGGATCTCAGAACTCAGAAACTTGCAAAATTGTGAGAATAATAATTTTCTCTTTTATGTTACCTCATTTGAAGTGCTTTATTCTAGTATCTCTGGACAACTAATCCACTAATCTTACATTAGGGGAATAGTAAATTTCCACATGTGAGACACTTTATGAACTCATAGCAAAATAGCAAATAATCTGTCTCCCAGGGAACTGGAAAAAAATTGACAGAAAACAGATGGAGAATAGTTTTCAATACAGTGATAGCTATGGTGACTTTCAAAAAAGAGCGACTCTACTATTACTTGAGACATTGAAAGCAAGAGGTAAGTAATGACCTAACGCAAGGACTTAAAAGCTTCCACTGTCTCTTGGATGTTCAGTGAGTTTCTAGTAATCTAGCATTAACAATAAAATTGTTACAGAAATTTATTCAGAGTAGTTGACATTTATATCTATTAAATTTGTTTTATTAGTTAACTATAGATTTCTTTTCTTATCACAATTGTGATTATTGATGTACAATATATCTTCAACTGAATAAATATGTATCAACCAAAATCTGCTTGGGCACTAAAATGCATATTATTCCCAGGAATCATCACCCTGTGTCAGTTTTGTGTATAATTACAAGGGTTTGTGCATATCAAAATGCTTAGTGAGCAGTGCTCTATGTTAGTTATGTCTCTTTTTTAAGATTCCTACTTCCATCTCTACATATTCAATTTCCTTGGAATGGTTACATCAATTTAACTTGTGGTTTTCAAATTTATTTGAGATCAACATTTGTTTGCATTTTTTACTTGCTTACAAAAAAACTTCTGCATGGCCAAGGACATAGCAAGCAAGATCAATAGAAAGCCCACAGATTGAGAGAAGATCTTTACTAGCTATACAAAGGACAAGTGTCTCATATCTAAAATATACTTGGAACTCAAAAAATTAAACCCCCCAACAACAAATCCGCAAAGAAACAACTGCCCAATAAATAAATGGGCTAAAGACTTAAAGATAAACTTCTCTGAAGAGGAAAGAAGGATGGCCAATAGACACATGAAGAAATGCTCAACTTCTCTGGCCATAAAAGAAATGCAAATCAAAACAACATTGAGATTCCACGTCACCCCAGTTAGAATGGCTATAATCAAGAAATCTCATAACAACAGATGCTGAAGGGGATGTGGACAGAAGGGAACCTTACTGCATTGTTGGTGGGAGCGTAAACTTGTTCAACCACTCTGGAAAGCAGGATGGAGGTTCCTCAAAAGACTCCACATAGAGCTCCCCTATGACCCAGAAATCCCACTTTGGGGCATTTACCCAGATGATCACTCACAAACAAGGCCAAGCTATCAGCACAACTATGTTTATTGCAGCATTATTCATCATAGCTGAGTTAGGGAACTAACCCAGATGCCCCTTAGTAGATGAATGGATCAAGAAAATGTGATATATATATATATATATATGCATTGTATATATATATATATATATATATTTCTACAAACACACAGACACACACACAGACACACACACACACACAATGGAATTCTATGTCTCCATCAGAAAGAATGAAACCACCCCATTTGTTAGGAAATGGAAAGACTTGGAAAAAATTATATTAAGTGAAGTAAGCCAGAGCCAAAGAAACATAGGTCTCATGGTTTCCCTTAACTGCAGTAACTAGTATATGTATAGGACAAGCAGAAGAGGTAAAAAGCTATGTACATATGACCATATAAGATGATGCTAAGCAAAATGAACCCTAAGATAGGGACACAAGAGATTTTTATATTTTTACTGATCTTGTTAATGTACTTATAATGCACTATTTGATTTTTTTGTTTGTTTCTTTGTATGTTCTTCCCCCATGGTATAACCCTTGTTGTCACAGTATTTGATTCCAGTGTCCTGCATCTTATATATACATTTTTCTAATTTGGTGAGGGAAAAGGAAATAACAAAATGCCGAAATAAGGATACAGGATGACCCATTGTAATAACGAGGTGTACAAGACACTAGGATGAACACTATGTTGAACTTTACAACTTTGCAAGGGGGAGGCAAGTTGGAGAGGCGGGGAGGAATAGAATGGCAGAGGAAAAACAAAGGAGGGGGTAACAATGCCCGATAGGAAATGGATTTATACCTTGCTCATGTAATTGTAACCCCTCTGTACAGTATCTTTACAATAAAAATATACGTGAAAAAAATAAAAATAAAAAACTGTATGAAATGATCTCCATGATATGGAAACAAAAGGGTTGCTTTTTTGTGGTGGTTTTGTTTTGTTTCTCTTTCTTCTTTTTTTTAAGTGTCATGTTTGCAGTTCTTTCTTTTTTTTTTTTTCTCCTCTGGTTTATTCCCCTGAGTTCACTATTTCTGATTTGTATATAAGTTTATCTGACTTTGGGGAATCACACAAACAGTGGGACAAAGGGCAACAGGGATACTCTCTAGATACTATATTGGAAATAAACATTACAAGTTTGGAGGAAGGAATGTGAGGTGGTAGGGAAAGTGAGAGAAAAGAAGGAAGGGGGTAACACTGAAAAGAAATGTACTCATTACTTATGTAAATGTAACCCCTCTAAAACATCACATTTACAATAAAATATTTTCTTAAAAAAAGTAGTGAGTTAGCTGGGCACTGGTGGATCCTCGCTACTCAGGAGGCTGAGTTCTGGGGATTGCCATTCAACCAGCCCAATCAAGAAATTCTGTGAGGCTCTTTTCTCCAATAAACCACCAGAAAACCAAAAGTTGCACTGTGGCTCAAGTGGTGGAGCGCTAGCCTTGAGCTGAAGAGCTGAGAGACAGTGTCCGGGCTCAGCGTTCAAGACTGACAAAAGTAATGTGTAAAAATTGTAAGGAACTAGAGGACATTATAAATTTATCCCTTAATCTAGTTTAATATTGCTGGCATGAGTTTCATGATTAAGTTGTTATTCTCTTTGTCCTTTATTTTTCAACATTTCAAATCACAGAACTAGATGGAAAAATTTTCTAATTTCAGAAGAGAACATTAAATATAGACTCATATGTCATATGGGTTTGAAATGAATTTGAACAAAATCAATGTAAATAATGTTTACGATGTCCTTGCAGTAGATAGAATTTTAATATTTTGCTTAATGCTATGATTTTAAATTGGAAGGAAAGGATACCAAAAAATCCATATGTATAAGTGTGTATGTGTGTGTTGAAGTGTGTGTATGTGTGATGCTTTCCTCATGATTTGAAAATATTTTAAAAGAACATAGTAAAAAAAAAAACAGGACATAATTAAAATGCTAATAGAAGCTGAATCCACGACTTCTTGTAATGAGCAAGGTTGATTTTCATCTTACTTATCAAGGGACTCCAGGAATTAGTCCATTTAAAGAAGAAATTAATAAAATGGTCAGCAAGGTGCTGGTCCCTCACACCTATAATCCTAGCTACTCAGGAGTCTGAGATCTGAGCATTGCCAGAGCAGGAAACTCCATGAGACTCTTATCTCCAATTAACTTTTAGAAAAGGCCCGAAGTGGCTCTGTGGCTCAAGTGGTGGAGTGGTAACCTTGAGCCAAAAGACGCTTAAAAATCGTGCCCAGACCCTGGCCCAGGACCCAGTAAAGAAAGAAAAGAAAAGAAAAAAAAAGATAGATTTCTAAATGTGTCATAGTTTTCAACTTAAGTCCATGTTCAACTTTTCATATGTGTTGTAATATTGTCATTGCTTTGACTGCTTTGCAAATTTATTTACTTGAATTTTGCTGTTTTACTCCCTCCTTTCTGTAACACTCACATCCATTTGTAGCATACAGCACTCCTTCCCTTTTAATAATCAGTTTTGATAGGATACATTTTCTTAAGGTTTAAGCTATATTAGAACATTTAAAAACCATTTTCTGAGACTTGATCTGCATAAGGTTACCAGCTATTTGCTTTCCATAATAAAAAGCATGTGCTTTATTTATTTTACCATTCATCATGCAAGTACAATATACACAAAAGGTACATTTTGTTAGTTTGTGAGCACGACTGTATGATTGCTTTTATTAAATTCTTAGAAGATAATTGCTATTTTGTGCTGTTCTACAGTTTTATTTATACTACACATTAACCTTTCTCTTTTCAGTACTTTAAAATTTTGGTTGTATTACTACACAGTTCAAGCATATTTCATCTGTCAGTTCTTAACGTATCTTCGAAAAATGAAAAAAAAACTACAAGCTAATTATTTAAGTAACACAGTAATAACATCCTTTTCTGAAAAGAATAAAAAAAATATTTTATCTCACTAAAAACTTATTTTATCTCGCTAAAAGATATTTGGCCCTTCAAAGGCCAAATGTGAATGTGCTATTTTTATTAATAGCATGATTCAAAACATTTCACTTATTTTCATAAGATCATGATATAAGAAGACATCATTTTACCAATTTGAGTATAATTATACTTGAAGGCATGATGTGTTTTTCGCCTTCCATATATATGGTTTGACAATTCCATTCCTTTAAGTCAGACTATGTGCTTTACACAAAAAGCTAGGTATGACATTGTTGTGCTAATTCAGGTCAAAAGTGATCTTAAGATGTTCCCAAAACCTTGCTAGCTATTTTTCTTTTGTTTGTATTTAAAAGCAAAAGTACAGTTCCAAGGTTTTTGTTGACTTTTTTTGAAAATAAATTAACCTTCAACAAGTCATTAATATATAGTTATTAAGTTATTAATACATAGATATATGGTCTATGATAGAGAACTTTGGCATGTAAAGAGTTCTTTTATCTGGCTTTTTAGTTATTTCTGTACCTCATCCTGCAGGTCTTGCTTTCTGTAACTAGAAAAGTGATAGTGTTGCCCCAAAATTATACAACTTGAATAATACTGTATTTAGAGCCAGGTGCCAGTGGCTCACACCGCTATAGCTACTCAGGAGGCTGAGATTTGAGGATCGAGGTTTGAAGCCAGCCTAGGCAGGAAAGTCTGTGATATTCTTATCTCTAACCAAAAAGAAATTGTGCTCTGGCTCAAGCCCAGTGCTAGCCTTGAGCATAAACGCTCAAGGCCAGCACTCATTCTGCATTCCCAGAATGAATCTATGAACATTCTGTTCCTAAACACCCTTTCCTCTCTAAGATGAAAAAATAATATTTACAATTTTAGTCATCCTAGCCTATAGGCACTAGTATATAGGCCATCTAGTCTGGTTATGTATTTAATAGTCATTCCTCTAAAGATTTAAGCATATTTTTATGCACATAAACCTAGTCTGTATGAAATAAGGGGAGCAGGTCTGGCTGGCTTGGCCACATGGTGGATGTCAGAGTCTGCCACCTTGTGTTCAAGCTGGGGGAAGGAAAAGCCCCCGCCCCTCAGGTGATGGGTGGGCAGATCCCTCCAAGCAAGGGTGGGCACTTGACTGATAGGTTACTGAATCTATTCCCCGGATTGGGAATTTCTTGTGGACCTGACCCCTGCTCTGACCTTATTTAGGCTCAGACCAGCACATGTGCCTTTACCCATGCGTGGCTCCGGATCGGGTCCTGTGTCCTGTCTGCTGGCTCAGCTCCAGTCATCATGGTGTCTCAATTCAGTTTTCCATAGAGCTGAATTGGTTTTTTTGGTATTCATTTTGCTCTTTCTTCCCCCTCTGACCTGTTTCCTAACCGTGTTTTGTGCATTTGGGGGCTGCAGGCCTTTGTGACAACTGGCTGTCTGTGGCCTGCTAACTGCAATAAAGACTCCATTATCCCATCTTCCAAAATATGGATTCTGGGATAATTAACCTTACAACATGTAGACCATCTTCAGCAAAATATTCATTTAAATCTGTTGCCTGCTTTCTTGTTTGTTCACCATGAAGTTGGAGTTCATCTTTAAAGTGGTTTTTATTAAAGGACCTTCTACACATTCTCAAATCTACAAAGTTTGGGCAAGCAATGCAACATGGTTCAGCCACAAAACACTGACAAACATCATACTGTTTTAGCTGGTTAGCTCCAGTCTTTCTCTTCTATGATAGTGTGACTGTTTTCCTTTTGTATGTTTGTCTTCACATAGTAATATTTTCTCCGTGTGTGTATGTCTATTACTGTGTTTTTTCTCCTGTTATTTTAGTAATTTAATAAAAATCTTATAAAATTAAGGAAACACTGACTCCAGTAAAAATCTCAACTTAAAATTAAATATATCTATAAAGTCTCCATTTCCAATGAATCAAGAGGTTCAGGGTTCAGCAGACCTTCTACAAGGACATAATTATGATGTTGGTATAATTTGTGGAGGAGAAGGGAAAAAACAAATCGTTTAAATAGACAGATGGACCCATTGCAACAATGAGATGTGCAAGTCGAACTTTACAACTTTGGTGGGGGGGAGGGGAGATGGGAAGGGATGGGAAGAGGAAACAAAGAAAGAGGCAACAATGATTGATAAGAAATGTGCTCATTATCTTGCCCATGTAATTGTAACCACTCTGTACAGTATTTTCACAATAAAAAAGGACATAATTTATCCACCATTAGGTGTTTCACATGTATTAAGGGGCCAGAGCAATGTGGCCTACATGATGTTAGCAAGTCCTAGGCATTTGAGTGGTAAGAAAGTAAGCCTAGTTAGTTAGTGCTTTGCCTAACAGTGGTAGTCTCCTCAGACATTCTCATCCAGCAGTATTCAGGTAAATCCATAAGAAGATACTTTAAGAAATGACCAGCTTTCTCACGTCCAAACGAGCTTTACAACGTC
>NW_012267250.1:6140900-6156139 GCF_000151885.1 Dipodomys ordii
AAAAAAAAAAAAAAAAAAGAAATGACCAGCTTTCTCTGGACGTTTCTTGTTCTGTATTTAGTTGCCTTTGTTCCTGAAACTTTGGCCTCTGCTTTTCCAGCTGCTTTTCTAGTCTCCAATGAAGACCACTAAATTATATTAAAGTCTTTATGGAATGTAGCTTAGAATTTTTTTTTGATCAGGAGGTAGGGGCATTTGAACATATTCTCTTATTTCATTCTGACAGGTTTAGTCATCTCCAGGGTGCCAAATATCTCAAAATTTGTTTCAGATGGAGTGTGGGGTGTATTTTAACTGTGTAAGACAGAAGGAGGACATCTCAAACCTTCTTGGATTTTTCTCTAGTGTTCCACCATCATATTTGTCATTAAATTTATATATGCCTTTCAAATAATCTCTAATCCTTGTAAGTAAATGTGTCTGTCTTTAATATTTCTTATAAGCATATTTGATTAAAATGTGTATGTTAGACTAACTTACATCATGTATTACATTATACTTATTTTGTGTTGTTGTGAACAAAAGATCTACCACTCAGCTGCATAGCAGTCATATGCTATCTTTTCATGAAACCATATTAATATTATTTTACTAAAAATATTAGTAGGAAAAATAATATCGTGGCTTGAGGACATTTAATAGTTTGCCATCAAAAATTTCTTGATCTTAGCATGGTATTTATTGTATTGTATTTAACACAAGGCTTCTCACATGCTAGGCAAGTATTCTGTGACTGAACTACAACTAGATTGTCACACAAAGTCTAGTATTTAGCAAACTAAAATATATTAATTAGAAAACTCACATAAACTGATGCTAGATTGATAGCAACATCTCTTATCTGTGGGATAATTATAATTTTCATAGCTTGCATAGAAAAAAATCACCAAACCATTATTTATTCATATCATTAACATAAAAATAAATGATATCTTGGTTTTTTAATATGTTAACTGTATATGTACATGACATTTCTGGTTCTATATTGAAAATGACTTGGAGGGCTGGGAAGGTGGCTCAGTGGTAGAGTGCTTCCCTTGCATGCATGAGGCCCTGGGTTTGATTCCTCAGCACCATATAAGCAAAAAGAAAAAAGCCAGAAGTGGCGCTGTGGCTCAAGTGGTAGAGTGCTAGCCTTGAGCTGAAGAGCTGAAGGACAGCGCCCAGACCCAGAGTTCAGGCCCACAACCGGACCCCCCACCCCCCAAAAAACACAGAAAAAAAAGAAAATAACTTGGAGAAGTGCATTTACTAGATCAACCAGTATTTTTTCACATGAAGAAATTGTCTTCTAAAAACAGTGCTCAATACAGTGAGAGTTTGTGTTTTGCTTATTTCCAAGACAATCTTCAAATTTTAAATAGTGTAATTTGGTGGTGTTATTACTTCACTTTTTCTGGTACTCTTTTCAAATATTCCTCTTTAAAACTGATGGATTGAGATGACATTTCTGTTTTAGGCTGATCTTGTCTTGTCCTTGTTGTCATTTTTAGTTACTCAACCTATTTTCTTTGATAACTTACATTAAGGTGGACAGGAACATTCTCTTTGCAATATTAGTTTAGTTTTCTCATTGTTCTTATACTAATGAATTATCTGAGTGTACTTAGTGAATTTAGCCATATCCCTATGCTATTCAATGAATAGCTATTATATATGAATTTCATAAACTCCAAAGAGCAGAAGCATCATGGATGCTAAAAGAGAAATACAGGCAATTTTGTTCAAATAATCCATTTCTAGATTTCTTGAAATTTATGGCCAAAAAACCCCACCAAATAAACATGTAAGACTGGTGTGTTGGCTGACCTCTGTAATTCTAACCATGCAGAAGGCATACAGAAAGAGAGAAGTCCATGGCTAGCTCCAGGCAAAAATAGAAGACACTATTTGAAAAATGATTGAATCCAAAAGGGCTGGGGATATGACTCAAGTGGGTGAATGCTTGCCTAGAAAATGTAAGGCTTTAAATTCAAACTCTAATACTGAAAATAGAATATATATTATAGATTATACTTACAGCACCATACTGGAATTGATCAAATTATTTTGTTTTCCTGTCATTTTTCAGTTTCATTAAGAACATTCCACATTTCATTTAAATAATCACCCTTCAAAAAGGTTACAATTCTCTAGACTACATCTGTATGAAAAGGAAATGCTACTAAGCTTTAATCTAGTGCCTATAACCATTCCTTTAAAAAAAATAATTGTACTACGTAATGGGTATTGCTGGTATTTCAGATATGCTTTGCTTGCTCTCCCACACATCTCAATTCTCCAAAATTTTGTTGATTTTTAGTACTTTTACTATTGGAAATTCAAGGAGGGCCATAATTGTGAGAAATGTGAAAAAAATTTCAGTTAATGCATCTCATGGCTTGCAAATGATTATTTTTAGCAATGAAGTACCACTTAGCCTTGTGCTTTGTATGTAGCATTATTGAGCATCTCAAAACTTTTCTGTTTCAAGTAATGCCTAGTATTTGTTATTATGGCAGATTTAAAATGTCTCCTCGCATGCAAATCAGGCTTGGCGTATGCTGGATAAAGGGTTAAACAACACTGTCAATTCCACTGTATTTTCCTTGTTTGTTTCTCTGATGTTCATTTAATTTACTTCTTTTGTTTTCACAGCTGATGCCTAATATTCACTCACCTGTGTTTTAATCACTTCTGCACCTTGCCCTAAAATCCACTGTCCGAGACAAAATTTCACTTCAGTCTAAGTTCTAAGGCTTTGACTCTGTTAGTCAGAGCCTAACTAGATTACACAGAAATGCTCTGGAGGACTTTCAGGATGTGATCATCTGGAAAGCTGCAAATCTGTCTCTTCTCATGAATACTGATGCTTTCATTCAAATATAAATTCTGAAGGTTAAAGTTCTTCCATAATGAAGCACAGTATTTCAAAAACAGAAGATGATGAAGCACAGCACAAAGGGAAATCATGATTTCTCTGGCATTGCTTCAGAGAGGCCTGCCCACCCTGCTCTCATTAGTGTCAGATAAAATAAATCAAAAGTATTTAGGAAAACATTAAATTCATGTGAGAGAGAGATGGGCATCCACTTTGCTCATGGTGAGACTGAGACCATGTGGCTAGACCTATGAGAACAAGCAATCACAGAAGAGAAACATATTGGTAGAGAGGTTAAAAATGAATGTGTGCTTTTATCCTTCCCAATAAGTATTCACCGTATGATATAAAAAAAGGAAAATTTTTGTGAGAGTTCCAAACCAACAAGACGGGCATAGAACTGTGGTTGTCATTTTCTGATCATTTCTATAGATCTTTCTTTTTTAATTTAATACACCCCTCCCTCACAGTACTCTTGGTTGCCAGACAGGTGTTCTACCATTTGGGACATACTATCCTTCCTCCATCTTTTTTTTATTTTGTGAGATGTGATTTACTTCTTTTCTTCAACAACAGTGATCTCTGGGAAAAAATCCTGATCACTTAGATTGTGTCAGGCTATGCTCATTCTGTGATAGTATTAAGAGTGGTAATAAACCTAGAAATAGTGTATGTGTGAATTACATAGAAAGGTTCAAAGTGACTACTGTGAAATGTAATGAGTGCTTTTATGAGAGGTTCTTTCAGACCTGCTGTTCTCCACATTTCATAGTCATGCAAGTGATTCATCCTCCCATTAAAGGCTTGACATAAAGAAGGTCTCTGCTGTGGAGTTTTGTACATGCTCCTGGATTCCCAATCTGAATATTTCCTAAATAAAGGTTCCCAAAGACTTCCATAGTCCTGAATCTGTGAATGTGTTATTTTATGTACTAAAAGGGATTTTATAGATTTAGTAAAGGCTCTTGAGATGAAAAAATCATATTTGATTAGTTGAATGGGATCCATCTAATTAAGATTCCTCAAGAGAGTGATGCTGAGCTAACTATAATCCAAGTTACTCAGTAAACAGAGATAAGAGTATCACCATTCAAGGTCAGACCAGACAAAAGTTTAAACTCTATCAAGAAAAAGTTGAGCAGGTGGTGTAGACAAATTATTCCAAATAGGCTGGAGGTATAGTTAGGAGGATCTTAATCCAAGTCCAGACTAAAATAAGAGACCCTTCCCCAAAATAACAAAAGCAAAACAGAGCTGAGTGGTTCTAGTAAAAGAGTATCTACCCATACCTCAAAAATGAAAACAAACAAAAGACCCTCCAATAAAATATAATGGTAGACAAGAGGATGTGATAAGGATTCCAGCCATTGGAGTGAAGTGAGGAAGGATGACAGGTATGCTGAAAAATGTAGCAGCAATTAGCAGAAGGAAGAGTTAGGCAGAGAAGGGAACCCTGCTTGCATTGTTAGTGGGAGTGCAAACTTGTTTAACCACTTTGGAAAGCAGTATGGAGGTTCCTCAAAAGACTCCACATAGAGCTCCCCTATGACCCAGCAATCCCACTTTTGGGCATTTACCCAAATGCTCACAAACAAGACCACACTAAAGCTACCAGCACGACTATGTTTATTGCAGCATTATTTACCATAGCTAAGATATGGAACCAACCTAGATGCCCCTCAGTAGATGAATGGATCAAGAAAATTATATATATGTATATATATATATTCATATATACATGAATAGTATGCCTCCATCAGAAAGAATGATACCATCCCATTTGTTAGGAAATAGAGAGTCTTGGGGAAAAAATCCTATTAAGTGAAATAAGCCAAACCCAAAGAAATATAGGTCTCATTTGCAATAATTTCTATGACCATATAAGATGATGCTAAGCAAAATCAACCCCAAGATATGGGCAAAGAAGTCTTTCTTTGTTGTTGTTGTTTTTAATGTACTATGTGATTTTTTTTCCTTTGTATGTTCTTTCTCTTATGGTATATCCCCTGTTGTCATTTACTTGATTTTTGTGCCCTGCATCTTATATAAACATTTGTCGAATTTGGGAATGGGAAGAAGAATAACAAAATGTTGAAACAAGGACACAGGATGACCTATTGCCACAGTAATACCCACAAGACACTATACTAGCAATGAACTTTACAACTTTGGGGAGAAGAGAGAGAGAATTGGGGGAGGGAAGGGTACTGGGAGAACAACAAAGAAGGGAGTAACAATGCTCGACAAGAAATGTAGTACAGAATCTTAAAATAATGCATTTAAAATACAATTCATACTTTGATCTGAAACTAAGGAACAAACCTCCTTTATGTATTAATGCCTATGAAGCAGACCTATAGCAAACACTTAATTTCCCTTCATTCCTGATAGTGGAGATTAAACTTAGGCCCTCACAACTGTGATGCAAGCAAATCTCAGCCTCTATTGTTTTGATTTATTTTTCAGGTAGGGCTTCTTATTTTCAGCTCCTTCTGGGCTATCCTCCAAACATCTGCCTCCAAATATTCTGCGGTGGTTATAGGCAACAGTTCATCAAGTCTTTCTTTTGCTTTAAATTTCTTATATCCCTGAACAAGAAATTTTATTTTTAGTATTTATAGGGAAAAACATTTGTTGTGTGAAGTAATGAGACTTGTGGATAAGGACTATGTAAAATTTAGGCCTCAGGCATTTGGGAAGAAATGCCTAACTTTTCTCAATGAGTTACCTAATTCTACTTACATCTAATAAAAACTGATGCGGAGTTCAGCTCTGCTTTATGGTTGTCATAAATAACATTTTTTCTTTCAAGGGGAACTCTTTTTCTTTCTTTCTTTCTTTTTTTTTTTGGTCGATCTTGGGGCTTGAACTCTGGGCTTGGGTGCTTTCCCTGCGCTCTTCAGCTCAAGGTGAGCCCTCTACTGCTTGAGCCATAGCGCCACTTCCAATTTTCTAGTCATTTATTGGAGATAAGAGTCTCAAGGCTTTTCCTGCTCTGGCTGGCTTTTAACTGCGATCCTCAGATCTCAGCCTCCTGAGTAGCTAGGATTACAGGTGTGAGCCACCGGCGCCCGGCTCCAAGGGGAACTCTTGAACATGATATTAATGATATATTGACTCAAGTTGGGTTCATATTTTTTTTATTTTTTTTTATTTGTGAACATACTGTTCAGAGGGGTTACAATTATATGGGCAGGATAATGCGTACATTTCTTACCAAGCATTGCAGCCTCCTCCTTTGTTTACCCTTCACATCCCTTCCCAGCCTCCCCCCTCCCTCCCAATCCCAACCCTTCTCCTCCCCCCCTTCCCCCCCGCCCCCGACCAACGTTGTAAAGCTCGTTTTGGACATGACAACTTATACTTCTCGTTGTTGCATCAGACCACCTGTATCCTTAAACAACTGTTTTTTCCCCCTCTCCTCCACAAGTTATACTGACATCAAATATAGTGAAAGCAGGGGTTATACTGTGGGGGAGGGACATACAAAGCAACAAAGAGATAGTCTTATAAATGCGTTAGAAACACATGCATGAAAGAAAAAACATTAAAATACATGTCTAAGGGTTCATTTTCCTGACATCACCTTATCTGACCTTTTCCGCTTGACTCATACATATACTAGATATTGCAAATAAGGGAAACCATGGGACCTATGTTTCTTTGGGCCTGGCTTACTTCACTTAATATAATTTTTTCCAAGTTTTTCCATTTCCTAACAAATGGGGCAATGTCATTCTTTCTGATGGAGGCATAGAATTCCATTGTGTATATATACCACATTTTCTTGATCCATTCATCTACTGAGGGGCATCTGGGTTGGTTCCATATCTTAGCTATGGTAAATAATGCTGCAATGAACATAGTTGTGCTGGTAGCTTTAGTGTGGTCTTGTTTGTAAACATTTGGGTAAATGCCCAAAAGTGGGATTGCTGGGTCATAGGGGAGCTCTATGTGAAGTCTTTTGAGGAACCTCCATACTGCTTTCCAAAGTGGTTGAACAAGTTTACATTCCCACCAACAATGAAGTAAGGTTCCTTTCTGTCCACATCCCCTCCAGCATCTGTTGTTGTTAGAGTCCTTGATTTTTGCCGTTCTAACTGGAGTGAGGTGGTATCTCAATGTTGTTTTGATTTGCATTTCTTTTATGGCTAGGGATGTTGAACATTTCTTCATGTGTCTATTGGCCATCCTTCTTTCTTCTTCAGAGAAGTTTCTCTTTAAGTCTTTCGCCCAGTTGTTTGGATTCATATTTTTTAACTTACTAAGTGGTATGGAGAAAGGAAGGTTTTACTGGTGTTCTGTTGGTCATAGGTACTCAGAAGACTTAGAATATAAGCTCTACTGATGAACCAATTTTCTTAAGTAAAATGTAAGTATTACTCACTGTATATGAAGTCATGAGCCTGAGGCTATGCATTACTGACCCATTTTGGTGTCTAGTGCCTCACATGAGATTCTCTTTGTCACTTCCACATTTGTACTATTAATGAGGAATGAATTTTACCCTCTGGAGCTAAAAATAAGTAAACATAATTAATGTTATTTTCTTTACTAGCACATAAAGAATAAGAAAAGTAAAAAAAAAAGGATAATTTAATTGCCAATGGATTCAGAGTTTCAATTCCCTGTGATGAAAAATTCTGAAGATCTGTTGAAAACCCACATAATTAGGAACCAACATTGGTATTATTAAACTGTATTCTTAAATATAGTTGGGATGGTAAATTTTAAGTTAGACGTTTATGTCACAATAAAAGACATAATAGAACTACAAAGAATATTTTACCCAACACGAATGTCCCTATTACCCACAGCTAAAAATGTTAACATTGTCCAAGTGTAGTTCTGCTTATCTAAAAACATTACATGATTAAAATTACTGAATTCCCTTTTTTGTCTTAATAATATATCCCTCCTGCTTTCCTCAGTACAGTGTAGAAATAGCACTAATCCACATGAACAATTCATGCATGTAAACACACACACACACACACACACACACAAACCAGGCATAATTTATAAAATCTGGATGCAGATTTCTTCAAAGAAATCATTCTAGTCTTTTTTTGATGGGATTGAATCTACTCAATTTGGGGAAAATAAACATTTCACAATGCTTTTTTTTCTAATCTATGATACCATCTTCATTTCTTAAGATCATCTTTAATTTATTTCAGTAATAATTCTTATTGCATACTTCTTTGCAACTTTTATTGTTATTATATAGAAAGAGGTGATAATATATAAACTAAACAGTGAAACATATATCCACATGGTTAGCTTAGAAAGTTCACAGTAGCAGATGAGCAAACCACTTTACTAAACTCATTTTGATACCAGCTTTATAAATTATAAGGTAAAAGTATATCACATTTCAAGAGGTAAGAGAGAGGTCACATGATAGTGTTTTAAAAAACTACTTTCTTCTGTAATTATTTTAAAATATTTAAGTTCTATAGACTATGTGGAATGAATAATATTTAGGGAGATATTAATGTTATTTAGATCATTACACCTTAATACTTGTAGTTAACTGTACTGTAGCATTCCACAAATGAGTAAAATGTTGCATGATATATTAAAATAAATTTAGAATTCCATGTAACTTGTTAAAACGATCTTTGATGGATGCTGTTAGTTCACCTGTAATCATAGCTTCTAAGAGGTCTGAAAACTAGAGGACTTCATTGTGAAGCTAGCCCAAACAGAAATCTCTGTCTCTAAAATAACCAGAAAATAAAAGGGCTAGACCAGAGATGCAGTTTAAATGGTAGAGTGCAAGACAAGCTAGAATGGCAGATCTGAGTAAAAAGTGACAAGGAAAACATAATGTACTAATATCAAATTTATATGCTCTTCTATCCATTATTATTTTAATAATACAACTATTATCTAAATTTACATTTTACTAGTGAGAATATTTGATTACAGATGAGATTCATCACTTACATTATAACACATGGCTAATAATGTTGGAACAAGTTTAGGCTTCAAGCATCAGACTCCAGAATTGAAGCTCTGAATATTGACATACTATTTCATACTTTCTAAGATAATCATTGTTATTTAGAAAGCCCAGACCCAAATTATATGCTTATGAGTGTCAAGAATAGAAGTGAGATTAAGAAAACTCTCATCAGCGGTTGGGGATTTGGCTCAGTAGAAGAGCACTTGCCTGGCAAGTGAAAGGCTCTAAATTCAGTCCTCAGCTTGGAAAAAAAAAAGCTCATCAACCCATTAATACTGTATCATTTCTCAGAGTTAGGGCTGCAAGTTCCCCATTGCACAATGAGCTTTTGAGTAATTTATACTAACTTCCATTGGAGTTAATGTCATGCATTCTAATAGCAACAGTAGATCAAAATCATCAACTGTTATGAAATAATGAAGAAATGTTAAATTTAAATCTTAGGTGTCCAGTACTATCACAAATGAGAGATACATTTATCTTCATTATAAGGCCTGTTGAATTATTCTAAATTGGAAAACTATCTTGCAATTTATTTCTAAATGTGTTGGTCACAAGAGCTTACTTGAGCTGACTAAAAGTCAACATTAGATTATCGAAATAATTTTAAGACTATTTCCATAATGATTGTTTTGCATACAAGATAAAGCCATAAATATCTAGGGGCATGTATATTTGTTACATATGACAGAAGGGTTGCTTTATGAACAAATCATGTATCTGAAGTGCTTAAGCTTTTATTTAAAGATCAAAGCACTAGTAAACTCCAATATATCTATCGTCATGTTCTTGAACATGATCATTATATAGATTTATATAGCTACTTCTTTGTATTGGCATTGTGTATACACGAAATTCAATAAATATCATTAAAAACATACTACAGATCTTCAATATAGATAATGATACTGACATATGATACAGAGACATGATGCAGATGATGATAAATGTGAATAGAAAGAACCATTTCCCAAAAGTCATGTTGGGAGAGAAACAAAGTGATATGGACAGAGTCTACTTTTGTCAGAACTTACAGTGAATGATAAAGTCCTTCCACATCCCTGTGTCCCATTTTTAGGTGACATATTCCATCAGATAAATCAAGGCCTAAGTGGGATGATCATTTATAGCTTAAAAATGATTTTTTAAAAAGCTTTGTTCTTAGAAAACATGCAGAAATATAACTGAGTTAGTAATCCAAATATCCAAAAATCACTTTAATAACAAAATAAAAGTGGCAACATTGATCAAGATGCTTTATATTCATAAACTACTTTTTAAAATGGAAATACCTTTGTACAACTACTTAAGTTTTGAAAATTAAAGAAAAAGAAATAGAAAAAAACAAAGATTTATAGTTTGGGGCATCGAGAAAGAACAATGGTTTTGAAGCTCATGACTGCTTCTGAGTAATCAAACATTTAATCTTTATGCCTTTTGAGGAAAGAAAATCTCACATCAATAGCCTCCTTAGCTCCAACCCTCCTTATATAAGGTAAAATTCAGCTTCCTGTTTTGTTAAATTGTTTTGTTAATTAATACCATGGAAACCCACATCTGTCAGTTTGATTATGTGTGTATATATATATGCATATAGCCCTATATTTGTTTTCATATAGGTTTATATCTTAGGTCTAACTTCTATATATGAGAGAAAATACGTGTCACTTGTCTCACTAACCCTGATTTGCTTTAGATGACATGATTTTTTTCCTAGGTTCACTCATTTTCCTGTTAATATTATTCTTGTTGAGAGAATAATAAAATTCAGGTATGTGTATATATCACAGTTTCTTATTCTGGGTTGTTTTCAAAATTTTCTGCTGTGAATAGTGCTGCAATGAACAGGGGTGAATGGGTGCCTTTACTGTATACTGATTAGATCTAGAAAAAGAATTTCAGAAAACACAAAACTGTGAGAGAGGATCTTGTGGCTGGCATGGAAAGAACTATAGGAAAATTTCTGAAAACCAACCTCAGATGTTAAAGGGATACTCATCTGATAGCCAAGCCAGAAGGAAGAAGCTCATATCTATAAGTAGTTTAATTCAGCCAAACAAAGGAACTTTGAAGACTTCCCCCAGAAGTTTAAGTAGGAGCTGAGCATGGGAAAAATTGATTTGGAATTTATGTGACCCTAAACGAAGACCCTATCCACATCATGTTGAACAGACTGGGAACTATGGAGTGGGTATTGCTTTTAATCACAAAACTTTGGCAGCTAATTATGTAAAAATGGGAAATGAGTACATCAACCACGTCATTATGGCCTCAATTAATTATAACATAATATGCATTTTAAAATGTTATTATTCAAAAACCTTAAGAACACAAGAATTATAGACTCAGTGGAATAATCATTGAATGGATCATGATGATCAACAGAAAATAGATGAATAGATGATAGTGGTATATACATAGGCAAAATAGTTAAAAAATTAAATAGATGACATCCTTGATGTTAGAAATTGTACTTCACAACTTAAATATATATAATATATTGTATATATACTATACAGT
Source organism: Dipodomys ordii (assembly GCF_000151885.1). NCBI lineage: Eukaryota > Metazoa > Chordata > Mammalia > Rodentia > Heteromyidae > Dipodomys > Dipodomys ordii. The sequence goes on from NW_012267250.1 coordinate 6,152,252, forward strand.
GTGTATTTTTATATTATATTATATATATATATATATCATCCATTCAAGCATCTACCCCTATCTATTCATCCATTAATTCATCCATTCTTGTATACTCTCAAGAAACTATGGCGAATTGTATTCATCTCTAAATATTCAATCTAACAAACAGAATGTAAATAGTTTCTGTCTTTATCACCAATTTCTATGAAAAAAGTAATTTCCCATTGCAAAAACAAGATGTACAAGATGCCATGTTGAAAAATGAACTTTACAATTTTGGGGGGGTGTAGTTGAGGAGGTGGGAGGGAAGGGATGGTAGGAGAAAAACAAAGGAGGAGGCAACAATGCTTGATAAGAAATGTACTCATTACCTTGCTCATGTCTGTACAGTATTTTCACAATAAAAAACTTATTTTAAAAAAGTAACTTCTACACTTCTTTTAACTGTGAATGAAGTGTGATATTGTATGTTTGCTCTTCTATGGTGATATTGGGATTTAGACTCAGGACCTCAGTCTTGCTAGACAGGAACTCTACCATTTTTGTTATAGCCCCAGTCTTGTTTGCATTAGGTCTTTTTCAGATTGGGTCTTGTGTTTTGCTTAGATTGGCCTGGACTGTGATTTTCTTAACTATGCCTCCAAGGTATTACAGGTTTATACCACCCTGCTCAGCTAATAACAATATTTTAATGTTATAAATTATATGTTATTTCCATAATTTTAAGGTATACACTTTTGTAGCAGGAGTTTTAATAAATTCTAATTTGTGGTTTTATTATTAATAATTCTGCAATGTCAATTCTTGTTATTGAGAATGTAAAAGAATCCATTATGAGGTAGAGCAACCTGCATAGAGCAATGGGTGTGAATTGTTCCAATATTATTATAACCATAATGGAATTCACAAATAACTTAAAAGACACTTTGAAATATAATCATGGAAAACATTTTGTAGCCCTAAGTATCACTGTACTATAAAAAATTAAAAATATTAGAAGGTCATTTAGAGTTATTTTTTAGAATTTGAAAATTATATTCAGTGACTTAGAAAATGTAAGACTAGATAAGGTAATGTTATATGAAATGAAAATCTATTTTGCAAATAGAAGACAATTCCAAGAAACATGGAAAATTAAATCATTCTCTAGGAGAGAACAAATGCCTATTGACACAGTGCAACAGTTAACTTAATATTGCCAACTTACCTCACCCTGATAGACCAAGAAAAAAACCACACACAGAGGGTCATATTAATGGGGAGAAGAAGAGGAAGAAGATGAACTATTTGATGCTCCTTGCCTTCTTAGCTCCATCTATGTTCCAGGATAGCTTGTAGGAAGACTATATACATTCTATTTTATTCCTCACCTCATAATAATGCATCAAGTATCAACTGTTCCTAATAAAAAGGAGAACCATAACTCTCAAAATGCTAAAGAATATATTCTGATTTTGAGTAAAACAAAAATTAAAAAACAAAGAGGATCAAGGATTTGAACAAAAGATTATGCAGCTTCAAAAATCTTTACTTTTACCTTCTATTCCAAAAAAATCACCCAAAAAATCAATCATATATTTTCATATTCAAAAACCACTTTTAGTCCATGACTCAGGTTTATAGAAATTTTAGGAGATCATGATTTCTGAGAATATGAAGTAGAAAAAAATAGTTCTCTCTTGGACATTTCAATATCACTTCAATACATTGGCATATACTCTTTCAGCCTTCACTCTTCTTCAGATCTTTACCTATGAAATAAATTTATTTCAGATTCCTATATTCAATTACTCACCGAATAGCTTCCACTAAATTTGCTAAGTATCATGTGAGAAATTTCAATTTCAGCCTTAATCCTTCCTTTTCTGCACCTGACAGAATAATGTGATTTCGTGACACATATGTGGAGTGAATGATATTTATTTCTCTATCTGTCCCATTCTTTGAATCCACTATCTAGTCTTGTCCATCGCATTTCTTACCTATTTTTTTTCTAGAAAAGGACCTTCCTTTTTTCCAGTCTGGCCATCTCTTTCATTAGATTGGAAAGTAGACTTTCTGGAATGCACACATGCTTCTTTGTACATAAAATTTTCGTGTCAACTGTGAATTTTAGGACAAGGTCAAAGTTATTTCTATTTTTAATCACATATAACAGTTCATGACTTTCTTCTACTTCCTTTTGTCTTGTTTTCCATCCTTTCTTGAAAAGTATAATTATTTACGACTTCACTTTGCCAAAGGCATTAGTTTCACAATGCTGTTTCTGGGTTCAGTTTCTCTGCTTCTTTTCCCTTCTTTTACATTGACTTTATAACTACAACACTTTCTCATCTATATGGTAAACACCAATTTCCTTATGGCCAAAGTATTTAAAGAGTCCAAAAAGTAAAAATTTGGTGCCTTTATAAGGCTTATAACAAGTGCTCTCTCCCTTGGAATAATTGATACATTAAAAAAGGGATTCAAGAAAAATAGTTACAATTTTGAAAGACAAACTAAGATTCATGAAAGTTGGTGAAATTGACTTAAGCCTTGAAATACAGAAAAAAGTAAAGAATTTTGTAAAATTCACTTAACGGAAATGATATGCTAAGTTATCAGTGAGATACAGCTTGTGTATGGGGAATAGAAATATAAATCATATTTTATTATGCATTTAGAAAGCCAGTCTTGGGAGATAAGGATAGAAACTAGATGGATTGGACCATGATAAGTAATGTTTTTAAAACAAGTAAAAACCATAATTAATTCTGAAAACAGCAGGGAATCAAGGAAGATTATATTTGATTTTTTGCAACCTAATTAAATATGTTTGAAAAAATCATATAAAAAGTTTCATCATCCCAAAATGAGATTTAATAATATCTGATCTTTCACTTTTACTTCAAAGTAAGAATATTTCAAAGTATTGCTATCACACAAATAAAATAGATGCATGTTCTCTGAATCCCCTAATCAATTATAAGCAACTTGGAAAAGTATTTTATTTTTCTAATCCCAAAATTACATACAATGTTGTATGTCTCAAAGAAAATATACAAGAAATATTTCATATATTGAATATTCTCTATTGGCATTCAATATTCAATACTGGCATTCAGCACACCACATTTAACTCAAATGATTTCTGTCTTGTCGCATTGAAGGTTTTATGTTGATCTACCTTTGTGTGTTGTATCTATTATTAGACTGGCTAGATGACAATATTGTGCATCAACATCCCATCCTGTGCAGAATGTTGATGTTGATAGTTTCAGTTATTAGTGTAATTTTCGCTGTTCATCTGAATCTTGTTTTGCATAGGCCAGGGTTCACCAATAATATATCTAAAATACGAAAGCAAATACAATCATTAATACCTCTGATTTTACCCAAATCCAGGACATTTGACTAGTTCTCCATGGTTATATGTATAAACTACCTGAAAGTAGTGCTTCATCATCTTGCCTCATTAGTATAATTGCCATTATGAACAGATTAAATAAAGACATAAAGCCAAAAGAAGTGTATTGGATACCTCTCATCTTGCAAAGCATTTTTCTGGACATTTGAAAAAGAGTAGATGTGCTTATTTTATTACACAGTATAATTTTATTATAAAATGACTGATATCATGCATGTATTTGTTCATATTTTCTTGTGGTATAAGTTTGGATGTTTGCAAGTTCAGCTAAGTTTGTGGATGATATAACCCAAAAATGAAAGCTTACACTTTGTTTCCTCATATTTTAGTCATTATTTCTTCAACATTATACAGTATTACTAACCCTTCCCCTGCCCCTCTCCCCCATCAGAGGACATGCAGAAAATATCAGCCAGGCCTGGTAAAATACCCAAATGAAGAGATTACTACTAATCTGATTGTGTGTGTGTGTATGTATGTGTGTGTGTGTGTGTGTGTGT
>NW_012267250.1:6156189-6231738 GCF_000151885.1 Dipodomys ordii
TGTGTGTGTGTGTGTGTGTGTGTGTGTGTGTGTGTGTGTGTGTCAATACTGTGGCTTCAACACAGGGCCTGCGTAGTCTTCCTTAGTTTTTTTTTCTCTCAGTGTTGGTGCTTGACACTTGAGAAATGCTCCACTTCTGGGGCTCCTGGGGTGAGTCTTACAGACTTTCTTGCTAGGCTAGCCTCCTTCTACAATCCTCCAATCTCAGCCTCCTGAGTTGTTAGGATTACAGGCTGGAGCCAGCAGCTCTGCAACTTGTTCTATTTTTGCAGTGGAATGGGACAGTTAATTTGAGGTACTGTACATGACTCATATTTACTTAAACTCATATTCTTTGGGCCCAATATCTTCATTTTATAGATGACTGAACACCTTTCTTACAGACAGAAGTGATGGCAGAAAAATAGTAGTGTACCAAATGTATAAAGTATAATCTCCTACACATTACACATATGCCCTAGAATGTAGATGTAGATCTATAATCAAACTTCTGTCATATTGCTTCCTGAATCTGATCTTAAAAGAATGACTGAAAGCTCCACAATGCCTAGGTAGCACCTTTTGCAATGAATATTAAAGTACACACACAATACTAAGTCTGTCCTTGATCAAGTTAACATGAAACAGTTCAAGAACAAAACAGTGCCAAACTATACTTATGTGCTATCTAAAAGTGTTAAAGAAGAACAGCCTGAAGTATTTGGGGAAGAATGTCAGTTTTCTTTTAGAGAGCGAGATTTCAACATTTGTTAGCCATAATATCCCTATGAGAAGCCCTGGGTGTTTGTATGGCATTTTGTTTAAATTTAATAAAAATGAAACTTCTTGAAAGAATTTTTTGTCCTGTTTAGAAGCCCAGTGGGGGATAGCCTGATAACAAATGGTTAGTTGTGAGCTGCTCTAAGGAGTTCTGCACTGACTGAGTTAACTTATTGTCATCATCTGCTTCCTAAGCTCATTTGGAGTCTCCAACTGTCAAGGGGAAGTTTTTCCATTTAACAACAGGAAACATGCATCTGGACACCAGATTTCATGTAGTTTTTATAGACATCTGTCATACCCTTTTAGAAAAGAGAAGCATTCATGAAGTTGCAGTTGTAAAATTGTTTCAGAATATTTATTATGAATGTATTTAATGTCTTTGTTTATGTGTCATGTCTTCACATGGATACATGTTATTGACTTTAATTTTACACTTAAATAACATCCTGCCCATAATTCAGAATAGTTTACTAAAATTTATATTAACAGATTTCTATACATGAAGGGCTATCTAAAAGTGATACTATGTAGGGACGGCCTTCTGTTCTTGAATAAAGAGTTAATCTTCTGCAGTGTGGCATTTTCTAATTAATATTTATATCATTGATGACAACTATCATTAATGTAAATACTTTAAATGAAGCACACACTGTGGCAGATCCTTGACATTTTCAGAAAATAGGTCATAGTACATTTGAAGTTGTATTATTTATCATGACTTTGGTGAATAGTTGGAATATCTGAATATTAAGATATATTCTAAGGGTTTTCCGTATTAACAATAAAAAAAAACAGTGTGACTCTGACTTGTGGTGCCTGGGGTCATTCCCTCTTTCTGGGTTTCAATTTAAATATTGATCTTGTTTACATTTTGTATTTCAGCAAAATGCTAAGTAATTACATAATATTGATCCTCAAACTCACTCTTAAATAATCAATTCTACAAGTGTTAAAAATAGAAGGGTTACTTTGATTCTTTCAAGTTTCTTTCCAAATGTTTCTTATTTTCTACAAGTTTGAGGTTATAAGGTCATAACTCCTAAATCATTAAAATTTTATTTCTCTAAATGTTTTTAGTGATCTAAAAATGCTTGATAGCATTTTAAATGTGAATTACTTTTGGGAAAGAGATAAAAAGTATAGTTTCGAATGCATTGCTATATGACTTGTTTAAAAGAAATACAACACAAGATGATCAGATTATCATGTATATTATTTGAATTATGATTAAATAAAATGGTAATTTTTATCTTCCATGGGAATCAAAAGTAAGTTAAAAAGTCTGCTTGGCAATGCATTTTAGTAATGTCTTACTCATTACAATTGCTCATTATAATTGCTAAATATTTATTAAGGGGAGTTATTAAATCTTTATCTTATGCTGCTTGATAGGATGACTTTAACACCCAAAGGAAATGAATTCATATTCTAAATTCAGAAGTTGTCTAGCACTGAAATTCTTAATTAAGTCCTTTAATTATCAGTTTTCCCAAGTAAACATGGAGGTTGTACTTTCAACATTAGTTTGATTAGTAATATGCTAGATGTATTATCAACACCTTCAACACTCTATTATCTGCTGATAAAATTTTCTATGCGCTACATCAGGTGCTTATTTCAAAAGAAATTTTTATTTTCTAGGAAAGGACTGGAACATTGAAATAATGTCATAACAATCTGACCAAAAGATGTAGAATTAGGTAATACATTTATCATATGCTTAGAAAATATATACAATGAAATAAGAACTAACATCTGTCTGCCTTTTGCATGCATATGACAACAATATCTTCATTTTAGCCACATAATTTGCTATTTGTAATAAGTAAAAGAAAAAATTAGTTCTCAGGCCAAAGATACATTAAGAAAGCCATCAGTAAACCAAAGAAAAGTAGGGTTATAATTCTCTCATCTTTCCCTGTTATATTTTAATTCTGACTCTTACTGTGTCATTCAATGCTGCAAAGTGAGTATTAACTCTAAATATTGCTGTTAAAATTGACCATCATCTAACCTGCTACCCATCCTTACTTGCAAGGTTCTGGAATTACAACATAGTCGTTGCTTTTGAATGATAATGAAATAAAACAGAAGCTATGAGTGGCCCTGTACCTTACTGTTATTATTTTGTCTCTGTATGTAAATTAATAGTGTGGTAGAAATGGCAAAATCTAGGAAGTAAGCCTGATTCTGCATCTCATTTGAAGCAGTCACTATGTGTGTATCTTCTTAGAATAAGTAATCATCATGATGAGACAATGAGTTATTGTACAGTATATTTCTGTCTATATAATATACTCAAATTATATAGTGAAAGTTACTATTTGTAACTGTCTAACATTCTAACACTCTATTAGGAAAGAATCTTGCTTTTAGTTTCATCAAAATTAGTTGAAGTCTTTATTTTCTTAAAAAAATTAATATATTTTTTATTGTAAAGATACTGTACAAAGGGATTACAGTTACATGAGTAAGGTAATGAGTACATCTCCTATGGAGCACAATTACTCCCTCCTTTGCTTTTCCCCTACATCCCTTCCCTCCCCACCTCCCCAACTGTGAAGTTCTATCTTGTAGATCTCATTGTTACAATGGGTCAAAATGTTTCCTTATTTCAGCATTTTGTTATTTCCCTTCCTCTCCCCAAATTAGAAACATGTATATACAAGACTCAGGGCACCAGAATCAAATGGAGTGAAAACAGGGGTTATGCTATGGGGGAAGAACATACAAAAGAAACAAAAAAATGCACAGTACATTATAATTATGCCAGGCATAAAGAAAAGTAGAAGTCTTTATTTTCATGTTACCTGTTGAGGAAGTTCTATTCTGCTTTCCATATGCCATGAAGTCTTATGGCTTGGTGGTGCAATATTCTTCTTTATAATAATTATAATATCTTTTGCCTGCCCAACATGTACCATAATGTTAAGCTAAACTCCTTAGCTGTGACAAATTATTCAACATATCCCAAATCTTAATTTTCTCATCTTCATACTATAGGTAGAATTACTGACTCAATGGATTATAATGATGGTCTACCACCTAAAACATTAGCACAGAGATACAGAATATATTTAGTCTACACTATATTATAGCTATAATTGTAACTCTATTATTATTATGAATGAGCAATGTAACATTTGTTAATCAAGTGCCAGCTCCATGTATCCATTTCACTCTCCATCCTTAGATGACTTAGCTCCCATCTAGAGACAAATCCTAACTTTCAGTAAAGTTTTATGTTACTTCTGTTTATTTCTTTATCTTAGTTACAGATATTCTTTTTCAGAACTTCTAGAATAATTTAAACTGTAATGTATCTTAATAAAAGAACGCATCTTGCATATTTGGGATCACTCTCTAATTCTGATGAGACTATAGAGTTATGTAATATGACCTTACAAGACAGGGGAATTTTGCCCTATGCTAGAGAAATGAGAGTTTATGAAGATAATTTAAGAATACTAAATCCTACATGAGAGCTCTCATGGAAAACTGACCTTCTTTTAAGTTTAAATTGTAGATAAAGCTTAGAATTTCCTGCCCATGAATCCTAATATATTCACCTTCATGTATTCTTAAATGTTCTCTTCTTTTGTACCTGACTGCAAGTCTCTGGAGTTCTAGGAGAGTTTTACTCTGAGAAAATGGAAGGAAGACGCAAAGGCATACATGTAGTTCTTTGATTAGGCTTGTGGTAAAATATCCGAATTATTTTACCACATAAGTTTTCAGAGAAGTAGTATATTCTTTCATCATTTTTATGTTTTTTTTTCCTACCAGAAAAAAAAAGCAGGTAATGTACTGTTGGGGCTTTTTTTCTCACGATACACTGACCAAAAATAATTTGAAATTAAGTGCTGGAGAAGAGTTCTTCTATTCTTTCTAGGGGCATATTTTTATAACTATATTTCTGTTGTACTATTAAAGTTATCAACCTGGCAGTGTAAGTAGAAAATGAAACAACATCAAAATGTAATGATGATTTAGTAATTTGGTGATGAAAGCAACTATCTGTCTTCAAGTGTTCTTTTCACAACTGAGTGAATAGCTCATTGTATCAAGTTAATACACCTTGACTTATAAGCTAATATTCTACCACATTGCAGTATAACACTAAGTAATCAAGATCAGATTGAATATAATAAATACCATTATTTAGAGATTTACTATGAAGATGCAGTGGATTTTGAATCTTATTTACTCAATGTATACCACATACAATGGGACTTGGTCTGTACAAACCCATACAGAGTAATACATCTCAACAGTACAGTTGTACTTAGTCAGTCAACTCTTTTAGGTGGATATAACACAACTTTAGCTACTAAAATAAGTTTTGGGCTGGGAATGTGGCTTAGTGGTAGAGTGCTTGTCTAGCATGCATGAAGTCCTGGATTCAATTCCTCAGTATCACCTAAACAGAAAAGGCCAGAATTGGTACTGTGGCTCTCAAGTGGCAGAGTGCTAACCTTGAGTAAAGGAAGCTCTGGGACAGTGCCCAGGCCCTGATGAGTTCAAGACCCAGGGCTGGTAATAAGTAAGTAAATAGATAAATAAATCTTCTTAATTAAGAAAACAGACATCTTTGACCTTCTATCCCACAATCATAAATCATATCATTTCAAGGAAATCTTGACATGTATTTAGAATTGAAAATTATGTTTAAAGTATTTATATAAATGATATATACTAATGGACATTGTAAACCTAATACATCCAAAATTCAATTTCTGACACCAGCCCCAGGTCTCCAAGCCTCTTCATCTCTTCATGGAATGACTGGCATGGTCCATGACTTCCACTCCCTCAGGACAAAAGAACTCTGGAGTCCTCTTTGACAGGTTGTTACTTTAACATTTCCATATCCAATCATTGAGAAGCTTCTGCTGGTTTAATCTTCAAATTCTGTACAAAATGTGATCATTTCTTGCCATTTATATCTGACCTAAAAATTAATCATCCATCAACTGTCTTGCTTTCATAACTTCCTAACGTATTTTCTCATTTCAAAATTGCTATCTATAATCTAATCTCCACACAGAAACTGAAGTGATATTTGTAAACTTAAAACAGGTGGTGTTATTCAAAATATTCTAGTGGCATTCCTTTCTCTCTAAATAATACTAAAACCTTTATAGTAGGCAATAAGGCCTAATATAGTTAAGATTTTCATGTTTCTTCCTACCATATTTCTAACTGTGAGTAAAATACGGTGACTTTGTTATTTCTTCAATAAATTACAGTGTCTTAGACATTACATAGAATCCATACATCCACATACATCCCATAAAACATGCCTATCTCACGTTTCCTTAGCTTTTAAATGTTACTATGTCAGTGTGGCATGTTATTGCTCTAGTCAGATGTTCTCTAACAAACACCAAATCCTATGATAATTATCCTTCTTTGCTGGAATACTCTCTCCCTACTTTCTAAATTTTTATTTACAGAGTTATTTGTTTGTTTGTTTCACTACCTCTTACTAGGATGTTAGTGTTATAATGCTAGAAAAAAATAACAGTAACAATTTCTGAGTATATAATTGACAGACTAGGTTAATGAACTCTTCCTGTTTAAGTGACATAGGAAAAGGGCTGCAGGAAATGGAATTGATAAAAAATTCTACAAGGATGTTTGTTGCCAATATTTATCTACTGAAATTAATTTTTAAAGTTGTGAATCATCCACAAACGTTGGGAAAAATAAAGCCTATCTTAGTGTAGTAATACTTATTTTGTAGCTATCTTACAAGCTTATTTTACCTAACTATCTCTGTTTTGCAGTATTTGTTTAGGCCCAGCATTTTTTTAGGGAAAAGCTTTTCAGTATTACAAAATGAATGAGTCAGGGAAAAATGACATTTTCTATATCTGACTTCATTAAGAATTCTGAAAGCAGTCTTTCTTTTGGATTATTTTTATAAATTGCTATTGGGAGAAGTGTTTGCCATTGTTGATGTGACTGGCAAGCAAGCACACTCCAAGATATTGTACAAGTAACCAGAATTGAATATAAAAGAGAGTTGATATGAATCAAATGTGCCAACAGCCACGCTCAGCTGAGAAGGCCTGTGGCTTGGTAGGGAAACCTCAATCCCTCTACACCTGACTTTTGCTAATAATGATAAGCTAGGTTATCCTCAGCATGACTGGGGCTTGCCAAGCGGGTAGAAATACAACTGTACAGTAGGTAAATCTATTCTGGGGTTTCTGAAAGAATTTCAACATGCTCCGTACTGACATCATTACAGTGATTTTTTTTTCATGTGTAGGATATATAAAAGGGCAAATTTCACTAAAAGTAGTGCTTTCCTCTTTGGAAGAGTTTAGGAAAAATATTTTAAACTCTGAGAGTAAAGTCCACAGTGGACCACATGTGGTCAGAGGGGAAAGCAGCTCCATACTGAAATATTACACTTCATAGATTTTCAGAATTTCGTGGACAATCCTATCATTTGAAACCCTTCCCAGAATCAAAGTTTTTAAGTTAAAGAAATATATTGCATGTATGATTAAAGCTTGTGAAACTGAAAGTAAAAGACTATTTTCGGAATATATTTACTAGAGTGAACACTTATTTTTCCTAATGTGCACAGTGAGCACCAAGGTTAATATGAGCAAAGAAAACCACTTTCATCACAGAAATGAGTTTTGATGACATGATAAAGAAAGTAATTACTAGACTTCTTACATTATATGTCTAATTACTAAATATTTAGCATTTCCAATAGTAGTTTGTTTCCTACAAAACTGTTTTAAAACCTAGAGAATAGGGGGGCTAAAACAAAGAACAAACAAAATAGGGCATACAATTTTGCATTTGAATTTGTGTTATCATTACCTAATCATTTTGAAGAAGTTACTAAATATTTCATAGCTGCATTCTCCTTATCTCTTTATCTTAAAAATGTGTCCTAAAACTTGAATTAACAGATCAATCGAATGTAACATATTAAGCACAATGTCTAGTTCATGGCAATAGGTATCTGAGAAATAATTACTAGTATGCATTAGTATTTGTAAGAAAATACAATCATTTGTAATTTTTAATGTCATTGATTAAGATAAAAACAAATGCATGGCTGATGTTACATGCTATTTAGTGGATCAGTAGTTTTAAAATGGATAAAATTCATGAAGATAAAAGGGAACGTGTAAGTAATTAACTTGAAAGTCATCCATATGCAGAATACATCCGTAGTCCTTGTTCCAGACTCTCACCACATCCTCCATCTTCCAGCCTCTCTTTCTGAAGACGTTCACAAGTCTATTTTACAAATGTTGTTAGTCATGTTATTTGTAAGCATATATGCTTTGCAATTAATTTACCTAAAATCACAATTTAAAAAACAAGACGTTGGTAAACACAAAAACAAAAATATGCTATTGGTGGTTGTAAATACGAGTTAAAGAAACAGATGTAAACATGCATAATCAAGACTCACATTTGAATACCCCTATTTGAACATATACTAAAGTGAAAGGAACAAAAAGATTTAGCATGGCCACTGAACAGGGACAGAAAGCACATTTTCAGATTTCATGCTTTTGAAATCTAGATTTTAGCAAAAAGAACATGAACATAAAAAGGGGATGATTTAGTGGAGAAAACAGTGGAAAAGTGAAGAGGAAAAGATAGGATGATGGGAATTGAATATGACTAAAGTTACTTATTTATTCATATAAAATGCCATAATGAAGCCCTTGAATAATAGTAAAAATTTTAAAGGAGAGGAAGATAAAAGGAAACTTAAGCACCTTAAATACATGTATGGACATAACTTAATAAAACCTCATACTCTGTACAATTAATATACATGCACAAAAACATTATAAAACCAAAAAGTCCCACTTGAAGTGCATATAGTGTGTTGGACCAGAAAGGTGTAGAATGACTCTGGCAGACAAGAGTAAATATAAAATCTCAATAAATAAATCTTAAGACATATTTTACCATACAACAAATTTAGGAGAAAACCTCTGCAACATTTTATTGATATGTATAGATCATAACTGAGGTTGAATAACTTCAAAATACTATGTAACTTGTAGGAATATGATATAATGAAGCTCAATGAAAGTTGTTGATCAATAAGGCATTAGGGAGCAGGGACAGAGTAATGGGGAGTGTCATTCTGATTAAAAGATAGTGTATGGATATCTTAAAAAGGGACGGTAAAATGTTTGGTATAATTAATACAGACTTTAAAAAGAAAAAGGAAAGAAAAACAGGCTCTGTTGGAGGTGGGTAAGAGTAAAAAACAGGAGGGTAGATGGAAAAGTTGAATGAGAATAAATATGATCAAAGTAGTTTGTTGACATATATGAAGATAAAATGAGAACTGCTGAAGCCATTTTACAAGTGGCGAGAAATTAAAGGAGAGTGATAAAATGGATGATTCTGATTCAGAGATATCATTTGCATGTACAGAAAGTCACAATGAAGTGTCCCCAATACTACTAACATATACTATTATCAAAACTATAAAAAAGATATTCAACATAAAAATGGTACTATTTGGTGGAGAAAACTTTTGGAAGGGTTGGGAAGGAAGAGAGGGTGATGGAGTGAATATGATTGAAGTACTTTGTATACACATATGAAAAGGTCATACTGAAACAATGAAATCAGTGTTTAAAAGGAAGAAAAGGGAAAGGGAATACGAGTGACAGAGGGGTGAATATTGTCAAAGTACATTAAATTAATTTATGGAAATAAAACCTCTTGCTCTTTATAATATACACCCCCAAATGTTAAAAGTTCCAACTTCCACAAGGAAGGTAAAGAATGATGGACAGACAAGAATCATTCAGTCAACAAAGAAATCTCAAGACAATGCTTTTCTATACACGAAACAAAGAAAAAACATATCTTCTGTGACATTTTATTGATATGTAGGAATTGCAGCTTGGATATAAAGGTGTCCTTATAGAATTTAGAGAAGTTATACTGACAAGAATTCTTTTTTTCAGTTCTCATGGGCAATTAGCAAGAAATTAGCAAACATTTCCTATCCAATATCCCTAATTTGCATGTATAGTTTCCATATGCCACTGCCCCCCCACCCAAAAGCAATATAGAATAGATAATAGTATCCTGGGGTCACTTGTACAGTTTTCCAAGATGGAGATGGATTTTATAAGTATGACTTACTTTAAACCATTCACATAGTTCTGTAATAATTTTTATCGATTTATTTTATAGAATAAAAAAGCAGATAAAAATGAAATGTATAACATTTTTCAGGCTTCTGACCAAACCAAACAGAAGAATTCTGTTTCTGTCAAAGCTCCAAAGATAACAAATAACTAGAGCTCCAGGAATAACAGAACAATTACAAGTCTAGGAGTTAAAGGTGGAATTAAGTAGCCAAGGTTTTCTATCTACAGGTCTTACTTGATTAAATCTTTACAAATCAGGTTGACTGTAAAGGATAGGCCAGCTATCCATCTGAGCCTGTAAACTAGTCCAGGCTCTGCTGCTATTCTCCAGTGTTATGACAGAGGATTAACTTTTGACATTTACACATCAGTTATCAGATAAACTAACCTTTAAGACACTTTCCAGCACTTAAATTCCACGATCTTCTGATTGTGAGCATTGGAACCAGTGAATATCAAGGACAAATATCCCTTGAGGAGGCTGACATGCCAGGGAGAGCAGCTGCCTGCTCACTGATGGGTACAGATGTGGGGAGATGACCTCCATCTGGAAGTTCAGCAGGCCCTCTCCCCAACAGAGCCCTATCTAAATGACTGTCTGTTTGCATTTCTCACTTGCCTCCCTTAGCAAACCTTGAACAAGGTCAAGCAAAGACACACTTGATCATACACCCATCAAATTCTACTGCTAGCAACCAAGACGAGGAGATTTCTAAAAAAGAAATGTTGAGAGACAGGCTTGACAGTCACAGTCTGAGGTTATCCCAGAGCAGAGATACTTCTTATTTAGGAACATTCTATGCTGTTTCTTCCTGTCAGCTCTTGTATTCTATCACATTTATAATTTTGGATATGCTACCTGGTGTCATGAGAAGGGTTCCAACCTATCAAGACCTTGCCTAGGTATATTCTGCCAAATGATTGGTGGCCATCCAGATTTTCATTTCACTCTATCATATACTCATTTACTTGAGGCTATGCATATGTCAGGATCTGTGTTAAGCACATTTTGTCAGATCTTTTCTTATTTCCATATCTAATCATTTACCACACTCCCAAATGAGTTTATTCCTCTGTATGAGCTCTTGCCCATCCCTCCCATTTACGATTTTTTTCCACAAAGATTGTTCTTTGACTTTCTTTTATATTACAGGTTAAACCATGCCATTCTGGCACCAAAATCCTTGCTAGCTTCTTAATTCATTCAGGATAAAGTCTAAATTCCTTACTATGAAGTACAAAGCTCCATGTGATATGACCCTGAGCTTTTTTTCAGGCATATTTCATGTTTCTCCCCCTCCATGCTTATTCTTCTCTAACCTTCCAGATCTTCCCTTTACTCCCTAAAGCCAGGAAGCACTTCCCTATCTCAGGGTCTGCTTTAATGTGCCTATCTAAGAACTATACCTTCATTCACTATCTTGGGTTTTTGCCATGTTTTGTCCTTGTCTTTGCTCTGATGTCTCCTTCCCAATGTTAAGCACAGATATAAGTCTTTCTATCTCTTTTATCTTAGCTTTATCTTTTCATATAATAGTAGTAATGTACTCAAAGTCAGAAATTTAGGTTTTATTGTTGAATCTTACATGCTGAGTATAAGCCATGCATACTAAGCATTGAATTAATGTTTAGAACAAAAAAAGTCTATTTTCATATGTGATGCATTTCAGCAGATCAAAATGGAGAGAAATCAGTAATACAAACCATTGGTCCAAACTATACACAGGTGTATTTTTTCAGGCAGGACTGAGTTACAGAATTTAATCAACTTTGAGAAGATTTCATATATAGTCAGCCCTCCATACTCATGGATTTTGCACTTGTGAATTCAGCCAATCACTGACCAAAAATATTTGCAATTTGCTTTAGTGATAAACATAATCTGCTATCATTATTCCATAAACATTATGCGTATCTTATTAGCTATAAGTAACTATAGATGACTTGAAGTATACTGAAAGACATTTAGGTTATCTTCAAATGGTATACTATTTCTTATTTTATTTTATAATAAAGATTATGTACAGAAGGGTTACAGTGACAAGAGTAAGGCAATGAGTACATTCCTTGTTGAGGATTGTTATACTATTTCTTACAAAGCTGTTCGGTGGCCAATGGCTCACAGATTCAGATAACTAAAGTTGGTTATACAGCTATCTTACTATAAATTTTGTAATGATCACTTAAGCATATTTATCTATTCCACCCATATTGCTGTTGAATATATACTATATGTTGATTTTAATGTATTTCAGTAGCCACAGCAGGTATTTTACATGGAAAATGTCTCTCCCTTAGTAATGGGCAAATGGAGGCAAAGTTCTGGGGACTATCTTTTCTAGGAAGGAGGCAGAATTAACTACTGTTATCTGCTATGGGAATACAAGCTGAGAATGACCATTAGTAAAAACTTTTATATACAACAATTTACATCTATGATCAGAATTTGGCACAACATGGCCTTACAGCAACCTTTCATCTAACCTCAAACTATAAAACCTTGTCATAGATATTCAAAGATGTTTGTGATCAAAGGACACCTGAATTGTCATGATTATACACAGGAGAAAACTTGCTTCTCTCAGGACTTCATTCTAATAGGTTGTACATTTTTTTTCCCCAGGGCTGAGAACCGAACCCAGGGCCTTGCGCGCGCCAGGCGGGCGCCGTTCCGCTGGGCTAAACCCCCAACCCCAGGTTGTACATTTTTGAAAGGCCATTTTATGAAGAAAAATCTGATGTTCAAAACGCTCTTCAAAAGACTATTCTCCTGAGAGATATGCTTAAAATAATACCAAATAAGTATCGTGAATGATTTTGTTTTGTTTTGTTTTTTTACTTTATTGTTATTGTAGAGGTGATATACAGAAGGATTATATTTACATGGGTCGGGTCATTTGCTCCCTTGCTCTTTTCCACTTCCTCTCACCTGTTTCACTCACTAATCGTATAGTTCATTTTCATCAGTGTCCACTGCGCTCCCCCCTACTGCACTTTTTCACCATTTCTCCTCAGATTCTGTGCTCTTCCCTCCACCTTTCCTTTCGCTTTGTTTCACAGGAAGAAAGTTCAACAAGACAATCAGTGCAAGCAATTAATGTTCAAAACAACATAAGAAATCCTAGCACTTAAGCTTCTAATTCAATAGAATGATAAGGGTAAAACAAATGAAGTCAGCTCAAGAGGGATATATGAACATAAAAATGGATCTTGGGATTAGAGAAATCAGAATGGAAGAAACGAAGGACCAAAAATGAAACATTATGAAAACGTCTTTTTTTTTTGGTCAGTTGTGGGGCTTGAACTCAGCCTGAGCGCTGTACCTGAGCTCTTCAGGTCAAGGCTAGCGCTCTACCACTTGAGCCACAGAGCACTTCCAGTTTCCTGGTGGCTAATTGGAGATAAGAGTCTCACAAACTTTCCTGCCAGAGCTGGCTTTGAACCAGCTGGCTTTGAACCACTATCCTCACATCTCTGCCTTCTGACTAGCTAGGATTACAGGCTTAAGCCACTGGCGCCTGGTTTATGGAAACTTTTGAAGGATTGTTACAATGGAGATTCATTATCCAGATTACTTATCAAGTACATGTACTTCTGTAAAGACAGAGATGCCTGGAGAAAATATAGTATATTTAATTTCCCTATTTTAAATTATATAAAAATTATAAATGTTCTGTTAGATATATGTATAATGCATATATATAAGTATATATCCATACATATGAACATACAGGTATATATAGATATGTATATATCCATATGTATGTATATATCTATATAGATATGTGCATATCCATATAACTATGTATATGTATAAATATACACATACATATATACATACACATATATATGTGTATATATGTATATATGTATGTATACATATATACATATATACATGCATATATGTATGTAAGTATAGATATACATATATGCAGATATGTAGATATGGGCATATCTATATGTACATATAGAGATATATACATACATATATACATGTGTGCATATGATTGATACATGTGCATATACATGTATCTATGTATTTGTATGCATGTATGTGTGTATCTATATATACATGTATAACTATATACACACATATATGTTTAAAATTTTATATAAGGTAGACCATTCATAATTTATATATAATTTAAAGTATATGCACATATTTACATTTATATATCTGTACATATACATCTGATTGCATACTGCTATACATAAATACATATATTATATATAAAACACTATCTCAGAATTAATCATATGGAAAATATATAGTTCTCAACTAAGATTAAATTTCAAAAAAGACATATTCTCTTCACCAAACTTTAATATTGTCAAAGTAGGGCAAATATTTAAAAAGCAAAAGTCTTGAACTCTTAAGATAGCATTAAATATGAATATTGTTCCTGACAGAAAATTTAAAATTGAAAAAGGCTGTTATTGAACTTCTTACAAGTAAACAGGAAACTATGGTAAAAATACAGCAAACTCTTGACAGCAATCAGTACTGCACCAAAGTTAGATGAGATTCCTGTAGCTTCCAGGTGTTTTCATAATTAAAAGACTTTAAAAAATAAATCAAAATACCATATGAAAAGAGAGAACATTTCACAGTATAGAATATATATGAATGTATATGTTTATGCATATGTATATACTTTTCCTTAAATATTAGACATAGATACCTAGAGAAAGTAAATCAGAGTCAAGTAGCTTTTATAATGTAAGATTACAAAGTAATAATAAATAAAATATACAATATAAACTACATTTTTAAATTTAATGTATATATATAAGCAGAAAATTATAGAAGTCATTTAATACAGAATTTTCCTAATAGTGGCATCCTCTTTAATAGAAATTAAATTTCTAGAGATATGAAATGTAATGCAAAGGGGAAACTTATTAGATATAGAAACAAGCTGTGCAGTAAGCATTATCAAACCCCGGTTTTTCTGATTCAAAATACATACATTACTGATAGATTGCGATGGTTTAGACACAAAATTATCCTGCCTCCCCCTACTACATACACAAAAGATCCCCAGCTGGTGTTGCTCCTGAATTTATTGGCTCATCAAGGCTCTAATTTCATCAATGAATTAATCCATAAAATCCTGGTTACTTAGAAAGCTAAGATTTGAGGACCAAGGTTCCCAGGCAGATAAATCAGATTAACTAGAAAAAATAAAAAATAAATAAAAGTTAGAACCAGAGACATGGCTCAAGTGGTAGAAAACTAGCTGTGAACACAAAACAAGCTGGCTTGGCACTCCTGAGTTCAAGCCATGTTACAGACCAAAATAATTAATAATTTTTTCTTATGATAGTGGAATTAGGAATAGAGGGAATAAAATAGAAAATACTTCTTACAATGCCAAGTATTTTCTTAAATAAAAATAATTATTTTTGTTTAAATTTAGTTTTCTTAAATTACCTTTAAAGGCTTGACAGGTTAGGTAAATTCCAAATTTCCATAATCATAGTATGAGGAATTGTGATCTCTCCAGGTTAAATGTTTCAGAATAGGGCTGGACTGTCTTTAAATATTCTAAAATATGTTATTTTCAGTCACTGTCACTTTCATAAACTACTGTATTTAATGTTCTCCAACAAATTCTTTGGAATAGTGGATAAAGGTTTAAAAAAAGAAATGGGGCTGGGAAGGTGGCTCAGTGGTAGAGTGCTTGCCTCACATGCATGAGGCCCTGGGTTCGATTCCTCAGCACCACATAAACAGAAAAAGCCAGAAGTGGCGCTGTGGCTCAAGTGGTAGAGTGCTAGCCTTGAGCTGAAGAGCTGAGGGACAGTGCCTAGGACCAGAGTTCAAGCCCTATGACTGGCAAAAAAAAAAAAAAAAAAAGTAAATAAGACTGTTTGTTAGGCAATGTGTATTCTGATTCCTGAAACATCTGATCAGTTTTGTTAGAGTGCAGTACAGTGAGAGAACCACTGTAGAGGGAGGCTATCAGCCCCAGAAGACAGTGTTGAGTGTAATCATGGTGAGTTTAACTAGGGTAAATAAGATCGCCATACTTCCTCCACACCAACATCTGTAAAGCAGTGCTAAATAGCAAGATTACCACGAATCAGGAAGGTGAAGGGTTGTTGGTGGCAAACTCTATACGATACTCCTGGACATACATCTTATTTTCTAAAATTTTCCTTTGTGTTAGATCTTCAGTTGTACTTGGTAAGCTTCTATGGATAAACATCCCATAGCAAAAAGTCTGAAAGCCAAAAGTTGTCCAGAACAGTTTCAGGGCTTTACCAGATCATATTTAGGAATCATGTAAGCATTCTACTTCTCTCCAATTCCACCCATGTTAAGAATACTTTATGAAGGTTCTCGTTTAAATTAGTATTATATTAGTTTTATTTTTGCAGTTAGTATAGCTAGTGTATATATACATAGTAATATAGTATAGTTAGTATAGTTAGCATAGAATTCATAGTTATTGACAATCTATACTGATTTTGTCAATTAATGTGAAACTGAACCCCATTCTTTATTAATGTTCCCATTACAGATGAATTGTTTGCCTTCATATTTTCAATTGTTACCTGTAAAACTTTGATAGAGTTTATTACTCCGGTGCAATTATGGACTCAGCAAAGCTGCAAATGCTCTCCAGAGTTTTCAGAATGTCATGAGCACTCAGTGACTATTATCAAAAAGCACCAGCCTGGGAGTTAGGGGGCTCATTACTTTCCAGGTGGGTTCTTGTTTTGATTGGTAACTGTCACCATCCCAGAATACTAGCATCATTGAGCCAGTTTAGTGATTATACACACAAAATGTGGGCATAATTGCAATCCCTGTGTTCTGTTAAAGTAGCCCTTTCAAAGTAGCAACATTTCAAAAAAGAGGCTCAATTCTGGTGCCATTCCAGGGTTGCTCTCATATGACACCTAATTGCCTAAAATGGCTTCAGCTTTTCAGCTGTCATTTTATCAAGTCCCAGAAAGCAATAAGGATGGAAGAATTTGTTCTGCTTTTCTAAATGAGTTATTTGTCAAAAACTCATCAGTGAGCATGACTTCCCTGTTTTATTTCAATATATTAAAATGTACTTGGAGGATTTTTGCCAGAGTAGAAAACTTCTATTGGTTGCTATAGCTTCAGAGTGAGATGGCTTTGACTTTATAGGCATAAGGGTAGTTTAAAAAACCCACATCTATAGTCCTAGAGACTGATACCTGGATGATGTTGGTTCCAAGCCAGCCTAGGGAGAAAGTCTGAGACTTCAATTCCAATTAACCAGCAAAAGGTTGGGCTGGAAATGTGAGTCAAGTGGTAGAGTAACAGCTAGGAGCAAGCAATCTGAGAGTCCAAGACTCTGAGTTCAAGTCCTGGTACAGACCAAAAACAAAAGCAAGCTGAAAACATTGCAAACTCCCTAGATCTTTGCTACCTTTGTATCTTCTATTCAAAGTTCTAAGTCCTAGCTTGCCATTTGCATTTGCAATTACACTTGTCTCTCACATCCTAAACCTCATTCCTGATGTTTCTTTTGTTAATTATCCTGTTTCCTTGCTGACAAAACACTGATGGTTAGCTTTTAGTACCATTATATTTGCTAGAATTAGCTTCTCAAGTTTTTGGGTTTTTTTCTCCAAACTTTAACTTTGACAAAGCAAGACTACTGTTTGTAATTTTCAAGTCTTATATTCAGCCAATAACAATATTCAATAACTATTTGAGATAATTTACACGTCAATGATTTCATCTATTTGAAATTGAGTTCAAATGGCAATTCTTTGGGAAGCCTTCCATTATATATCCAATACATACTTACTAAGTTCTATTCAAAATTGAGGTCTCTGTTACATATACTTATCTATGAGGAATTCAGAGAGCAATGGTTAAGACAGGATCAGCAATTCAAAAAAAAAAAAATTCTGTCAGTCACATTCACTTCCTGCCTTCACTCCAGCTTCCTGCCAATTTTGTGTTTGTGTGTGTAGGTGAACACCATGTATGCATTATACATATTTACTGTTGAATTCTTATAATGAAGCAGCCATTTTTTTCATTTTCCTCCTTTTTCTCATATTATAAATGGCACACTGGAAGAAAAGGTAGGGATGAAAGTCCATTTAAAATCAGTGTCTCCTTTCCAGTTACTCCATTATCTCCGTGGAGTAAAGAAAGCATGCTTGCTTAGTTGTTACTAAAGGTAATTCTACATTTCATTAAAAAGATTATTTCAAATTACGTCTTTAATTGTAGACTATCTAGTCATCTTAATCCAAGTCACACTTGTTTAGAGATTGGACTAGCTTCTGTTCCTAAAGAGAAATATTTTTTCTTAAATACACATATAAAGCATAAATTGTGGTCATGTGATTAGACATATGATCAATTTGAAATATCATATAACTATATTTTAATGAAAAATGCTTATGCATATGCCATCTAAAATTTTATTTTGAGTAAAGGTCCATGAAGATTTCCTTATCATTGTTAATAGTTATAAATTCAAATTAACTAAGTGGGAAAATTATACCCTACAAATATGTCAGTTCAAAAAGGCTCAGAACAAACATAAAAAATGTTGAGGCCAGAACTAATGCCTGCTGGGTTACAAAGGGTTTAAGAACAAAGTGTTTCAGTGAAGCATGTTTGTTAATTAATAGATTACAATTCCAAGCACTGTTCTTCAGAGTCCAATATTCTAAGTATCAAAAGGGTCATTTAAAGACTAGGCTGAGAATAATAATGAAATCAATTTATTTAATTTCACAGTTCACTAGTATTTCAAAACTTATGCATAAAGAAAAGACATAAAAAGGTTTAAAAGGAAGACATAAACATTTTAGTACAAGTTACATAAGTTCTATAAGATTGTATTATCCTCAGAGCAGCTCTGAAATGGGAGAAAATTAACATTGTGTGAAACTAGATAATTATTCTGTTTTCAAAGTTAGCCCAAATTTCTCAGGTACTATGGCTAATAATTCTACACATTTGTAGCTACTCATTTTACTTCCTTTAGGAAGAATAAATTCATGAAAATAATGCTACAATAACAATACAAACCCACCTTTACGTTGAATTCATACCGATGACAAAGAAAAAAGGCATTTATTTTTAGGTATATTTATGACCTTTGTAGACCAACATTGCTACAAAAACTACAAGTCTGGTATTATAAAGAAATGTTCTTGTCAGAACATTAACAGAATGGGTCGAAAATTATGAAGCCAGGGTTTTTAAATTCTTATAATTTCAAAATGGTACAGAAATAATAAATGGTATCAGCTTTGCTGGAACTCTTCTGTAGAAAAATCAAGAATATTTGACAGAAACATATCATACAAATATCAAAGGTACTCAATAGGTTGTGATATTGTACCTTGAGCAAGGTTTACTTCTGTCACAGTTGTAGTACTACTACTAATAGTATTTTTAAATCTATTAACACACAGATTTAAGGAAACTCTAATTCATTTAGAATGAATAAACTCAAAAGAAAGTTTACGCTTTAGAAAATGTAACTGGTATGGTATATATATTTCTATGCCTTTATCAGAAAGAATGACATTGCCCCATTTGTTAGGAATGGAAAGACCTGTAAAAAATTACATTAAGTAGGGGCTGGGAAGTTGGCTCAGTGGTAGAGCGCTTGCCTTGCATGCCTGAGGCCCTGGGTTCGATTGCTCAGCACTACATAAGCAAAAAGAAAAAAGCCGGAAGTGGCACTGTGGCTCAAGTGATAGAGTGCTAGCCTTGAGCTGAAGAGCTGAGGGACAGTGCTCAGGCTCAGAGTTCAGGCCCCACGATCGGACCCAAAAAAAAAAAAAAAATTACATTAAGTAAAGTAAGCCAGGCCCAAAGAAACATGGCTTCCTTTATTTGCAATAACTAGTACATGTATAGGACATGTAGAAAAGGTCAAAGGCTATATACATATGACCAGATAAGATTAAGTTAAGCGAAATGAACCCCAAGATAGGACACAAGTGCTATTGTTTCTAACGTATTTATAAGGTATCATGTGATTGTTTTTTGTTGCTTTGTATGTCCCTCCCCCATGGTATAACCCATTTTCACTGTATTTGATGTTGGTAAAATTGAGGGAGGGGAAGGGAAAAAACAAATTGTTTAAATAGGGATACAGGTGGACCCATTTTAACAATTATAGATACAGAAAGCCCAACCAACTGCAAGTAAAAACAGACTCCAAAGACTTTATAACACAGTAAGCCCATCAAATGTGGAGGATTTTAGTAAGTAGCCAAGAAGAACATATGAGGAAGTTTTGGAGATCTAGTACATAAAATGGTGACTGTAACCAACAACGATGTATTGTATATTTAGAAATTACTAAGAGGACAGATCTGACGTAGTCTCATAAAAATATGTAAAAAAAATAGATTTGTTTCACAAGACATAATTTATTACAGTATATATTCATAAATATACATATTTTTAAGCCAGGCTTACCTTAATAAAGCTGAAAGGAAAAATATTAAAGAAGAGGTTTTAGATGGAAAGCTGATTTCTCATGAACAACAGTGAAAACAAGGTAACTAGGGAATACACCTTTAATATATTAAGTTATAGTTCCTGTCTACAAATCAGTTTCTGAATAATTTTTCAGGAACCATGTTAACACAAAAAATGTTTTGCACTAAAAAAAAACAAACCTAATATATAGGATATATACACACAAACCAAAGGAAATCAGATGATATTTATTTTAGATGGTAAAATTATTCTACTTAAAAACAATGAAAAAAAGAAATGTATATATAAAGCACCATTTAAATAAAATAATGATTAAACAGCCTAAGTTTGAGAAGATAAATGGCCAGAATAAGCTGAACAAACTTATTAGTTAAGATTAGGCCACAGGGTGCCAGGAACTCAGTCAGAGGCTGAGATTTGAAGATAATGGTTCAAGGCCAGCCAGGACAAGAATATCTGTGAAACTCTTATCTCCAATTAAGCATCAAAATGCCAAGTGAAGGTGTGTCAAGTAGTAAAACACTAGCCTGGAGCATAAAAGCCCAGGGACAGCATCCAGGCCCTCAGTTCAAGTGCTAAGCCTGGCACCTAAATAAATAAATAATAAAACAAGACAAGATAAAAAAGATGGTTCATTAATGAACCATCTATGTTTTCCTTGGTGTTTAAAATGTCTTCTTTATATTTTAGATTCATTCTATGAAGCCTAACCTAGCAAAGAGGTGCTTATAAACAAGGAAAAATGAAGGAAATAAAAAGAACAACAAATAAGTAAATAAAAAAACATTTATGAATACTAAGTAGAAGGATAAAGAAAGGCTGAAACTCAAAGTTGAGTTCAAGGGAAAGATGTAACAGGAAAAGGCTAATCGAACAAGAGTTCACAAAGGAACATTAACAACATCAGATTTCAAGTCTAAAAATATTAGCCGACACAATTATAAAAGTTCAGTTGAGAAAAAAGATACAAATACAATCATGTATGTACCTTAATAAGGCAGCTGCAAATAATGTGAAGCAAACTTTAACAGAATATAAAGAAAAATAAAACAAACTCACTATCAAACTCAGAGATTTGTACATACTTCTCTCTCGGGAGATCAAATACTCAGTCTATAAGATAAATAAAATATTAGACACAATTTTGAAATATATATTTGCTCCAAACCCACATGGAAAAGATTAAATAAAGATCACACCAAAGCTACAACTGCTTCTCTTCACAAACTTTTTATTATATAGGTGTCAGTCTTTAAGCAGATTAGAATAAACTTGTATTATCTTCCAATAAGTATAGTACAAAATATAACAATTATTTTTTAATAAAACTCATAAAGAAACAATTACAGGACTAAGAATGTGGCTTAGTGCTAGAGTACATTCCTAGCATGTTGAAGCCCTGGGTTTGATGATTCCTCAGAACCACATAAACAGAAAAAGTCAAAAGGGATGCTGTGATTCTAGTGGTAGATTGCTAGCTTTGAGCAAAAGAAACTCAGAGACAGTGCCCAGGCTCTGAGTTCAAGCCCCAAGACTGGCCAAGAACACCCCAAAAAATGAAAAAAGAAAGAAAGAAAGAGAAAGAAACAACAGAAAGTGGAAAATGTCATGAAAAACTGAAAGTCAATAAATTTATAATCTTAAATGTTTATTTGAAAAAACAAATATTCCAATTTTAAAAAAAAGGAAATTACAAAAGAACTCACTTTTCCATTGAAAAACAGAAAATCCAACTAAACAACAATCAAACCCAAAATGTAATAGTAGATTACAAAAGAAAATCTTGGAATTAAAATGAATGATCAAAGAGTGATCAAGGAACTATAATGCACAAAAAGACATTCGGTCATGCTAAAACAGGTTAGGGGTGCTCACTGTTTTATGCTGCTACCTGCATTCACATCAAGGATCTTACTTGACCACATGAATCAATAAAATTGTTTTCTCCGGTCTAACCACTTAGAATTAAGCTCAAAATATCTGCCTCATATGATCCGAGCAAACAACTAATCAGACCACCCATTTTCTCTCCATTCATTAATACCAGTCCCAGCTGTTGTAATGTTAAATAGCTTTTGATTGACTGTTATTCATCCCACCATCTTATGAGAGTAACAAATAAGTAACAGAGACAGCTGGAGTTTGTAATTCGAAAAAAAAAAAAAACCCACACACTAGAAATTATAATGGTCAGAAACAGTTCACAGTCCACTCTGCTGGAGAAGAAAGCAAGAGTTACCCTTGGAGAGTCAGGCATGAGAACAATGTGCTAAGTTTCAACCCTTCAACTGTAACATGTTTTTTTCCACTTCCAAACTCGATTCTCGACTGGACAAACAGCAGACCTCAGATGGAAAAAGAGGTAAACCAGAAGCCCCCTCTCTTTCCACACCTGTAGATCAAAGACATCAAAGTCTGAGTTTGAGCTCTGAGTACTCTAGGATCCTTACCCATGTTCCTATTCCCTAGTGAGCCAGGTCTTCTAAAGACTGTGGGCTTCTGATCTCAGAGAAGTAGAGCCCAACAATTGGTAATGTCAGCTTCCCAACTTCTCTTTAAACCTGCCAGTCCCCTTTTGCACCCTGAAAGACATAGCAAGGAGTTTCCCCGTAATGTTCCAATTGTTCTTATCCTGGGGCTGAATTAATTAATAGGTATAGTCTTACCCTTAGGGAGATGAAGGTGCAGGGGCAGCTCCTATGGTAGCTTTGTCTTCAGACTCAGGGACAGAGGATTTACCCTGTAGGGTATAGAGCAGTTGGAGAAAAGTCTGGTGCCTGGAAGGAGGACATAAGTGTGAAGAGAAGGAATCTCAGATGGATTACCTCAGTCTTCAGTCCACACTCTTAAATCTCACCTCTGTAGTTTGTCTTGTTCCTGCCCTTCTTGCTGTTTTAGAGTTTCAAGTTCCTGATTCAATCGCTCAAGCTGTTGCCGAGTTGCTATCTGCTGTTCCTTTACCTCTGCAGAAATTTCTGCCAGATTCCGTAGATGCTTCTCCTAAGAGGAGTGAGAGAACATAGCTCATCAAATGATGCCTTACATCTAACTCCTAATCCCCTCCAGATTCATCTAGCTTAATGCTCAAACTAATCAAAATAAGGAGGGGGGGGAAGGAGAGAAGGAGAGGGAAGAACCTAAGCACTTGAAAATAGGAACACAATTTTAGGGAAAAGGAAGGACTCACCTGTTGCAGCTGCCACTGCTTCTGTGCTGCTCTGAATTTCTCCATGGCCATGTGTTTCTGCCAAGTAGAAAGGGAGAGAGAGACAGAAAATTACTTTCTTTTCAGGGCAAGTAGCTACAACTCAGCTTATTCATCCTTTCCTCTTTCTCTTCCTGCCTTTCCTTCCCTCAAGTATCCTAGCTGTACCTTAGCCTGGAGCTGCTCAAAGGCCTCCTGGAGCTGGATTCGCTTCCTCTGTGCCTCCTCCACCTGGGACAGGACACTTCTTATGGCCTCCACATGCTCCTGGTAGGTGGCTTTCAGCTCTTTCCATTGTTCTTTGGCTGCAATGGCCTTCTGTCCTGCGGTGAGCACCAGGAGTAAGAGCATGAGTGAAGGTGTCCTCTAGCCTGCTTCCCTAAAACTAGGCCTCAGTCTCCCCATTAGCCATACACCAGAACTAACATATATCCTCCTTCCTTACCCACCTAGGCCCAGCCCCTATACCTCAATCCCTTGTCTACTCACGGCTCATTTCTTCAGAAACCAAGGGGTCCAGGCCCTGGGCAGTATCCTCCTGAGCCAGGAAATTCTGCAGGAAGTCAACTACCTGAAGCTGGCTGCAAAGTAGTTTGTCTTTCTTTCTGGAGTTCTGTTTGAGAGGGTAGAAGCAAGGAATACCCTTACCTCCTTGTACTGTAAGCCAACAGGGTCACCTTCCACAGTCCCAGTAACTTAACAGAAGATTCTAGGGCCAGCTCCCAACTTCAGAAAACCTGGGGCCCACCTCCGACATACCCTCACAAATTCAGCCAAGATCCTGGCCGGCAATTCTGTCTCTTCCTGCAGGCCCATGGGTTCTAGCACATGTGCTGCTTCATCCAGGACCCTGGAGGAGCAAGGAAACAGCAATGAAACACAGCTATACAAATGCACATCTGTGGATGAGAGTGTCAATGCTGATTGAATCACTCTGGCCAGTCTGCAGAAGTGCATGAAGAGCCAACAGTGTGACAACAGTCATGTCCATGTTGCATACTGTGCTGTCGTGAGGAAAAGGTGAAGGATTAAGGGAGCGATGGGAGGGGAATGAAACAAAAGTTAACAAAAAGTTAAAGAAAAAAATAACTATTTGGGTCAAGATCTGAAGACATGAAGGTATGCAGGGGAACGGTAGATTAAGGGCAAAGCTTGGATGGAGCTTGAGAAGAGATCACTAGTTGTGAGCTAGGGTGTCAGAATATCTGAGAGTGGACACCTGACAGAGGGCTCTAGAAGATGCACACATTGGGTCTTGGGACCTGACAGGACTGGATCTACCCATTGCTTGGGGAAAAAAGAACTCACTGGGGCGGGATGCCGGTGGCTCAAGCCTGGAATCCTTAGCTACTCCAGAGGCTGCGCCG
The DNA here is from genome assembly GCF_000151885.1 of Dipodomys ordii. Classification (NCBI taxonomy): domain Eukaryota; kingdom Metazoa; phylum Chordata; class Mammalia; order Rodentia; family Heteromyidae; genus Dipodomys; species Dipodomys ordii. The sequence continues at coordinate 6,181,162 of NW_012267250.1, forward strand.
TGAGGATCACAGTTCGAAGTCGGCACAGGCGGTCAATTCCATGCCACTCTTCAGTTAAACACCAAAAAGCTGGAAGTGGAGCTGGAGACTGCTCCATTCCACCTTTCAAAGAAGAGCCCACTGGGGAAATGTATTGGGAGAAGCGAGACAGAAATCAACGTGTCCTTGTAGGATGGCTGTAGGGTGTGGACACTACTTTAAGAAGACGTGAGAAGGCCTACGGGTAGACAGGAATGGAACTGTTCCCTTTAGGACGCCTCTGGAGGGACAGGGGGACACCAGCCCTCGGAGGCCAACACTCGCGGCGCGGGGCCTTCAGGAACTGAATAAAACCCCTGGAAACTGAGTACAGTATCAATTCACAACGGGGTCGGGCCCCAACAGCGGATCAGGGTATAGGCACTAACTCCCATCTCAGGCAGCTCCCAGCTGCCATCCGGCAACAAACACTTACTTCAGGGTTGCGGCTTCCAACTCGGTCTCAGACGCCTCCATGGCTGCACCGCGCTCCGCAGACTTGGGTCTGTTTTGGATTCACCAGGAACTGCGCGCCAGGGCAGACGATTGGCTGCCGAGGGCGTGGGCGGGCACTAAGGAATCTCGAGGTCTCTAATTGGTAAATTCAGATTCACCGCCCGCGCCTCGACGCAGGCGCAGTGGTAACTAAGCGGCGAGACGGGCTAACGCTGCTCCTGCGCCTGCGCCATAGCTCATAAGTGTTGCCGGAAACAGGAAGTGAGTTGTTTTGCAAGCGGGTCGCTTGAGCAGCCTGTACGCATTTTAAGTTCTAAGACGTAAAACTTTCCCCTGAGTTTCTCTTTTAGGGGAAATGGCAGTCGCGCCCCCTTTAATGAAGTTACTACTGCAGTGGTAACCGTGAGTCTGTCCACCAAAAAGCTGCGATGTAGGGAACCGTGTGAGCTGCGCAGACCGCTCAGGAGCCGGACGGAGAGCAGCAGGCAGCGCCCAGCGCTCCTCGGGTTTCTGGAATCTTGAGGAAGCTTTGTTTTCTGCAGAATGTGCGAGAAAGGAGAGAACTGCTCAGAGAGGAAGCGCGGCGCTCTGCAGTTTTCTTGAATACTCACTTGTACACACAGCAGCATCTGGAGAAGCTTCCCCAGAGGTTTGTATTGATGCCTGGAGACTATACAGAGGAAGAATTAATAAAGTAAATTCATAAAGTAACTTTTGCATCAGAGATGAAATAAAAAGAAACAGGGAGGAACAATGTACAAGCTTGACTCAATGAAAATTTACAATGAAAAGAAACATTAGTGACTGGTCACTTAAATAGGTGTCCGAATCAACAGACAAGATCATTGAAGTAGTTGTCAAAACTACCTCCCCTACGTCCAAAAACATTAAACTGATTATAATAAAAAAAATAGAAGGTAAGAATGTGGAAAAGGAGGAACTCTAATCTTGGTGGTGGGAATGTAAAATGATTCATCTGCTTTGGGAAAGTTTACACAGTTCCTCAAAATGTAAACCATAATTAACATGTAAACCACAATTTCACGACTGTTTCTATATATATATCCAAAGAAAAGAAAGCACATGCAAAAAGTGCCTGGTACAAAAAGTTCATAGCAACCACATCCAAGACCGAAAGTAAAACCAACCTACCATGATCTAGAGAATGCTCAGGGGAAAAAAAGAACAGCCCTTTAATGGAATATTAGTCATAATAAAGAATATGGTAAGAAGACATAGTAAAAAGCAATGAAGTCAGATCCATCCATTATAAGGCATCTGAGTTCTTTCCATAACTTGAGTATAATGAATAATACTTTAATGAACATGGACATACAAGTTCCCCTGTTATTTTCTGATTAACATTCATTTGGATAAATGCCCAAGAAGGATATTTTTGGATCATAGGATAATTCTACATTTTGTTTTGGTGGAACCTCCAAATTGATTTCCATTATGGTTGCACAAGTTTAAAACCGTAAAAGGTGATTTCTGAAAATTTTCACTGTTTGATTTCTTGATAGTATTAACACTTTTGTTGCTGTTTCTGTCAGCTCATTAAAGGAATTACCTGTAAATATAAGCCAAGATATGAATAATGCCATAAAGTATTTATCAGTAATTCATCATATAAGAATTTAGGGGAAAAAAAAGAATTTAGGAAATGCTTCAATGGGTAAAACCTGGATTATACACATTTTCCAATCACAACAATGTGTATGATTTACATCTTTACCTTTCACAATTTTTTATATTTTTTCCAATGCCAACTTGATCAATAAACTTAAAACTAATTTTGGATTTTACTGAAACAACACTTTAGAAATGCCATCCCAGATGCCTAGCATTTAGTTCAGAAAGCTATTGCTGGTCCTCAGTGAATTATGAATCAGAAAGTCAGTGTTAGTATGATGATAGATACAGTGATGCTTTGCTGGAACTTTCAGATGAAGAAAATATATTTTATTTTGGGAAAGACCTTCATGGTAAGCATCTAAATTGCAGATCATAAGGCAATTCTTGCCTTGGCTTGCTAATTCCAGATGGATAGATTGTGATTTACACATTGCTCAATTCACCATCTAGTCTGTCATTCCTCCAACAATGCTCAGCAGCCATGCAATTTGGCCACTATCTGAACTAAATTACAAGGCTCTCCTGAGAAAGGATGTCTCACTAGGAGCAAATGCCCATGAAAGCCTGATCAATCTTCCCGATTATTATCTAACCCTCCAGCTTCCTAGCTTTTGTTTTCTGATAGTAATGAACTGAAACAATAATGAAAGACAGAAAGCTAGAGATCTGTTGTTTGGGTTTATTTCAACTGTATTTTTTTTTCTTGTTTCATACTGGGGATTGAACCTAGCACATTGCACTTGCTCGGCAAGTGCTTTGCCACTGAGCTACATCTCAGCCTGATTACTCTTTTAAGAATTAAAACACTCATGGAGACACACACACACACACACACACACACACACACACACACACACACACTAATAATTATGTTTAGGTTGCTTCCAAGGCTTCTATCTCATTTTTAGGGATATAATTTCAACTTACCTGTGCAAATATTTTTTTCATTTTAATGAGTTATCTTCATTGTACCTAGTTATGGTAAGCTATTTTGATTTGGTTTTACCATTCAATAGCCCTCACAAATCACACCTGCACAACTAATTAGTCATAGTTACATATAGTATAAGGCTTGGAAAAAGATAGGACAAGTGCACTTTGTGCCTGATTGGATGCTTGAGGGTCACAGTGTGGCCCTCCTAATACTCAAACATATGCTAATTCAATAATAAAAAGCAGTGAGATGATTTGAGGATCCCTCCTAAAATCTTATCCATTCCTGTCTACTCTTGGATATGTAATACTAATATAGAGCCAACAAATCCATTTGGAAATTTTATTTATATAAGATTAAGAAAAAATAATTCATAAAACCTCAGATAGGCTTATATTTCATTATATAAAAGTATACCATTTGTTGGTCTTTTCTTGAATATGTCGCTATGTCTCATAACTATCCTATATCCACAGCCAATGACTTAGTTATTTTAGTTTATCAGATAAGTAATATATGTTTGTTATGATAATTTACTAGACTGTGGTAATGATATTTATTTATTTATTTGTGAAACTGTACTTCCATATATTGCATACACTGGTCCCAAGTTTCTGGGCTCAAGCAATTCTATTAGCTCAGCTTTTAGATGCTTGGACTACAGTTATGGATTGCTATCTGTCCAGCTCATTTTCATTTTCAGCTTCACAAACTGCAAATTGTAGAAAATTTATCAAAAAGATTTATATTAGGGTCTTTACATGTAATCAATTTGTTTATAACACAAAGATTTTTGTCTTATACATTTTTAAGATTTTTGAGACCGTAACTTAGGGTTTACTTTATATAGATTTTCTGCTTTCAATATCCCAATGATGTCCTTTCATTATTGTTGTTAGTAGTAGACACAGCAAGAGTGGGTCTTGCTTTTCTTCAACATATTTCCTTAAACAATCTGTGTCAGTTAGAATCTCTCTTGCTTAGTGATGCTACTCAGTGTCCTATATTCTTGCTAATTTTATATTATGTCATTACCCCAAGTAAGGTATACTGGTACGCCACCCATTTGGCATAGTGAGGAAGATTCCAACTGTATTTGTGAATTTCTCTAATCCTTTTTGCATCTCTATTAGTTTTTGCCTCCTGTAACTAGTGTTCTGCTTTTTGGAGCACACATTTTGAGAATTGCCTTATCTTCTTGATGCAACACTTTCATTTGTATAATTTTATTCTAATTATTTTTATTTCTGGCTAAGTTTTAAGTGCACTGATTGAATTGACATTGAAAAACTCAGGATAAAAATTGTAAAATGTAAAAATTATAAATCCTACTTAGCATTAATGCATTTGGGAAATTAGTCTAATACATATGACACCCATATATATATATGACATATAAATTCTTATATGATGGAATCATTGCTATATAGTTTATGATTGGATTGGAACTCGAGATCCTCCTACCTCAGCTTCTCAACTGTTGAGATTATAGGCTTGTGCTACAATGCCTGACTATCACATTTTTATATAATGAGAAATAATCAACAAGTCTAAAACATAGAGGTACCTGTGAATCAAAAATGTAAAAAGTTCATTAATTTAGTGTTCATAGAAATTAAAATAAGGAAAGAAGGACAAAAGGAAAGAAAGTGCAGTTGGCAATAATCTAAGGTCATGACTACATTGTATATTGGAAAGAACACTGCTTGTATTAATAATCAATGCAGATTTTGAGATAGTGAATTTACTACTGTAAACACATTTCTTGTTGATAAAAAGTGTTCTATTAAGTCTCTAGTTGCAATTCTTTCATCAACATGCAGTCTCCTTGGAACAGCTGGGAGCAGTATGAAAAAGTAGCAATTCAATTGAATTGGTAAAAAACAGTAAGGGTTTGTGTTCATTTGCCCAAGCAATGGCATATGTTTGGTATGTGTTTAAGTGGTGAAGCTCCCAAAAATGAAAGGCTTACAGAGTTTTCACCTGTGAGCAGCTGCTCACAGAATTTTGGTTTTCCAAATATGGTCCATCTAATGGCTATTACCTTTGAGCATCAAGGACAAGTACATCAGGGATAATTTCCATCCAACTGTTAATGCAGTCTGTGCCTTGTTAGAACTTCTGGCCCGCATTGAAAGAATATTTTATTGCATTGGTACACTTTGCCCCTATGGTTAGTGCAGTGTATCATTTTAGGTACCATCAACACTTAAAATAGTTTTTCCATAAAAAAGTCATCAGGAATATGCTGGGGGTTTATATGTTAATTCTTTTGGCCCTAACTCACTCATGATCATACATAAAGAGTATTAAGCAAGTCTTGGAATTGAGAATTGTCAACAAAAATACATAAATATATCAGTGAAATGTTACTTGTGGGAATATAATACATATTTCTATAAGCACATTTTAGAAATAAATATAAACATGCTACATGATTATTATTGGCACCCATAGTCACACTTTTCAAATGGAAGTGGAAATACCATTCATACTAATATGAGATTTTTCCATAATGTACTTTTGAGCTTTTACACCCACACGTATACACTCACTGCTAATGAAATTTTTAATGCATATTTTGAACATCTAATGCAAACTCTATTCACTAAATACAGTGTGGAGTCATGGTACATGGTATACATGAAATAGATGTGAAAATTACAGTGTATTTAATGAGTATTTTATATTCAGTGCCTCTAAATAAATATCTTACAGTTTTCTATACAATATATACCTTTGTAAACTTTTTTCTATTTTCTCACTAATTTTTTATCAATTCATACCAAGTAAAGTCTGGTTTCTATTCTTTATCCTTATGACACACTCTCCTTTTTGACTGAAATTCTATCTCTTCTTCAAAAGGCAAATCCTCAGCTGTACACATTGAGTCTTGCTCAATTAAATAAGGTCAAGTATTTCAGCAAAGTTTGGGATCTGGGAAAACTTTAGCAGATACACAGGTGATAGGGAAGCAGAGTCGTGTTTTGCCATGGAAACTAACATCTAAGCATAAGGTTTTCTCCTGAAATTCACTGAAAATATATCTCACAGAATTTAGAGTTAATTGAAGTATCAAAACATGTAATAAATACAGATTAAATAGCAGAGTGTCTGGCTTATGGTGCTATCTTATGTAATGTAATTACCTACTTAGATTATATAATAAACTATCACAATTCTTTTGTATTATCCCCTTGTTTTTCTGAATGTCATGATAACCCTGAAAAGAAGTATGTTTATCTAGACTACAGTCCAAAATAACTGGAAGGACCAAGCGTAGCATATTTGTGGGTAGCCAAGAGTACTATTCGCTAATACCTAATACTTTGTAATGAACTTTTTTTAAAAGTCAATACTACTTTGAAGTGAATTGTGTCCCACTCTAGTTGAAGTCTTGTACCTCATTGTAACTGTATTTGGAGATAGGGCTTTTGGGAAAGCAAATCATGATTAAACAAGTATTACTATATACCTCAAATATGACTTCAATTAAGTGAAAAAAAGCAGAGCCACAATCCAGTTCCACTGGTATCTCTATTTTTTTAAAGAGGAAGGGTATCAAATAAGCACATATCAAGAAGAAAGCAGTCTATAAGTCAATAAAAGAGGTCTCATCAGAAACCAGTGCCTTTAGTACATGCATTTTGTACTTCAAGTCTCCAGAACAGTGAGACAATAAATTTCTGTTTTAAAAAAACAGCTAACTCTGGAGTTTTGTTACAGTAGCCCAAGTTGTCTAATAAACACATTTTACCAATATGGGACAGAGTATGATGCCATAGTTTTAAGTCATTCAGTTACATAATCACATAATTTCGGTAATAATTTTAATATTATTTTTATTCTTATAACCATTTTGGTATCATGCTTTATTTGTTCTTGAAAATTGAAATTGCATTTCCTGTTATTCAGATAGCTGGAATGCTTTGATTTCATGGAATGCTTTGATCTCATTGATCTTTCTGGAGAAAAGAACCATAGAATGGTACCAGAATTAACTAACCTATAATATGGGCAAGAATACTTTGTGTTGTAAGACTGATGGTCATATAAAAACTTTTTATTTAAGAAAAAATAAACTAGAGATAATTGCATATACTCAGTTACTCAACAGCAAGGGAAAAGGAAGCAATTGATTATGGGCTTCTGCTTGTATATATTTATTATTTAAACAGAAAAATGAAAAACATGTTTTTAAAATTAAATAATATGTAATGACACATTCAATGCTTATTAAACTACACCCTGTTTCTCATGAAGAATATAGTAGACAAATACAAAATAAATATGATAAAAATGAATAACAATGTAGAATAATGAATGTTAGTATTTTGCTAATAAAATATTGTTTAAAAATTCCAATGTGCTAATCATTTTATGCCTGCCATATGTATCTTGTATTTGTGACTGAGGAACAATGCACAGTCTTATCTTTCATGTTTATAGGTATCTAGATTAATTGAAACATAATAAAAATAAAAGCATCATGAAGAAAACAAGGGAAAATTACTGGAATTTGAAGTAGTGAAAAAAAGAGAAGTTCATCCGTTTTGAACTAGCTTTGGAGTAGAACGGGTACAGAGTTTTCTAGTAATATCCTTACACTTCTTAGATGTTTTTGGTGACTTAGTAAGTCAATTTCACTTAACATTGTAAGTAGGTGGGGCCAAGTTACAGAAAGAGAGCAAGGCTGAGTGTCAGTGACTCACACCTGTATTTCTAGCTACTGAGAAGGAAAATAGGAAGAGGAGTCTAACCGCTGGAGTCTAACTTTAAAAGATTAATCAGCAAAAAGAAGAGAGCTGGAGGTATGGCTCAATTGGTAGAACTCTAACCAACCAAGCCAAAGGCCTTGAGTTCCAGCCCTGCTACTGGGAAAAACAAAAGAAGGAAGGGAGGGAATGAGGAAGGAGACAGAGAAGGAGGGGAAGGAGAACTAGAAGAAGGAAAGGAGGGAGGAAACAATCCATTATCAGAAGACTGGTACCAAGTCTTGGCTTCACCTTCACCTAATAGCCTGATTTTGGATAAGCTGCTTGCACTTGTTGAAATGCCTTTACATTTAAAGGGGTGGGGTGAGGGGAACAGACGCAGCGACATTTATAGTACCTTAAACTTTAACAACTAATAATGTTTCACTTGTCCTTTTTTCCTGCTAACCTAACATTTTCTTTAATATTTCAAAGTGGAACCTAGTAAGTGCAATGGGAAACACATAATGACATTCTTGTGGGATTGCTGTAGAACTCAAACCAGACAACATAAAATTGTCTGCTCAAAAGTGTGTCCGCTAGCTGTGGGATATCTAATATGTTTCTTTGTGCCTCTGATTTTCATCTTTGTGAATAAAGCAATATTGTCGTTTGTGTGCAAATGATCCTCTCATTATGTTAGTACAAAGCTCAGGAAAAGCATGATGGGCCCCTCAGTTAACATTCATCAAAAAGTAAAGTCATCTGCATAAAAGAACTTGGATGATGAGCTAACTGTGCATGGGCTGACATACATAAATTTCAGACACTTAACAAACACTGATGAATGCTGTCATTTTTTCACACACACTCTTCTTTCTGTTGCCTACTGCTGTTCCTGAAACAAGAAGGCAAGAAAGCTTTAGATCATAAAGGACTTCTAATTATTTTCAAGATCTGGGCAGTTCCTGTCAATAGTTACCTTCCTGGCAAATATAATAAAAACCAGTGAAGTGTATTTTGCAATTCATCTTGTCATAATTTTCCCACATGCTGGGCAGGTAAATTTGTCTATAGAGGAGCTCATGTACCTTGTGTGGATATAATATTCTACTAGGGAATATGAAAGGTTTTGTGTATTTGGGAATTTTATTTTTACTGATTAGTAATTGAAAATGTCCCTTGGATAGGACAAAATGAATTTTTATTCCTTTTAATAAGGAGATATACAACTCTAAAATGATGTGATTAATGCATCCTGCATTAACCTTTAATGGTTCTCTACAAAGATTGCAAATATGGTGAAATGGGGGAAAATTAATTCTCTGAATAGCAACAAAACTTAGAAAAGGGACCAGATCTTAAGAGATGATATATTAGCTATATTCTCATATCTGGCTTTCTTTACATCTGAAATCTTGCTTCAGAAAAGGGAATCTTGATTGTTTATCAGACTAAAGGCAACAGAATTTAGAATCTCTTTTGAGACCTTGGGTAGCTTTGAGAGCCAGGACTCTCCATAGTAAATATGATTCAGTGTGTCAAGATGAATAGCTTATCTGAGGTGCTATGGTCTGAATATGTTTGCCCACTAAAAACTAACACGTTGAGTTATATGTTGTATATATGTATGCATATACTCCACTGGATATATATCTCCATTGTAAGAGAAGACTATGAACTTCAGGACAATGAGCCCTATGGGCAGATCTTCCATAATGGATTTACTGCTTTTATAAAAATAAAATTAAAAATACTATATCAAGGTTGTTCACATTTTATACCATGTGTAAGAGAAGGTTGCCTAAAAAATGTCAGTCCTCATCTGACACCTGATCCTCCAGCTCTTTCATCTTGTACATCTCAACCTCTAGACTCATAAGAAATATCCCTAGCTATCTAGCTTAGAGTGATGTGTTATAGCAAACCAAAGGAAGTATGTAGGTTTTAAATTTGAGTCATATTGAGCTGTGAGCTTATTTATAACAGTGATATGGAGAATATCTGTAGGATCCCTAATTCAGCCACTTAACAAATATTCATTTATCTTGAGCCTAAATTCTACTGCTTCTGACTTCTGTCATTTCCTTCATTTTTTGAAATCCCCTGTCTCTCTCATGACTCATATGATCTTTAGTTTTCAAGAAGATTTGTACATGACACTATGGAGTCTGGCTAGATTTGAAATGGTAGGAAATTTGGTTCTTTAGATTCCCCCAAGTACTATATATGTGGCATAAACTACACTGTGAATAGTGAATATTTACTTCTTACACACATTTAAAAAAAGAAGAAAAGCCAAGCATATTATAACCAGACTAAGCAGATTTATCTCATAATGTCTCTTGTGGCATGCTGGCTATTGAGATGCAAATACAATTCTTTAAAAATATTACCATGAAGTGTCCTTGAGAAGGAAGAGGGACCTTCATTCACCCATTGTTGAGAATATTAATGTGATAACTAGCACTCTAAAGCATCCTGAAATATGCATAGACTTTTAAAGGAATAACAAGTGAGAAAAAGCCGACAATACCCACTGGTGACAGCCATTAAATACCTTATTTTCTTTTTATGTAAGAATGAACATCTATTGGCCTAGGACATTTTTTCTAGAGCTTTACTACTCACAGCCTTTATTCCAAAAGTAAAACCCACATATTAAGCACATATTAATAATCTTGATAACTAAATATCTGACACTAATTTTGTGGACTATACCTATATCTAGGTAATAAATATGTGAATCTAATTTTATCAGTATCTGTTGTATATAGAAAGTAACTCCTGTGGCAATAAGTGTCAGACCTTGAATTCTGTAAAGTTTTATTTAATTCTGGTTTTAAATTAACATAAACTTTTTGTTCTTTGAGCACTTTAGAGAAATAAAAAGGATAAAAGTATGTAAAGAGTAAAATGAACATTAAAAATTACCCAACTATCATATGTTGTGCACTTGCAATGACTCCTCATAATAGTAATAAAAGTGAAAAGATGTGTTAATCTAGTCTATCTTATTTTCCAGATAGTTTTAAAAAGCACTTTTGGTCAGCATATTTCCAGGTCAGAATAGCTTCTATGGTAACTAAATTAGTGTCCAGTCAACATATATTTACTCATGGTCTATTACTCCCTGTGTACTAAGGCATGAGCTGATCTGACAAAGTGAGATAGAGACCCTATCGAAGCCATCACGAGGCATGTGATTTAGCAACAAATTTGGAGTAAGGAAAGAAGTGAATATATGAAGGATTGTAGTTAGTAAAGAGACTAAACAGGTACTATGAAAGGAAATGTCAGTAGGACCTGATTTATATCAGGCAACCATGGAACATTTCTTCAAAGTAATCTTTAAGCCCAGTCAGAAAGGATAAGAAAATGTCAGGAAAGTGAATACTGTGAAGGATGTCTGTTTCAGGATCTGAGAATAGTCTGTGTTGGGGGAAAAAAATTAGAGAGGAATGATTCTAGAAACAATGAGAATCTGAAAAAATTTCAAGGTGATTACAGCATGTGTATGGAAGACAAAGTGAATACTATTGGCTAAAAATAGGAGCTTAGTCATTAAGAGCTAATAGGGCACATGAAACATGGATTATTCTTTCAGAGGGAAATTGGAGGGCAACAAATGATTTTAGTCAAGAAGAAAAATATTTCCTATTAAGTTCTTTTGAATTGTATAGAGCTCCCATATCACTCTGGGCAAAAAAGAATTAGATGTGATTGAAGTGTCGCCCTAAATGTTGAAGTCAGAAAAATAATGATGTAATGATACTGTCTACTTAGAGAATAGCAGCAAGAGGAAGACTGGAGTGGAGAGGGGGGAAGAAGGGGAAACAGGAGAGGAGGGGAGAGGATAAAAGTGGGGAGAAGAGGAGAGGGGGAAGATAGGAGGGAAAGAATAAGAAAGAGAAAGGAGGTGTGAGAAGAGAAAGAAGGAAAGGAAGAAGGAAGGAAGGCAGGGAGAGAGGGAGGGAGGGAGAGAAGCAGACATCCTTGGCTCACTGGTCATGGAGGCTGAGAAGTCCAAAAATCTGACAAACAAACCAAGGCATTTAAAACCTAGGATAGCAGGGTTGAAGCCTAAATCCAGTCTAAAATGCTGATCTTCGGGTTGTATTGGATTATAACCAACCAAATTATGTAGCCACCCCGTTAATTCAAAGATAACTAATTTAACCAAGTTAAATGTTATTATCACTCCTTCAAAACAAAGGATAACAGTTTCATAAAAGGGATAAATGCTAAAATGGGTTTATGAATAATTAGTAAAAATTAGCTAGAAAGAAAAATATTACGTTTGCATACATGGAGAAAAAATGAACATAGATTGAGAGTAGAAATTTCTAACACAAATAAGGATATATATATATGTATATATATATTCTATTTTTGAGGTTTGTGTTAGAAGCTGCTTTTTGATAGCAATGGCATTTTCTATTTAATGTTTATTTTCCTGTGTATCCAATATAATCATTGTTGGGCTACACTTTTTTTTTCTTTTTCCCCTTTCTTTTTTATTGTGAAAATACTGTACAGAGGGGTTACAATTACCTGATCAAAGTAATTAATACATTTATTATCAAGCATTTTTGCCTCCTCCCTTGTTTCTCCTTACCATACCTGCCCTCCCACCTCCCCCGCTCTCCTCCCCAGGGCCACTTTTATTCTGAAATTAGCTCAATCTATTTTGTAGTCTATTTTGTAGTCACCAGACTGGAGGGTCTGTATGCAAAAGCGACAATATGGGATAAAGAAAAGGCACTCAGATTCCTCTTTATTATCAGAGAATTAATCCCCACAGATGGCTATGCTGGAGTTTAAATCCCAAAATTGATCTCAATCATACATAAATGCTTCTCTACTCATAATTACATCAACTTACAGCCAGTCGCAATTGGAGACGAGACCTACTGAAAGTGCATAACCATTTTAATAAATTTCACTTCCTCAGAGATAACTTCCTTTGAAATCAGCCATTTTTACAAACGTTGATTATTCGAATGACATGACAAATAGGCACTCTTCAGTGTGGCTCTTTTCATTTTTCTACTTCTCTCATTTCCTTACAAAAATACCTTAATCTTTCCTCAGGGGAAGATACTGTTGTATGGTGAATCAGATAAGCATTGAAACTTCAAAGTACTTATACATGTTTTCTCTGATTTTTATGAAAAGTTTAACAAGTTCCCTTAGTGTAAAATGCCTATTGTAGGAAACAAACAAACAAAAAAGATAAGTAAATAAACAAAAGAAAAAAATTCTGCATCCTGGGAAATCTCACAGAGGAATCACCTTCTTGCTTAGTGTATAAAAGTACTTATGGAGAGTCATTTTGCAAGATAGAATTGAGCCACCATCTGTGAAAAATCTTAATGATATGGCATCTGTCCCTTTATCTCAGGCAATTTGGTCCCGAACATCCATGGGCAAGAATATGCAACACAAGTTACTAAAGTTAAGATTTCCTGACCATGTACTGAAAAATAACTGGATCATGTCCAGTTTCTCCTTTCTTCCTTTTAGTCCTTTATAGTCTTCAGCAAAGCTCTCAGTAAATAGCTGGATGGATATAGACTTGTAACAGAGCTGTGAAGGGCTCTTTGAAAATACTGCAACAGACAAGCAAGCTCATAGCACATACAATGACACAGCCAGTGCTGAGCCACAATTGTAAATAGGAGGTGAAATGCCTGTAACGTGATGTACTCATGTTTGAGGACTGTTTTCATTGCTCATGTGACTGGTTCCTTTTTATATTTCCAATCTCAATAGACAATGTTCAAGAGATCCTTACCACTGTCTTATAATGTTTATGTCATGATTAATTGTGTATGTCAACTTGACAAGCATTTTGGTGATGAATTTCTCTAAAGATTATTTGGGATGTGGCCATGAGGTATTTCTATATATAAGATAACATGTGGATCAAAAGCCTCCATTGAGGTAATAATACTGCTCTCATCTATCAGATGGAAGCTTGAATAGGCCAAAAAGATCAAGTAAAGAATTCACTGTCTCTGCCTTCTACCCACCTAGGATATTGTCCTTTTATCTACTCACACAGGAACTGCATTACAAGCACTTTCAGGTCTTCAGCTTTGGTGACAGATTTGGGGCTTCCCATAACTGCATGAAACAATCCTTATAATTCTCTGTCTGTCTCTATATCTGTCTCTGTCTCTTTCTTTCTCTCCCTCCTCCCACCCTCCTCCCTTCCTTTTTCCCTTCTGTGTTACATACATATGATCTTCAAATCATGCTGTCTCCCTAAAGAATCCTGACTTTTACTCATAATACTGTTTTGAAGTTTATAATTATGTATTTGACAGTTTGCGTGTTATCATCCACATCTCCCTTTACCATGTGAAATAAGTCCTGTTAAGACAAATGCCTGTCTTCTTTCTATATATAAACTATCCATTATACAACTCAGAACACAAAAGCTACTAAATCAATTTGAGCTAGTTAAATAAGTGAATAGATGAATCAATTATATTAAAATATGAAATAAAACTTTTCAGTATTGGACTGGTTAACTTTTGAACTTTAGTTTCCCTGTTTGTATAAAGAGGAAATTATAATTTAAAAAATATATTTAATGGTTAATGGGAAGAAGCACTTTGAAAATGTATGAGAAAGTATTTGGAATTTCTCATCTCCATCGAGAAACAGAGGATACTGTAAATATGATTACATGTAGCAAGCTATAAAGTCCCAGCTACAAATACTATGGTCTTAGTATCTAAGTATCAATCTGACTTATCAGGATTTCTCTATCTGTTATACTTTTCTCCTCTATTTTTTGACCTCATTAAATACAAGAAATGCTCAGGAGTTCAGTTGCTTTCTTAGATGAACCGGTTCAAGGAGCTACGGTCTATTCAACCTTCCTAGCTTTTAATAAATGGCAGTCAGAAACACATGTTGTACATCATGGCTCTGTTTATCCATAAGTATAATACACTAGATGGAAGCAGTACATGTAGTCACAATCCTTAAAGATCTGACAGAAGTTTTACAATTTTGGGAAGCAGTTCTATGCTTACTTATTTAATAATAGAAAATTCAACCAAGTGTTATTGTGGATTATTAATTATACATGGTAGAATTCTAAGCCAAAATAGATTTCCCTTTTCTACAACATCCTTCTAAATTCTATCAATTGGTTCATTGCCCATTTTTAAAAAGGAGTGAAGTACAATTTCAGAAATGGTTGATTTTAACCACAGATATTGAAACACTTCAGATGCTACCTGCCTCACTTGTAGCTATACAGTTCCTCCTTCAGCCATGCTTTATCAACTTGCCATTCATGTTAGTGCTATCCACTATTGCTTTGCTGGAAGGAAGGAAGGAGGAATGAACAAATGAATGATCAAAGGAAAGAAAGAGGCAAGTAAGCACAGGATTTTCATTTTCTTGATGCAAGTAATTTGTGAGTAAATTTAAGATTACCTTCCAGGACTAAAATTTAACATGGAGTTCTTATGCTAAAATTATGTATATATATATACACATAAAATTATGTATATATGTGTATATATACACATACACAATACATATATGTCATGTATATGTAATTATGTCATGACATTTTAAAATAAATAATTTTAGCACAAAATTATGTATATATGTTTATATATACACATACACACATACATTTATGTCATGTATATGTGATTATGTCATGACATTTTAAAATCAATAATTTTTAGCACATTGAGAGAAAAACATACTGAAAGAAAATACCTCTTGACAAAATGTCTTATTTAGATGTGTGCATGGTTAGAGAGGACCAAGAAAATACAGGTATGTGGTTGTCTATAAAACAGTGTTTGTGTGTGTGTGTGTCTTCCTGTCTTTGACTTTCTAGGTAATACAGAAGTAGTTGATTCACCTTCAATACAGAGTTATCATAACCATAAATAACCATTTTTCTAGTTACCTTGATATTCTTAGTGGAGCACTTTTGGAAACAATCCTGACACATTCTTCTACTAGCTTACCAAAAAGATGTAAAATTACACTGTAAGTAATAATAAAATAAACAAGTAAATAATAAATAAATTTTTGGTAGGCCAAATAATGTCTCCCAAAGATGCCATATCTTAATACTCAAAACTTGTGCATTTTTTACCTTCCATGGAAGAAGGGACTTTTCATAGATGATTAATTAAAAGGATCTTGAAGTGAGAGTTGATTATGGATCATTCAAGTGGGTTCATGGTCAATGTAAGGAGTCTCAAAAGGAAAGCATGAGAGGATCACAAATAGGTAATGTGAGGATGGAAGCAGAGACTGGAAATTGGAAGAACTTGTGGTGCTGGCTTTGCACATGGGCGTGCCAGCAAAGATAGGCAGGCCACACTTGAAAAACTGGGAAAGGAAAAGAAACAGATTCTCCTCCACAGTTTTAGAAGGAGGGCAGCCTGCCTAACATGAAATGTTTTGGCTCATTTAAACTCATTTCAAATTTGTGACCTCTAGAAATGTACGATAATGCATTTATGGTATTTATTCCTTAAACGTCTTTCTGATTCAGCGGCTATGAAAAATTCACTAAATAGTATAATTAATGAATACAAAAATCATTTTTCACAGTTTTGAAGGCTGGGAAGTTAAAAGATCAAGGTTCTGGCTGACTAGATACTTGGGGAAGGCCCAATTTCTGGTTGATGGATGGTTCTTTCTAGCTGTGTCCTCACATAGTAGAAGGGCAAGAAAACTCTCTGGATCCTCTTTCATAAGGACTTTAGAAAAGACACTGTAAAACAGCCACTCTCCTGAGCAATCACCTCTGAAAGACCCCTGCTTTCTACTACAGTCACACTACTGATTAGTTTCCAAATCATGTAATTTGAGGGAAGAGGGCAAAAAACATTCTGATTAAAGCAAGCAGAAAAAGGGAAGTCATCTGAAAAGAAATAATACTTGACGTTTATCCTATTAGAACTTTGATTTTCTTCATTTATTTTATCAATCACATTTCTACCAAATACTTAGTATTGAACCTGACACTAAAAGAAAATATTTTATCAACTATTCAATAAATATTTACTGAGAATAAACTAAATTCCAACCACTTACAGATACTGGGAATAAATATAAACCCAAACAATACTAAATCTCAGCGATAGGTACCTGCTCCAGAGAAAGGGCTGGAAAATATCACCCATTATGAATGTCTGAGCACAATAGGCTGGAAGAGCCATGAGATTAAACTCACATTTTACATAGGGTAAAATTCATGACAAGGTTCAAGGGAGGTTACCTTTAGTAGTATCTATAATTCAAGTAACAGCTTTTGTGAGTTTCAGTAACAGCTGAAATTCATTCATCATTCCAGAAAGAAATAGATCTCCCAGAGAGTATCTCACCACAAATATTTCTAAGGATTGGCTCTGACTTATGGTTTCCTTTTTTGTATGCAATACAGAAGTTTGACTTTTGTACTGGACAAATGATGTCAAAGTATCTAGGTAAGTTAGTCAACTATCTATTTGAATCAAAAGCAAAACAATGACTCAATTTCCTTAGTATGAACAGTAAGGTCCTGACACTTTTCAAAGTAATAAATTGTGCGTCATTTGGTCACAGCTGTATTGTGTTCTTAGTAACTATCTCCTTAGAGTATCACCAGTATTATTCATATAATGTTTGCTACAGTGCCTAAAGGAAAAGGGATGCATATAATAATTGAAGAGATACATTTTTCTAATTCTGTTAAACTCTCATTTTTAGGGAAATCATGGAAATTACTACAATATTTTCAATTCTTTCACTAGGATAAACTTTAAAAAGTTGCTTCATTTATTTTAAAAATTATTAATTTAGGGCCAACTTCATTTCACCTATACCGCTGTTTTTTTTAAAGCAAATCCCCATTGTTTTGTGTGCATTGATGTCTGAGCATCTGCAGAAGGTTAAGAGGCTTAAAAAGACACAGCAATAATATTTGTAAATATCTATAAATGTAATTCATTTTAGGTAAAGTCTCAAAAATCTGCATAGTAAGTCTGAATTTCCTTAGCATATAACACTATCTTCTATGTTTCTGAAAAATAGTAGAGAAATTAGGATGGGGAGTTCAAAGCTAGCCTGGGTGACATATTTAGATCCTTTCTAAAAAAAACAGCCATAATGGGAAAAATATGAATTATTGATTTTGCATCATATGATTTGCTCCTAGGTGTTGATCTATTCTCCCTAAAAAAATTTCTCTGAGATTAGTCAAGTCCTTTTTGAAGATAAGGAAACTTAAGCCCTGGAAAGCTACATTTATCTACATTAATAAACTCAGTTAGTGGCAGAACTTGATTCTCAAAAGTAATAATACTTCCCCAAGCCCATTCTTCATATATATATATATATATATATATATATATGTATGTATGTATGTATATTTCGTGATTTAGCCTCCAGTACTTTCTTTGCCATCATTATTACCTATGCATAATGAAGCTTTCATTTTTTGTTAGATTTCTATTACAACAAAGGAATGCCAAATATGCATTTTCCCATCAACATTACTTTTAGGGGAACATGTTTTACAAAAGAGTTTTGAAAAATCACATGTGAGAGGTAGGAGGTAAAACTTTTATTTTGAAATTGTTTTTTTCAAGTTGAACTTTAGCGGTGGCCTTATTTCATTTCAGATTAACTGCTTTTTAGAAAGAATAAAAAGCTGAGAAAGTTTGTGAAAACTTCACTGAGAGTCTTACAAGCGTCAGTTACAAGGTATGTGTCTTAGGTTACACATGAAATATACTTTATTTTTATTTTTTGTCACTCTTGGGGCTTGAACTCAAGGGCTCTGTCCCTGAGCTCTTTTTACTCAAGGCTAGCTCTCTACCACTTTGAACCACTGAACCACTTCTGGTTTACTACTGGTTAATTGAAGATAAGGATCCCAGTGGAGTTTCCTGCCAGGGCTGGCTTTGAATGGTAATCCTCAGATCTCAGCCTTCTGAGTATCTTGGATTACAGGCATGAGCCACCAGTTCCCGGAAAATATAATTTAAACTACTAGAGTTAAATCTGTGATTTTTTTTTATTCTGCTGAGAAACTTTTATTTAAGTACTCAATTTAAAATAATTCTCATAGCACAGAATGTCAAAAATACAATTTGTAAAAAAAAACCAATTAAAATATTTTGATTGATTCACAAAGGTTATAATTTTTTTTAATTAGTAAGGAAATAAGTGGTCACCAGCTACCAAAAATGTAACAGAATTTCATTTGTTTATTCTAAGTATAAAAACTCAGTCATCTGAAGGTGGAAAAGCACATTTGGAAAGTACAATGAGCAGGAACAAGACTGGGCAGCAGGAAATTAAACCCTCATGCAACACCCAGTATGACATTTTAGAAGTTAAATAGAATGCAATTCATTTCAGATTGGATGGTCATTGTCAATCCAGATCACTGTTTGATTTGCAATTTATATTGAGATGAAGCAAGAAGAATTTTTCTGCCTCAGCTTCTTGGCTTTTAACACAATGTTTCACAGATGTCTGACCTTTGAGTTTTAATGTGATAATTCGGCTTCCGGAGAACAAAACTTAAAAGTTGATTGTCAGAACAGAAGTTGTTTTTCAAAGGCGAATGATCCCAAGTTGTGTACAAAAAAGATGCCATGTACTTTTTTAAATGCCTAGGCACATCAAATGTCAAATTCCTGGGGCTATTTCAAAACTGGTAGGTAAATATAAAAGACAGCATATGTTAAGGCTCTGCTTTTTAAAGTTTTTTTTTTTTGTTAAATCAGTGAGTTGCTTGAGAAAAACGCTAGTTGTTTTTAATTCTCTCCTTGAGAGGGATACATATTCATTATGACAGCTGCCACTTTCTCTTTAAGTTTTACAGCATACATCATTGTTGTCACATACTCTTGATAGTTTGTATTTGTTGTTCTGCCTATTTCTATTTCACATCCCTTTTCTGCATATTAAATTCTCAATAGCTATTGTTTCCTTATCTATATTCTTTCACTCTCTATTACAGGTTATATGCTCAGCTTTGTTGATAACTTTTGTTGTTGTTGTTTTGAAGAGATTTAGCAAGGGTTTATTTTATTATAAAAGGTAAAAAGTGGGGAGAAGTGGGGGGGGGATTTCCTTCCTGAATGCAAGAAATGTAAGTTAAAAACTCATAATGAGCTTTCTTAGTGTTAGGTTTTTAGAAGGAGGTAGCCGAGTAAGAACTACACCAGCACGCACTTGGTATTCAGGTAAGGGGTAGGTTTATTCAGTAGACCTGCTGGGACCAGGCAAGGTTGGCACTCCACGTGGCTGGGAAAGGCCTGGGAATGAGAGAGAGAGAGCTGGGAAAGAGAGGAAAGAGCTAGAAAAGAGCAGAGAGAGGGGTAAGAACAGTAGCACTCACGTGGTATCCAGGTAAGGGGTAGGTTTATTCAGTAGACCTGCTGGTACCAGGCAAGGTTGGCTCTCCACGTGGCTGGGAAAGAGAGGAAAGAGCTAGAGCAGAGAAAGAGCAGAGAGCTAGAAAAGAAGAGCAAGAGCAAGAGCAAGAGCAAGAGCAAGAGCAAGAGAGCGTCTGGGCCTGGGCTAGGCCTTATGTAGGGTATGGGCGGGGGAAAGGTGTGGCCACACCAAATTCAGATATGACCTCTTCCAGGTGTCCCAGTTGCCTAGGTAATGCAGGTACTGGGTGGAGACTTTGCTGCGAGGAGGGTGGAGTCTGCTTCCATCCAGGGGCGGACCTTACACTTAGCACTTCAGTCTGCCTGACATATCTTTCATTCTTTCCATATCTGCCTGTTCCCAGACTTTTACTCTTTTAAAATAGAGGGCAGATGACAAAATGACATTGCATATATATTGCATATATGTGTGTGTGTGTATATATATATATATAATAGAGAGAGAGAGAGAGAGTCCCTCCTGGAGGTTGAACTTTGGGTGTGGGTACTATCCCTGAGCTTGCTTGCTTTCTTTTTTCTTTCTTTCTTTCTTTCTTTTTTTTTTTTTTTTGCTCAAGGCTAGGACTCTATCAATTGGATCCACAGCTCCACCTCCAGTTTTCTGGTGTTTAATTGGAAATGAGTCCCAGAAATGGCCATTTTTATGTCTTTTAATCTTTTAAATTGACATCTAAAAGAAAGTATGGATAAGAAGCTTAACTTCTTTTCCTTTATTCCCAGACCTGGTCTTATTTAGATTTGTTTAAAAATAGTATAATTTACCTTTGTCCTCAGCTGTCTATCCTGCCTCATTGCCCTCTTAAAATGGCTTTAGTTCTTTCTAATTTTAGGAAGATGTGTAAGGGATCAACAGTCTGTCTTCAGTTGCTACTTCAAGTTGAAGGTGGTTTAAAGGCCATTCCCAGGCAAAGAGAGCCAAAGAGATATTTCCTGTCAAATTTAGCAAAATAGGGAAATTCAGTTGACTGGAAATTTGATTGACAGGCTACCTTGATCAGCCTGTCAATCCTGTAAATGATTAAGACCAGAAGATACCAAGTTATTCTCTTAAGTGAAACATATAGAAATTAGTGAAAACAACTCTTTAAAAGTTAAGCAAGTAACTCTGAAATGCAGTGCAAGCTTTGTTGATCTCTTTCTCATACTTCTATTCTCAGATTTCCAATCATTGTTAACATTTACAAATTTCTTCTCTGTTTGTAGTTCCTACTGCTATATTGAGGACAATTTTCCTTATTGGTTATTCTCTGAATTCCTTTTGCATCAATTAGATATATTTTCCCTGCACATAAGGGCTTTCATTTTCTTTTGTTTTCACCAATAATAATTTAGAATCTCAAAAGCCAACTGTCAATAAAATTGAGCTTTCAACAATAGCTGAACCTGTGACACATTGTCTTCCTTTCTTTTGTACTCAGATGAGATGGTTTCAATTAATTCTTCTGGTAAGATCAGATCTGCCATATCTCGAGTCATTTGTGCCAACTTCTATTTCCCTACGTCTTTCTCCACATCTATTCTTTACTGTGAATTGATGGCTTCCCTGTGCCCACTTTCCTCCCTGTGCCCACTTTCCTACTTATCTCTCTTACTGACATCAGCGCTTTCATTCTCTCTGACATTTTAATGCACACTTTTCCTACCTCTAGACTACCTGAATAGCTTTGATCTACTAGATGCTCCAGTACTTCTACTGATATAAAGTGCAATCCTGTCTGGTGGCATGGTTCAAATGGTAGAGCACCTGCCTGAAAAGTACAAGGCCACGAGTTCATGTCCCAGTATCAAAAAATATAGAGAGTGTACACTGGATGTATGTCCATCTTCTGTCCCACTCCTAATATGCTGTCAGTCTAGAAGCCATATGACAGGGAATACCAACAATCCCATGTGCTTACTAAAGGTATTTTTGATTGCTATATGACCAGAATCTAATTAAAAAAGAAAAGATTTCCTCTTTTTCATTTTCTTTTTTGATATTCCTCAACCAAATTCAGATTTTCCGTTTTTTATCATTTAAGTGTTCCTTATGCTTAATGTTCTGTACTAAGTGATAGCCATTTTTCTGACTTACTGATGGTACATCGCTGATAGTCATCAGCACTCATCCATTCTGTACTACCTCATCTCTACTTCAGGTTGTTCGTACAATAACTAGATTCTCAGTGTGGTTTACATTCCAATTATTTCACCTCCATTTCCTTAATGTTCTCTCTGTCTCACATTATTTCCCTCTTGTACTATTCTATTTATTTCTGTGTATGACAGATTTTATTTGAAGTTTCCTCTTTTCAGGCACATTATACATTTTCACTCTTCTCTAAGGATTTTCAAATGTTACATCAATTCTGGCTTATTATAGGAAATCTTAACCATGAGATGTTGTCTTTAACTCTCCTCTTTTATCCAGATGGCAACTATCATTATATATCTTTAAAACATCATAAAAGCACTTGTATTCTAAATACAACATATTTTATAAAACCATGTCATTTATGTGAAATGAAAAGACTATTTGGATACTCTTCTCTGGGAGTGCATGGTATATTGGGATTATAAAAGAATAAATATTATATTTACATTATTTTCATAAGAGTTCAGACAAAAGTTATGCACAGGATTGCTGGGAAGCTAAGAATCAATCCAGGGGAGTTGACAATAAATGATTGATTAGTTTCTGGAAGACAAAGAATGTATGTGTTCCTTGCTTTTCCCATTCTAGCACTTTCTGTGCATGTTGAAGGTGCCGAAGAAATAGTGAGGGAGTAAATAAAGAATATGTAGTTTGTGTAAGTTTCTATAATGTGCTTATGTTAAGCCCAAGATAATCTGATCAGTGACTGAAAAGCCATGGAGGACAAAGAAAGTGTGGGGAATTTGACATGACAGTTTTCTGTATGCAAGTAGCTCACCTTAGTGAGTTCAAAACTCATAGGTGATCAGAAGCCATTAAATAATGTAGGTAAGAGGGTGATATGATCAGACAGGTGTTTCAGAAAAGCAATTTTGACCTGCAAAATGGATTTGGTTAGAAGAGAAACAATATAGAGGGTGTGAGAAATGTCTTAGGTGGCACGGTTGGAAAGCACTGTCATCAAATGGACTTAACCAGGTAATAGCAAGTGTCCCTTTATCCTGAGTGCCATAATGAACTCACAGGGAGAAAAGGGAAAGTTACATTTGTTGTCCCACTGAAAGACTTGTTTTGGGTATGAATAGAGGTTTGAAGGGGTTCTGACATAATGTCTGTATTCATCAGGAAAATTCCATTTCCTTTGTCCTGTGTCAGGTACTTAACAATCTTCAGGTATCCTTTACACAACACACGGAGATAGGGATGAAAGTGACTTTGTTTACAGTTAAGGATGCTTCTCACTGAGTTGTTTCTTCCCATTTTGTTGCCAATTTGGGTAATAGCCCATTGTATTTTACTTTCTTCTTCTTCTTCTTCTTTTTTTTTTTTTAGAGGTAATTAAGTCCTAATCTTCATCCATTGTTCAAGGAAACCCTTCTGTGCCTTTTCCATTTCTACATAGCCATTAGAACTCACTAGGCCATCAGTAGATTTCTTTAAAGGGTTTTCAATATGTCAATACCCATTAATAGAATGCTTTTATATCTATTAAGAGACTATGTGAATAGAGTAAATATAAAGCACTAATTCAAAATATAACAAGTATACTCAGAATTATATCCTCCAAGTTAAATTCATGTTTCAAATTCTTATTTTATGTAGGTGGATAGGTAGTTATTAAATGTTAATTGTTCTACAGTTTTTTCACATACATTGATTGTTTGAAGTGGAGACGAATTATAATTGTATCTATACTATATCACTAATATAACACTGTTGAGTATCACTATTTTATGTGAGGGTAATATTTTATTAATCATAGAAATCATGTGAGGACTCATTTACTTCCCCTGAACTACAATAAAAGAGTATTATTCATCAAAGGGAAAAACACAAAGATAATTTTTTTTGTTAAGGAACTCATGTTTTTATAATTCAATCAAACCAGAGGAATTTGTTATTAATGTGCCAACAAATATCTTTTGACTGAACATTACATTAATGAGAGAAAAGAAAAACAATCTCATCAGTCAAAATAGATTTGGAGGAGATATCAAAATAGGTCATCCCTTACTTTGCTTCAGAGAATCTGAGATCAAAATGTTCATGTTATTAATGGTTAAAATTAGGACATTCTTGAGATTTGCATATGTAAAGATAGTAATAGAATTTTAGCTACATGGGCATAAAAACATTTGCTTTTATTTTCTTATAGAAATTCTAGGAGTGTTCCATTTCCATCCTTCTGTAAATAAAAGAAATAGGCAACCAATATTTTCTCAGATTTATCTCCAATATATTTCTCTTCAGCAAGTGAAAACCAACAATCTTACTCTGATAGAAAATGTATCTATCTTCTAATCTGAGAAAGTTGAAAGTAATGATAGTGGCATTCTTGAGTGGTTACTGTTTTGTCATGATCTGCCTACCTGAGCGGAAAAACACAGATAATAAGAGGAAGAGAAGCTGGTGACTTACACATAGATTTCTGATTGAGATGCCACTCCAAACGCTTCTCCACATATAAAAAAGCATTATGAAAATAGAATAAATACACAAAGCTAATTGCTTCCGCATAGGCTATTCCTATGTTCCTTGTGCTCGGGCAGTTTTCATTTACCCACATTACCTGTATGTCCAGGTGTTATCTAAGCAAATAGCATGTCGCCCCTTTCAACATTTTTATCCATCCCTTCCATTCCACCCTTTCCCTCAATTTCATTCTTCTCCTCCTCCTCCTCCCCCTCCCCTTCCTCTCCCCCTCCCCTTCCTCCTCCTCCTCCTCCTCTTCCTTCTTTTATTGGTCCTGGGTCTTGAACTCTGGACATGGGTAATGTCCCTCACCTCTTCTGCTCAAGGTTAGTGCTCTACCACTTGAGCCACAGCACCACTTCCAGTTTTCTGGTGGTTTATTGGAGGTAAGTGTCTCACAGACTTTCCTGCCAGGACTGGCTTTGAACCATGAGGGCTCCTGAGTAGCTAGGATTACAGGCATGAGCCACTAGATTTCCTTCAATTATCTTAATTTTAGGTTATGTATTGATATTTTTGCCATTCAACAAAACAGTAATGCATCTTGATCTTCCATCACTTCAACATCTTCACCCTCCTTTTACCCACCCCTTCCTTTATATCTTAATTCTGTGGTATATACAATTAAATTGTAACTATACTCTTTCCCACCCCTCTTTCATTCTTCCACACCTCTCCTTTTTATCTCACCCTGCTCTGTTGCAAGTGCCCATATCCTGCTACTTATTATCTTGATCCATTTATCCATTAAGGGGCATCTGGAATGACTCCAAGCTTGGTTATGGTAAATAATTCTGCAAAGAATTATTTGTTGTGTTGGTAGCTTTAGTGTGCCTTGTTTGTGCTCTGTTGGATAAATGTCTAGGAGTGAAATTCCTCAATATAAAATTTCTATATATGACAAAACTACAGCCAGCATTATACTTAATGTTCAAAATCTAAAACCATTTCCTCTATAATCAGGAACAAGGCAAGGATATGCCCTGTCTCCACTCCTCTTTAATATAGTACTGGGATTTCTAACAAGAGCAATAAGGCAAGAGAAAACATAAAGGGGATCCAAATACAGAAAGAAGTAAAAACTATCCCTTTTGGCAAATGACATGATCTTATATTTAACAACCCTATCAACTTCTCACCCAAGCAACTAGAGCTGATCCTAACTTTGGGCAAAGTATCAAAGCACAAAATCAACCCACAAAAATTAGTTACTTTTTCATATGTCACCAATGAGAAGATGGAATGAGAGAATGAAATCAGGAAAGTAAGCTCATTTGTAATAGTATAAACGAAAGCTCAAGTAATTGACCAAAGAAGTGAAAACTTAAGAAGGAAATTGAAGAAAATTTAAAGAAATGGACAGACCTTCCAAGCTATTAAACTAGAAGAATTAACATCATGAAAATGGCCATAATGTCCAAAAATTTACAAATTCAATTCATACCCATCAAAAGCCCAATAACATTGTTAATGAAGTAGAGAAAGCAATCAAAAAATTCACATGAATTAATAAAAGCCTTCAAATAGCAAAAGCAATTTTTTATAAGGAAGAAAGAAGAATATCAATATCAAACTACAAACTCTATTACAAAGCCATAGTAATGAAAACAGCTTGGTATAAGAATAGTCCTGAGCATATCCCCCGTTGTCACTGAATTTGATTTTGGTACCCTGCACCTGCATTAGACATATACATGTGTCTACTCTGGGGAGAGGAAGGGGAATAACAAGACGCTGAAACAAAGACACAGGATCACCCATTGCAACAAGGATACCCACAGAACAGTGTATTAGAAATAAACTTTACAACTTTGGGGGAGTGAGGGGAGGGGGAACAGGGGTAAGGAGGGCAGGGAGGAGTGTGAGAGGTGGGGGAGGGAAGGGATAGTGAGACCACAACAAGGAAGGGAAGGGGTAACAATGAGCGACAAGTAATGTACTCACTGTCTTACTCATGTAACAGTAACCCCTCTGTACAGCATCTTAACAATAAAATTAAATTTAAAAAAAGAATAAGCCTGAGGACCTATGGACTGGACTAGAAGTTTCATTTGCATTTAAAGAGTCTCATTTTAAAATATGGGTACTTGTACCTTACACTGGTAATCCTAGCTAGTGTAGGCACAAAAAATCATTGAGAGTGTTATCTCCAAATAATGACCAAAAAGCAGAAAGTGGAACTGTGACTCAAGTAATAGCGTGCCATACTTGAACAATGTAGCTTAGAGACAGAGGCCAGGTCCTGCGAACAAGTCCAGTAATGACATTAAAAAAAAAATCCCAGTTCAGTTAAGAAATTCCATGACCACTCTAGAAATGAAAAGCACAATAACTTTAGTTTTACACCAATAATGAATTTTAACTCTAAAATTTGATAGCATAAAAAGTTATCATTTTAATCAAATACTTGGTTTGAAAATGTTAAAAAGAAAAAACACTGAGAAACAGGAGTAACAGAATCACTTTCCTTACAAGTAAAGGATGAAATCCCCTGTGAAAACTGCTTTTCCAGTATACATTTGAAAGATGCAAAATCACTATCCTCAGGGACATGCAATCAAGAGAATTCTCAATGGACTTTGTTAGAGTAACTCTCACCTATTAAATCTCCCCCCCAAAAAAATTTAGACACAATCTCAAAGTGTGTTTTCTTTTGTCTAATTAGGTGTAAAAAGTAACTCAGCACAATTGTGCCCTGTAAAACTAACATGAAGTAAACTTTTATACTTTCTTCCTTTTGATCCATCTGACCCTGTTGTGATTCTTTAACCCAGCTGAAATCTGAGGAGGATGGATGTTCAAATTTTATGCTTTTACAGGACTTTTTTATGCCTCTAATTAAGTACATTCTGTTTCAATACTACCAAATATGGAAGTCAAGGTATTCTGTCCATATCTTCTTTAAAGTATTTTTCCATATTACTTCAATATCAAGAAAACTATTTATGGAAGAATAGAGTAGAAAATAGCATACATAATAATTTTTGGCACATTGTATGGAAGATAAGTAAAAGACAATTGTTCATTTATTTTCTGTCAGTCCTGGGGATTGAATCCAGGGTCTGGGTCTTGTCCCGTAGCTTTATTGCTCCAAGGCTGGTACTCCACTGCTTTAGCCTCACAGATCCATTTCTGGCTTTTTGTTTTGTTTTGGTTTTGGTTTTGTTGATTTTGTGTGAGTGTGGGTGTGGGCATGGTTTGTTGGAGAGTCTCATGGGCTTTCCTGCCCAGACTGGCTTTGAACAGTGATCCTCAAATCTTAGCCTTCTGAGAAGATAGGATTACAGGTGTGAACCACAAGTTCACAGCTGCGATAATACATTTTAAAGATGTTTTTCTCCTTGACAGCTCAAAATAGGAAAACTGAATGACAGATATAGTTCAATGACAGACAATTTGCCGCCAAATACTGACAAAATATAGATATGTTTCTTAAAACTAGAGGTCTACCAGGCCTTTTAATCATTGTCCCCTCTTAAAAATTGCTCTAACCATAATTATAACTTTCTGAGTATTCTGGCATCCTAACTAGAAGAAACGACTTCTACATGATTTCATGCTTTCAGGTTTTTGCTCTCTGATCTTCATTATAGTACCTTCACAAAGAAATCACAAAGGCATTTGTTAGATAACATTTTCTTTCTTTTCCTTAGTATCTGATTCTATTTCTACTGGCAACCATAAATAGCATCCTACCTCCACAGCACTGTTGATTTTGTTTTTCACAATCTTTTAATGAGTCTTTACTCCAGAAAGTGATACCTATACAATCTCAATTTTATCATATCATTGTGTTTTCTGAAACTCAATTCACAAGTTCTTTCTCCACAAATGTGTATGCCTATAAATATGTGTTGAAAGTCACTTCCTGCACACATCCCAGTACAATACTGAATAATCTATGTTTTGAAAAACTTTGTATTTTTTAATTGTTTTTATTTATTTTTTCTTGGTTGTGGGGCTTGAACTGAGAGCCTGGGCACTGTCACTAAACTCTTTTGTTCAAGGCTTGTGCTGTACCACTTTGAGCCACAATGCCACTTCTGTTTTTTGAGTGGTTAAGAAGAGAGCTAGGAGGCACAGGGACTTTGTTGCCCAGACTGGCTTAGAACTGCGATCCTCAGATCTCACACTGCTGAGAGGCAAGTGTGAGCCACTGGCTACCAGCTTTATTTTTCTAAATTTTAATTCTATTGACCCATGTCATCTGCTAGCAGATCTACCCAAAAATACAGATATAGCCTTATAAATATTTATGCTAAAGAGAGTTCTGTAAATCTTTGTACAATCACATTTTATCCTTATTTGTTCATTTGTAGGTTCACTAGGTGCTGTTAATGGCTTTTTATTTTTTGCAGGGGGGGGCGGCGGGGAGTAAGTCATGGGCTTGAACTCTGGGCCTGAGCACTGTCCCTAAACTCTTCAGCTCAAGGCTAGCACTCTACCACTTGGGCCACAGCACCACTTCCAGTTTTCTTGTGGTTCATTGGAGTCTCACTGACTTTCCTGCCTGAGCTGGTCTTGAACCATGATCCTCAGATCTCAGCCTCCTGAGTAGCTAGGATTACAGGCACAGGCCACTGGCGCCCAAGTCTGTTAATGGCTTTTTGTTCACAATTTAATATGGAATTTTCAGTTATATTACTGAATCATTAATATTATTTAAATATTATAAATACAGGAAGATCTATATCTTTACTCTCATAATTAATATTACTTACAAATAAAACAATGTGTTATACAAATGTGGTTCTAACTTAATATATACATATACTGGAGACAGACAATGCTAGATGAACCAGAAGCAAATATTTGGAAAAGACAAATGAGAAAATCCATTGTCCTTGAAGGATATTGACTCCTCTCAATATACTATATTCATTTAACATCTCACAGAGTAAGAAGAGTATATGCATATGATGATAATAATAACAATCTTCACCATATTCCAATTAATGTATATGCACTGAAATTTTTTGAGTTACTATCACAAAGAAAGTTTCTCAGGAATATTTTATATCAAGTTCCTAAATATGCAGGTCCTACAGTGGAGAAAAACAAAAACAAAACACAATTTCCTTTAAGCAAAGCAGGTGTTCTGGCTGTGGCCTCAGACTTGTTGGAAGAAGATGAAACTTTTTGAGGACAAAACCAATATTACATCAGTTTTTCTACCATGCCTTGCAGATTCAAGAAGAATTTAGTCAACTGAATTAAATTTACTGACAGTTTCCAGAGAAACAGCTTATCTTCTCAATTCTTAAAACACAATGGAAAAGTTTACCTACACACAAAAGCAAGAAGTAGACTTTATTTTTCATTCTATGAGAATATAAATGATCAAAAAATAACTCATTATTTAATTTGAGGAAGTTTGTCATTAGATCGTGCAGCCTTGTGTCTGTCACATTGAAGCCTGTGATTAGAGAAGGAGGAGAGGAATATGTGTTTATGTGAAATGAGAAGGTAATACAGGTTTCTCAGAATTTTATGTCTTCTACATCTTTGTTTCACATTGAAGAAGTAGGCAGGACTGCCCTATAATTTCCTGAATACAGCTATCAAAATTGCCTTTGAAAGTCTATTTAATTTCAATAAGACTGGATCCCCTCTTCTTTGATTTTTAACATCTTTGAAGTTGCTCTCTGACAATAATGGAGGAAGACAGATATTCAATATTGTATGTCAACTTCATAAATTCTTAGCATAGTCCAACCCCTTTTCTCCTACAGAAAACATCATGCTTTTGAGCGCCTAATCTAAAAAGTTTCCCTCCATTTCCCAACTTGCTTAACTCCTTACTTCAGAACAATAATCCATTTGGAGAGAATGCCAACAAAACAAAAATAATAATATTCAGCAGAAATTCATTCTTGCTTTGGGATTTAAACAATTCTCTAAGATACTTCTGTTCTTAGGAAAGTGACAGGACTCCTTAGTCTAACAGCCCCAGTTCTGTAACTATGATCACCAATAAGACATGTATTGAAACTGTAAAAAGAGTGCTTTGTGACTTTTCCCTTTTTCCTACATTTTATGT
The DNA here is from genome assembly GCF_000151885.1 of Dipodomys ordii. Classification (NCBI taxonomy): domain Eukaryota; kingdom Metazoa; phylum Chordata; class Mammalia; order Rodentia; family Heteromyidae; genus Dipodomys; species Dipodomys ordii. Next base: position 6,211,991 of record NW_012267250.1, read on the forward strand.
AAGTACTATGACCTTAAGAGTACTCAATATCATCATCCTCATTCTGACCTAATAGTTTGAGTAGATTTTATTGCCACTTGCTAGGATATTGTTCAGATTCATTTTTGTTTCCCAGAGCATAAAGACTTAAGAAAACCAATATGAGAAAAGTCACTGGTTAGTAGCAAAATCAACACTAGGAACTTTTGCTCAAGATTAGTGGCTACAAAAACATGCTTTCTCTGAAGCAGCACTCTACTTGGAAATATGAAAACCCACCTCTGTTGTCCTTCAGCTAAAAGGAATAGAATCAAGTACTTTTTGTAATTTTAACCTTTTTGTAACAGGTGCTAGATGAGCTCAAGTGGAACTTTGACTGCCTTGAGAGCTGAAGGCAACATCCCACCAACCATTGCTACTCTGGGAGGGCATTAAAAAGAGAGAGAGATGGAATGAAGAGGTGGCAAGGCGTAAGTTCAGCAGTGTGAGGAAAGCAAGCACAGTGGGAGGGAGAAAGCAATAAACACTCTTAATGTCATGAAAGTACAGAAAGCGAAGGCAAATGTAAGCAGCCCGCTAAGGCTATAGCACCTCAGGAGCCCATTTGTAAGAAGCACAATTTATAATAGTTAACTTGCAGTACAATCTATGACTTTTAGTTCCTTTTCTGCCTCAAACTTGTCAACATCATTGACCATTTTCCTTACAAATATGAATTGCTGGTACAATAGAGAGTTGAATTATTTGTATTTTTCAAAGCATTAACACAAAGCTACAGTACACTTTACACCTGGTGTAAGTACATGGATTCCTAATATTCAAGTGGTTTTAAGGGGCCTATATAATCACTCCCCTAGTGCATTTTGCCAAGGCAAAAAATGTTCCAATTCATAGGTATGCAGTTAAAACTCTCATGTGTTGCATTTTGTATAGGGACTTCCATATCCACACATTGATTGCTATGTCAGCTTTTATCTTCATCATAAGAAAAATATGCAGGTTTTAGTTAGCTTTGTTCTGTAATCATTTTTGTGAAAGAAAAACATGTAATCAAAAAAGAAAAACTGTGATCAAAAGCCTAAAATTAGCATTGGAACAGAAGCAAGAAAGTTCTGTTGTTTCCTAAGTGATTTGTTATTGTTTTCCAGTGTTTATTTTTTTCCATTTAAAAAAAATTTTAAGTAGGTGTAGCAGATGCTCATATCTCATATTTTAATAAGTTCAGATATCTGTGTATACCTGTGAACAACAAATCACTGCAACACAGGCACTTAATATAACCTTGGCAGTCTTTTATGCTAGTAATGACATTTTCTCCTTTCTTTCTTTCTCTTTCCTTCTTTCTTTCTTTCTTTCCTTCCTTCCTTCTTTCCTTCTTTCTTTCTTCTTTCTTTTTCTCTTGTTTTCTTCTGTTTCTTTTCTTCCTTCCTTCCCTTCCCTTTTTCTTTTCCTCCTTTCTTTTCTTTCTTCTTTCCCTTTCCTTTTACTTTTCTTCTTTTTCTTTCTTCCCTTCTCCTTCCTTCCTTTTTTCCTTCCTTCCTTCCTTTTTTCCTTCCTTCCCTTTTTCCTTCCTTCCTTCCTTCTTCCAGAATTAAACCTATCACCAGAGTATTAAGGACCTTACAAAAATGAGAGTGTGTAATTTATTGAGTCTACATAGAGGGTTAAGTCTCAATGAGAAAATGAAGTTATAATTAAATATCCAAGGAGCTTACAAACTATTGATTTCCAATTTGTTTATCCACGGACATGATTTTTCATTCATTTATTCATTCTTTGATTCTCAGAAGGCCTTTTTCTTGACTTCACTGTGTAAATGATCATGTGGTCAATTCTATTCTCCTTTGCGATAAAGATATTTAAGGGATGATCCTTGAACTGAACGGTTGCATCTTCTCTCATTTTGCTTCATTACCAAGATAGTTATTAGGGTCCAACCTTTTTGTTTCTAAAAACTGGCATCAATTTCTTCACTCCTTTAAGAACACTTTAGGATATACCACCCAATGCCTGTTAGATTAAATTGTTAGATTTGTTGTCTAGCTAATGTTCCCAAAGAACAAGACAAATTAAACAGATTGGATTGTTGAAATTATTTCAAAAGATGAACAGTCATAGAATGGAAATAAACCACAGAAAGTAGAGAACTTGAGTTACTAAATCTCCTAGGAAACATTCACAGCAGATGGTAAAGTGTCTAGTCTCATTGTTATAAATAAATTCCAACGACACTCAGAACAGCCTTACAAAGTTTTACTACAATAACAAACGGCAGCCAACCTCTGCAGCAAACACAAAATGCTCTGCCACCCTTTGTACCTTCTTAAATTAAGCTCATTTCTGCTTACACAGAGAATCTGTCTATGGAAAAGAACTGCTTAGAATGTGCAAACACATTAATCTAGAAGATACAACAAGAAAGCTTGTATCAGAAAAGTTGGTAATATTTTCCTTGTGACTTATTTTCCTTTGCTTTTGAGATAACAATATTAGGAGTTATTATAATGTGTTTCAATTCACTCCCAGAATATGAGAAGACTCTTATTGATGCTGAAAACCATGTATATTCTACTTACACGTTTGGATTCAGCCTCAGAGACCTGGGATATCTACAGCCATGAGACTGCTAGAACCCAAACCAATCCATTGGCCATGTAAATATAGATACATTAACTTACACCCCCTAAGGTTGAGTGGAGTCACCTGCTAAATGCATCTATAGCTACCATATCAACAACTGGAAAGATCCATTGACAGAATGAGCTGAGAATAGTTTTGACTTATAAAAATTATATTTATGGATGTAATATTTATCAATAATTGATTTTAAAATAATGTCCTAAGTACTTAATATTTAAATACCAGAATTAGAATTAAAGTTTTATCCAATAATATTTTGCATTATTGATTAATAGACACACATATTAAATATTTACATGCATATGTATATATACAGAAATATATATGTCTATATATGTGTGTGTATATAAACATGCATGCCTCGCTGTATATGTATATGTTTATTTATTTTACAGTAAGTTTTTTGTTTCACTCAGATCCAGGCTTGAATTTGGGTTTCTGGTTGTGCCATGTAGGAGCTGAAAATTCTTGAGCATGTTGCTTAGTGGACATCTCAATTTCCTACTGTGTCTAATGGAGTAAATAAAAATTGAAGTGCTTTGTTCAGAACTAGACTGTGAGCTCCATATGAAATAATTTACCAAAAAACAGTTTAGGACACTCTATGGTGCTAATCACACCTACTTAAGGAAATTTTAGATCTCTGTATATAATTAATATTAAATCCCCAAATGAATGCAACCTCTAAGAGTATATTTCTTTATGTCTTTATAATATTGACCATATAATGTATGTTATAGTAATAGTAAGCTTGCAATATATTTTCTTCCAAGTGAATCTTTCTAAATGAATATTTAATTTTATTTGTAACAAATATTTCCAATTGTGAGTTTTCCAAACATGTGACCAGTTTGATTTTGACCCATATCCTCTGATAAAAATAAACCAGTTGCCTGGGTGTAGGAAAAATGACCTTTTAATCTTTGTTAAAATTTATAACAATTTTATTTTAGGTGCTGTAATTTGGCATTTTAATATCAACAAAAGGAAGATTTTTGTTTATTATAATTTTTCTATCCCATGTTTCCTCTTTTATTTGTGAAACACTTAACTTTATAGCTCACATTATGGTATTCACCTGTTTAGAAAAACGATTTGTAACATAAGTAAGGGAACGCTTTACTTATGGAAGTATAAACCTGTTGTTTATTGATTTATCAGAAAAAGTTGGATTGTATACAGTAGTTGATAAAATTTTCTTCCCTTTCCAATTAAATGTCTGTTTTGGATTACTGTTGCATTTATTGAATTAGACAGTGAGAAGTACTTTCTTATTTATGTTATTGTTACTTTGGTTGGTTGGCTTATTGGCTTTTTATGGTAAGTGTGAGATATTATGAAACAGCATAAAGTTTAAAAGTCAGGTACAGATTTTGAGTGATGAGGTACAATGGAAACGATGAGTTTGATTAAGGTTCATTGTACTCATAAATTGAGTTAAAACTCCTTTGTATAACTACTTAAAATTAGAAAAAAAGGTAGAAAGGTGGAGGTGAATACTATTTTAGGAGGTAAATACTATTGAAGCGTGTTATATGCATATATGAAAGTGCCACAATGAGACTCAATGTTTCATGCTATTAATATACATGACTTGAATCATAAGGAAAATAATACTAGATGGAGGTTCAAATTGACAGAGAAGTTATTAGTCTTTCTAAGCTCCTACTTTCCCTACCTCCCCCTAGTAAATTTAGAATGAAGTAACTACATTTTAAGGCTGTCATAACAATTAATGAGATAATTAAACTCTTTCATCTTATGAAAGAACCTGAAATTTGTCTGTGCCAATAAATATTAACTATTATCATAAGGATTATTCACCTTAGTACCTAAACCATTTGTTGGAAATGAAGTTAATGACCATTTCCTTCCAGGAAAAGTACAAAATAATCTAAATCACAAGAACAATTTTTAAAATTTAGTTGTCAGATTCCCAGTATAAAATAGCCTGTGGGAAGAAATTTGTAGATGATTTGGGAATTGTACAGAGGCCCTTATTATTCAGTTCAGAACAGGAAAGGATATGATATTAATCAGACAGATTGTGAAATATATATTGAAATTATTTTACTATTCATTAAATTAAAATTCTGTAATTTTTTTTCAAAGCAGAAATGACACTCCTCAACCTATCTGTCTAACTCTGGGAATTTTTTACCAATTGATTTCTTCCATTGCCTTCATATAAAATATATTTAACTTAGCTACTGGTAAACATTTCCTTTTGTGTGTTAAGGGAGAAGAGGAGGACATATGATTAGTTCTGAACTGTGGAAGGACTTCTAAGAAAATGACTGGTTTTAAAGAATAAAGAGCCAGCACTACTGGACAACCCAAGACAGGGCAGAAAGAGCCAGAAGATCTGTGATCACTTCAGGTACCCAATGACCTTCCCAGCAGTGGCTAAGCACATGGGACCACAGAGTAAGATGACTTGGATAAATCAGAATTCCTCCACAAACACTATATTCTGAAACAATATAGGTAACTATCTGTGTCTTAGTTTCTTGAACTGAAAAAAACAGGAACAAATTATATAATCATAGAATTTCAATGATGAAACTCACTTGCATAAAGAATAGAGGTTGTCAATATAACAGATTATTAGGGAATTAAGTCAGAACAACAGCTACTTTTGTTTACCTGAAAGTAGTGAAGTATTTAGGATTAGATTTTGTGAACAATTCTTCATCATGGAAAGCAGATCAAAACTATCAAAGAGAGCTTAAAAATACACAAATATGTGAAACATTAGGATGTTAACACAGATCTAATTTGAAATTTCCCATTAAGCCGAGGGAACATGTCCCTTTAATACATGTGACTATACTCCCTATGGACATTACATGATCTCCTTTTCAAAGGTCTGAAGGAAAGCCTTTTATAAGTGCAACCACACTCACTAGTCATGCTCACATACTTGTATTTTTTAATGTGAAATTTGTGCATTTCCACTAAAATTTTAAAAAAATGATAATGCCCGACTATTGAACAAACATCATTTTGTAAAAAGGCAGATCTTGTTTGCATTTTGGCTCTACCACTGACTAATTTTGCATTGCTGGCAATTTATATACTTTGTGAGCCTGTTTTTCCTCTCCAATAGGGGGTAATAATTTCTGCTGTGCAGTGTTGTTTTGAGGTTTAAAGAGAAATTACTTTCTGGTTCATAATTTTGGTATACAGTACTCAATGCCTCATAGTTAATATTATGAATATGATTTTAACTGTAAGCTATAGAAAAAATAATGCAATACAGATTCTTAGAATCCATCAAAACAGGTTGTAAAAATGACTGAAAGAAGCATTCACCATAGCAATGACTAACATTTTGAAAAGCTTTATTTTTCCATTGAGAACTATAGCCCGACACAGAGTCCACACTTCTGTACTCCGCCTGTCAGGAAGGATAATATCCATGATGTATTGACTAACTCTAATGAAAATTTTTATTCTTAAGACACAAAATATTTCTCCACAAGTACAGAAGGTATTTGTGCTTCTGTCAGCCCTGGAGATGAATTTCTGGGGAAGAAGGAGAGGAACTGCTCATTTCTACATATTTCAAAACACTAAAGTGAAAATGAAAATAAAATTATATGGCAGAAATTTTTTTTGTAAATTTTGATTCCTAAGTATCATGAAACTTCTAATGGGTGAATTTCTAGAAACATGTTTTTAAACAGTATGTTCATTCCATAATGACATTCACACAGGAGATCTGACCTCTCTCAGTAGTTGCTTTGTAGAGTGCATTGCCTCCAGGATACAGCCTAGAACACTATTTCCTGTTGTGCTTAGTGACAGAAAAACAAGTTGGTCATTTCTCATATGAACCTTAGAGGGTCTCCCTCAGTCGGCTTAGTGACTAACAAATTATGTCAAATAAGACTTGTGTGTGTGTGTGTGTGTGTGTATTTGATGTAATATGATTCCAGGCTGGCAGTACCTGAGAATTCCCAGGTTTTTAAGTCAAACATAAATTCAATATATGCTAAAAGACTTAAACTATTTATCCCAGAATTTTTAAGTCTATGATTCACTTTACACACATTTGAGATATGATCATCTTTTCTCTAGAACTATTGAAGTAATAGTAATAAAAGTCTTGTAATTATATATATATATATATATATATATATATATATATTGTATGACTGGTGTTTGAATTCAGATTCATGCTGGCTATATTGGTCCCCTACTACTTCTTTTTTTTTTGGGTCCGGTTGTGGGGCCTGAACTCTGGGCCTGGGCGCTGTCCCTCAGCTCTTCAGCTCAAGGCTAGCGCTCTACCACTTGAGCCACAGTGCCACTTCCGGCTTTTTTCTTTTTGCTTATGTGGTGCTGGGGAATCGAACCCAGGGCCTCAGGCATGCAAGGCAAGCGCTCTACCACTGAGCCACCTTCCCAGCCCCCCCTACTACTTCTTGAACTCTGACTTCACCCCTGCTTTGTTGCAGGTTATTTTTCACTACTGAACTTTTCTGCCCTGGTTCACCCCAAACTGTGATCCTCTCAATTTTAACCCCTTGAGTAGCTAAGATTACAAGTTTGAGACACTGTCACCTGATTAAAGTCGTTTTTATATTTCCTATGCTCTAGAAGAGAAGATTATCTATCCTCATCATTAACCAAAATTGAAATGATGACAACTTGTTAGGATTTGAAAAAAATACTTGAAATAAATCTTAAGGGAATGAGGTAAAATGTTTTTCTTAAAATTGATTTAAATAAAATGTTACATCATTCTTTTGGCTATGTTTAGTTTCAAAATTGATCCATAAAAAGTATGACTAGAAATACTCTACTTGTAACTAGTTGCCAAGTCTCTTCACCATTGCTTTTAAGTTTGCACAATGTTTTTGTTTGTTTGTTTGTTTGTTTTTGTCGGTAGTGGGGCCTGAACTCTGGGCCTGGGTGCTGTTGCTCAGCTCTTAGCTCAAGGCTAGTGCTCTACCACTTGAGCCACAGTGCCACTACTGGTTTTTTCTGCTTATGTGGTGCTGAGGAATCGAACCCAGGGCCTCATGCATGCAAGGCAAGCACTGAACCACCCTCGCAGCCCCTGAACAATGTTTTTTTTATTATTATTTTTATCTGAACTCCTGCAAATCTGACCATAGATATAACTAGGTCACCACCAACAGTTCATGGCTCTCATAGTTACAACACAGATGGCCTACCTAACAGATTCTTTAACGAAAGCTACACTCCACAGATTAAGCTCTTTCCTTTGCAGATAGTTCTAAATCGGAGTCAAATATACACTTTGTTGTAGCACTCACAAATCTCTGGATTTTACATTGCAGGTTATCTAAGACCAAACGAAAACACCTTTCCAAATCATAGTGATCCAAATTTTTATGTGATTTATATGTGAAAATGATCCTATCTAACAATCCCTTCTCTCCCTTATTTTGTTATTTTTGTTGGTCCTGGGGCTTGAACTCTAGACCCTGAGCTCTTTGGCCCAGGTCAGTGCTCTACCACTTTGAGCCACACCACTACTTTTGGTTTTCTGCTGGTTAATTAGAGAGAAGAATCTCATGAATTTTCCTGCCCAGGTTGGCTTTGAACTGTAAGCCTCACATCTTAACCTCCTGAGTAGCTAGGTTTACGGTTGTGAGCCATCAGCACTTGGCTTCATTCCCCCTGTCTTTAGGAAAAATAATGTTTCAGCCACATTTTATTACGTTGCTTTGGCTCCTGTGTTCTCTACTTCTTGTTTTGATGTCATATAATCTTTTCCAGTGTGGACAAATGCGTTTGTTAACCTGGTTCAAAAAAACACTGAACTTTAAGAAAATTCATCATTTTACATGTGGACAAATAATTACTCTGCTAATTTGACTTCCAGTAAACTTTTACTATAAATGTTTACTGGAGCTAACTATTCAGGCTCTGTTAGTCACTTGGTCCCTAATTCAACCATTCAAGACAGCTACTGTAGAAACAACTTATAAGTAATACGTAAGTGAATTCACAAGCTTATGTTATTTATAAAATCAGGGTACAGACTTGAGTTGGCCTGATGCTGGAGTCTTTTTTTCTCTTTTGCAATTCTAGGGTTTGAACTCAAGGCCTTGTATTTATTAGATGATAGCAGAAGCTTCTGTTACAGCAGAAACTACATCACATATTCTAGCCATGTTTTATTTTTCAGATAGTCCCATATTTTAGTCCTCTTTACTGATGCCTTCCATATGGTACCACCTTGTCTGGCCTAGAAGATACATAATTTGAAAGGAGGTAAGATTTATTTTGGCTCATGATTTCAGAGGGTCTGTTTCAGAACAGGTATTGGAACTGAGAGAGGAAATCATCGCAGTGAGGTGTGTAGCAGAGGCTGATCACTTCCATGCAGAAGAAAGAAGAGAGACAAAAGGAAGGGGAGCTAGAGAGGAAGAGAGACTTATACCCAGTCTCGTGGATAGTGCCTGCTATATTCCAGTCTGGTCTCTCTCCTTACTTCTCTCTGGAAGCACCCTCAGACACATCCACAAACTTGCTTTACATATCTCCCAGGTACTATGCATACCAACTATGTTGACAATCACAGTTAATCATTTCAATCATGACCATTAGTACTGTTAATGTCAGAGCTAGAAAAGTAACCATTGCTTGTAATGGTCATATATTAGTTTTTAAAACAAGACCATCTCACTCCAGATTTGTATTTTATATTCCATACATGTTAGATCTTCTACATTTTTGTTTCTAATAACACCTCTGATTTCTAATTAATTTTTAGATAGGTATACATGATAGGCCTGTTCGTTCAACTCAGGTCTTCATGCTTCCTAGGCAAATGGTCTACTATTGAGCCACATGTCCAACATTTTATATTTCAGTTTATTTATTTATTGGACAGGGTATTTATCTCAGCCAGATCAGATCATGATCTTTTTACCTATGTTTCTTGCAAACAGACATACTGAACTATACCAGGTTCACTTGTCAAGATGGGGTCTGATTTTTTTCTCTCTGGCTGGCCTTGAAATGTGACCTTCCCAACTTCCAGCTCCCAAGTATCTGGAACTGCAGGTATTATCCACCATATCCCTCCTCCATGACCAATTTGAGCTTATCAAAATAATATCATTTAATGAATATTTGGAAAAAGATGAACACCATATGGTCTTATGAGCTAGTGTCTTTAATTCAAAGGTATGCACTAGGAATGCCACTCCTTTCCTGTCATGGGACTGCCCTAGAGAGAGTTCTTACTGAACAAGAATCTTCATTTTTTAAAATGTTATCAAGTAAGTCTTATAATATTGCGTTGGTAGGTAGATTTTTATATCAATTTTTGTCAATAGTGCTTTATCTTCTTTTCCTACATGTATACTTTATTTGCAATTTTATTTTAGCTACAGTTTTTGTTTTGAATTAAGAGAAGAAACTAACTTCATTAAATGTACACCAAGAGAAATTCTGAGTTTAATATTCACACATTTCATTTAATTCCTCTAAACATGCTAAGTTAAATAGTAGTATTTCTGATTTGTATCAGAAAAAACATGCACATATTAATAAATTGCTTGAGTCAGCAGGTAGGTAGGTAGAAAATAGATATATGGTAGATAAATATGCATAAATACACATCGATATCTATGTACATATGCACAAAAATATACACATAACTATTTATATACACACACAAACTAATCTGTACGACACCACAGACTGAAGCTGTGCAAACAAGCAATATGTTGTGCAAAAGGCATCCATCATAGATAATAGACTATCTCAAGAAAAAAAATGTGGCTTCAGTTGGGTTTTATAGAGGCAAAAGACTTTCTTTGGCAATAGTGTAAAAATTATGGAGACATATTCAATTACAAGATGTATAAGAAAATCTGCAATTGGAATGTCACGGTTGTACAATAAAAGATTTGATTTTGCATAACCACTAACACTAAATCATCATTTGCTGTTAACTAGAAAGTTTACCACATTCGGAATTAAGTATCAACATAGCAAAACCGTGGGAAACAATGAAAGTAACTGCAAGGTGCAGTTATCCTTTGACCCTCCAATCTGCCTAGTCCCACTGCAAATAATTGAATGTACAAAAGGAAGAGAGGTTGGATTTATCAAAATCTTTCATTTCAAAGGAACAGTTTTGCTGCTCTGGAGTTCAGACCACTGAGGAAGGCTTGTAATCCAACTGCTAGCTCTCAGAGGCTTTCTGCTATGAAGAGTAGTATGCTGAACATCAGTTGCCGGTTTGAGGGCACAGGGCTGCACTTGAGAAAACATCCAGGGGAACAAATAGAAGAAAGAGTACTTCCACTTTTTGGGCTCATAGAGAAGACTTGCTAATCACCAGGGAATAACATTGGACCAGGTACACAGGTATGTTTAAATACTAAGATTATTGGTCAACTGTCGATTATCCTACTTCTCTTTTTACTGGCCTTAGTTACTGGCAAGAGAACACAATACCACTTTTGATTTATTTGTTGGGATCTAGTTTTCTTCCAGTAACTATTTCCCATTTTGTGAGAGACATTGGCCTTTATCGCTACCTGGAGTGGTAAGTATATGTCTCAGGTCTGTCCACAAAAAGATTTGGCAGGGGGAGGGTTTTAATATGCTCAAGATTCTTGCTAGTCCAGTGAAAAACTCTTACTGGAAATGTTTTGAAATTGTGGCTTAAGTAAATTCTATTTTTCTGAAGCAGTAGTTAAGTACCTAGTTGCATGTGGATATTGGATAATATGAGGTATTTTGGGGGAGGAACATGAAAAGCTGTATGCAGTATAAAGAAAAAAGAGAAAGTAGCTCTAAATCAATATATGATTGATAATATTATCAATAATAAACAACACTCACATAACAAATCCTGTATGCTAACCACTTTTCTATACACTTCATAAAATTTTGTGTGTACATCATAAAAGGATCCTGTGATAAAATAATTATATAATAATATAATTATTATTGAAATTGACATATACAAAAACTTAGGTAAGGATATATTCGATGATTTGTCCAAAGTCATTTAGCTAATTAAGGAATATATGCTTTTATCCATTTCAATGTATGGTTCAGATTGGACCAAATCAGTGCTTTCTACTTTAGCATTCTTTTCTGTGTTCTGTTTTATGGTCTAAAATGTGTTGACTGATCATGTCTTCTCAGCCAAAGTATTCTCTCATTTCTCTAAAATCAACACTTATTACTTGTTTTATATTATGTCTTTGATTGCTTAAAATTTATCCTGAATATAAACATCGTGTCTGCTATTGAAATATGGAGAAAGTTTAGGCTTAATTCTCAAACATTATATCAAAGCAAAAGTTATATCCAATGATACATACAAATTTAAAGTCACACATAAGGAAAATCTTATCATTTAAAGACACAGAGATGCCAGTTTACGTTGATTCTGTCCCATGAATATTTCTGAAGCAATTAGTTTCCTTATGACAAATTCTACGAGAGTTTGGTAAACCAAGGTATTTTATTGCAATCTGTTTTGAAGATGGTTTCTTATTTTTACCATTCCCAGTACATCAATTTTTTTCCCTAAACCAAGAGAAGAAAAGTAGCTGCATGTGTTTATTCTGTTTTTGAGCATAATGGTTAATGGCTTTTTCTGCTCTCAGAATTTTTAAGTCGTTAATTTTATCTTAGCTCTTCTTGTCTTCTACACCCTCCTGCATACTGATTAGGTGTGTAAATTTCTCTTCAACCACATCTCCAAATCAATTTATCTCTCCCTTTCCACACTTATTCAGGCTCTGTGCCTTCCTTTATTACTTCCATGTCAAGTTGACAAAATTCAATGCCTTCCTTCCATCATTTATATCTGGTAGTTAAAAAATGCCACAATAGATTTAGATTCTCATTTTTGCCACCACTTAATCATGAATGTATTGGCTCCAAAAGAATTCAGAGGTCTTCATCACCTAGCTTCTGTTGTGTGCATGGAATTTATTAATAGAATGAATTCCTAAGTATTCAGGTAAGCTATGTCAAGCACAGAGCCAGTGTGTTCTTTTTAAGTTATATTGAATGTCATCCATGAAAGGTTGATGAAGGTTGGGTCAGAACTTTCAAATCTAAACTGTTGCTACAATATATATATATATATATTTTTTTTGAAACTGAGAGATAAGACTGGAAGCTATTCTGTTCTGCTTTCAAAATATCAGACATACAAACTCAATGTTTTATCATATAGTTGAATATCATTGTAGATGCTTTATGAACCAGTGAGTAGTGATTGTGTAATTTTCCAAACATGGATTTCTTGGTCAAAATTTAGTTTGAAGTTTCCAATATAGATGGAAAATAAAATAAATGTCTATGCTTCTTTGTTAACATCTCATTACAATAATAATAAAGATATGAATAACAGATTTTTTTCTGTTAAGAGAATGGAAGGAAAATGATCAACCAAAAAATTATTTTACTGAATGTCTGATGGACAAAAAGGAAAATACTGGTAACCAAAAAAGCAGGCCAGAGAAGTTATTTAATTCCTGATAACCTATTCTGAGAGCCAAGAGATTGTCTATTTTGGCACAAGTACTTTCTTGTTAATACTTGAGATATGCATACAAAATGCAAATGCTCATTCTTTAAACCAAAAAAAAAGATCACCATCATTAATGTCCAAGGAAATGTAAGTCCAAACAAACCACATTGGCACTTTTCCTCAACCCAGTTAAAATGGCTTTTAGCCAAAAGATAGAAGTTCACAGGGTTGACTAGAATATGAACAAAAGCAAGTTTTTGCATTGTTAGTGAGAATATGAATTAATCCAGCCATTATGGGAAACAGTATGGTAGTTCCTCAAAAAAATTAAAAACCAAATTTCTCTGTAGACTTGCAGTTCTATTTCCAGTTATATATTCAAAAACAGTGAAAACTGTATGTCAACAAGAAATCTAAACTCTTGTATTTAGTGTTATTATTCATAGAGGCCAAGAAACAGAAATGGGCATAGAAAACATGGTGCCTAAATTCAAGTGAAATACTGACAGACCATGAAAATGAAGCTGTAACTTCAGTTGCTAGGAAAACAGGTGCAGGAGGATCAGATCATTTGAGTCCAGGAGTTCAACACCAGCTTTGAAACACAGCAAGACATGTCTCCAAAAACATAAAGAACAATAATTTTGAAAAATGGTGGAAAATCATGAGATGAGGAGGCAAGAGTCAACTATAAGTGTAAAGAATCTAATATAATTGTAACAACAACTTGGAAAAAAACAAATAGCAGAAGACAAAATCCAAACAAAAATATGTGAAATTATTCAAAGTAAAGTGTGGGTCTTCAGACAGAATACATTTCGCAAATGATGAAAACAAAAGATCATCTGCTATTAAGACATTCTTGAACCTACAATAATGAAGTGCTAAAAGGAGATTATGACTGATTCCATGGTGGAAAAGAGTGACTTTTGCCTTGAGTAATGGAAAATCGAATTTAAACGTGCCAAACTTCTTATAAAAAGTAATTTGTAAGCCTAAGATACTAAGGATTAAACACAGGGCCATGCAGAATAAATCAAATTGTCAAGTGCCAAATGCCAAATCAAATTAACAAAATACTCACCTCCTGAAAACATGCATATAGGCAACAGATTTCATAGTCATTTCTTCTACATTTTTTGTTAGTGTCTATCTGTTGGACAATGTGGTTTCATTTGACATGTCCATATATACGTACAATGGACAATTTCATCAGTCTCATCCTCCACTTTTATTATCCCTCAGTTCCTTTCCCCTTTCAAACCAACCTCAAAACTTCACTGAATTTTCTATTAATTAAGTAGTTACATTATCCAACTCTTCTAACTTTGACACAAGATGGTAATTATAGTTCCCACCTCTTGAAGCAGCATTAAATTTATATGTGGATTATATGATTTATGTACCTGTTCAACTCTTCATATCTGACTGGATATTTGGAATTATTTATATTATTTGCATTTGCTTTCTATTAATAAAACTATTACTTTGTACCTCTCTTATGATTAATATTAATTTTCCTCACATAGAAATTTTTATCATTAGTTACATAATATACTTTACATAGTATTAAGTGGTGTCACAGTTGTTTTAATTTTATATGCAGCTGGGCTTAGCTTCACTCTTTAATATCTTAATTTGTGCAAATTCTTCTCTCTCTTTATACTTGAAGCGTTGTTTTCTTGAATAGAGTTACTGGCATGAGTTCACATGGTTATGGCAAAGAATCAGTCTTGAGTTTGTTGTTATTTCCATTTCTACAATGTTTTGTTGATTGCCAATGTATTAGAATGCATCTAAAATTATTTGTTTTCATTTCACATATACACACATACATATATACAAATATAATGTACATAAACTTTTGTAGGAAACATAACATTAGCTTTTCCCTTGACATAAAACATAATTGTCTTACTATTGTAGATCTTAATTTAACATTAATTACTATACTACCCATATTGTCTTTATCACTTAACATCTAAGTTTATCTACTTTACATACTTTTTTAAATTGTATTTTTATTATTGTTAAGTAATTGTACAAAATAGTTACCTTTCCATATACCAGTTTATGAGTATAGTGCATTTCTTTTTAGTAGTACTGGGCTTTAAACTCCTGGCAATGAGCTCACTAGGTAAGTGCTTTACCACTAGGTAAGTGCCTCAGCCCTTCTTTACTTATCAGAAAGGCTTATCTTTCTACCTATGCTTCCTGAGTAGAATCACAGGCATGTTTCACTACCACACCTTATTGATTGAGATAGGATCTGTGTAACTTTTTGTCTGGGGGCTTGGTTTCAGATTGCATTCCTTCTACTTTAGGCCTCCTGTCTAGATGGGATGATAAGCATATGCCAGCATGCCAAGCTTTGTTTGATGACATGGAGTCTTGCTAACTTTGTGCCCTGACTGGCCTCTGTATCACCCAGTAGGACTACAAGGGTAAGTCATCATAAGTCATGATACCTGGCCTTGGCTTTGTAAAAATGTGATTGCTATTTTTGTTCTATTAGTCAACTTCTAATGAAGATTTGCATTTTCTCTCTTTTTAATATGATATTTTTTACAGAATAGTTCTTTCCTTTTTGTTAAATAATTGCTTCCTTAAAATACTTGATGCTGCTTAGAATTTAGCATTTAGTTTAATAAACTATTTGCAAATTTGTAAAACTGATTTTAAGTATTTGAGTAATTGAGGCAATTTTTCTGTAACATCATTAGCAGCATTATGTGTTTCTAGTGATATCTTTTATAACCTTATAAATTGCATTAATTTGCACTTATTCAGTTCCTCATGAACATTTTTTTTGAGTAAATAGTATTAGCTGTAGAAACAAAAGGATATGATTTTGAAACCTGGCTTGGTCCCATGAATCCTTCAAGACCTTATACAGACATGTCAATCAGGTTTTGAATATCAGTGTCATATGGAAAACAACAGCATCTACTTCATAGGACTGACAATATTACAATCTAATGCCAGTAAATGGCATGCACAGTCATTTATGTTTCAACTACCACTGGAAGGAAGGAATAAATGGAAGTGAATAACATATTCCTGTGCTTATGCTTGGTAATTGGGCTATTGAACATATAACTGCTGATATTCCATTGGTTCCCATTCAGGCACAGAATCCCCTGTGTAGAGAGATTAGCCACCTGTCTATAATGAGACATACATGTCACTAAAACAAACTTTTCTGAGTAATTGTACATAATGGAAAGACATGTTACTAGTTGTGCTTTGTTTCATTGTCTGTCATTCGATTACAGGCATTTCTTGGAGGCCGCAAAAAGTTTGTAGATGAATTTCTGCTAGCATCAATACAGAGTTTCAAAAATTAAGAAATTAGCACGATGCCGGTGGCTCACACTTGTAATCCTAGTTACTCAGGAGGCTGAAATCAAGGATTGCAGTTTGAAGCCAGCTAGGGCAGGAAAGTCCATGAGCCTCTTATTTCCAATTAATCACAGAAAAAACAACTGGAAGTGGTGGTGTTGTTCATATGGTAGAGTGCTGACCTTGAGTAAAAAGAAGCTCAAAGACAGTATCCAAGCCCAGAATTTGAGCCCCAGGACTGACAAGAAAGAAAGAAAGAGAAAAGGAGAGAAAGAAAGAAGAAGGAAAAAAGGAAGGAAGGAATGAAGAAAAGGAAAGGAAAGGAAAGGAAAGGACTTACAGCAATTTGTGGGTATGTGGTTTTGTTTCATTTGTAAACAAAAAATGTTAGTAGTCTTTTTCTTTTATGGTCATTTTGTTTAAAGAACACCTATATGCAAGATCTTAAATCAAAGACCTCCATCACACATCACTTAGACACTGAACTGTCTTTGGTTTTATTTGTTGCCGATTCTTTTTATCTCAGTTTAATGCAGGTTAGACGAAGGCCCTGTGAAAAAAACAGATGGGATGGGAAGTCATAAAGTTTTCCACACAATTAACCAGTCTCCTGACTACTCTCAGAACTATGTTATCTGTAAGCTCTTTCTCTCTGCCTCTACATTGTTATAAGCTTGGGGGAATTTATGAAATATGAAACTCACATTGAAATTTTGTCTCTCTATTATTCCCTTTTGCAACCTAGAATTCCTTCTATTCTCCTCTTGATTATCATTTTATAATTTACTAAATGTTATCTCCTTTTGAAACCCTTGTCTGAAACATTAAGGTAGCATTTCAGGTGTAGACATAGTATATAAGTGTGTGGTCTCTGGGGATCACACAGTCTGGATATTAACTCTAGTTCTGGCATTTTATGTGGCCATATTACATACAATCTTAGTACATAAACTTCTTAATTTATAAAATAGGTTAAGAGTCTTATTACCTGTAGCAAAGAATTTGAATTATATGACTCAAGGTTCAGGCAGATTGTTTAATACATGTATGTTCTTAATCTCCCATGCCCTAAAATATTGGAAAGCTCCATTTCAACGACTTCCCAACTGTGTTTATATCTATAGACTCACACATCTTTAGGTACAAAAATATATACATATACATATACCATATATATACACACTAGCATCTTTTTAAACTATGTGGTATTTATAGTTACTGTCTACATTACTTTTTTTCCCACTATTCTGCAGACTTGTAGAATGAAAAGCTGGATAATGTTCAATAATTATTTGATCGTTAAATGAATGAAAGATCACTCATTGTCAACAGGCATCTGTGAAACAGGCACACTTCCATTTACCTTTCTTAGAGATGTACAGAATAAGAAAATAATGAGAGAAGAAAGCAAAACAGATGAGTCTACTTAACATCATTTGAAGATTTCTCTTGCTATTACCATATCAGAGGTTAAGAAACATTTGTGAATTTGAATTTGTTTTACTCTATTTCATTATATTTGGATACTCTGAGGACCACTTGGCAGGAGAAGCTGTCAATTTATGTCAGCCAGAATCAGCTTCTTCATATTGATCTGCTTCATACATGTCAAGACTTTGAATTTTTAGCTCAGGAAATTGTCTAGAGGGTGGCAAAAATGTTATTACCATAACTTGATGTAAACAACATTGGGCATTGTTCTTTTTTATTATGAAATGGATACTAACAAAGTAACTTAGATTACAAAATGCACTCATTTTACAGGAGAAATAATTGAAGATATTACTCCTGTGTACACTTCAGTGCCATCCCACTATGTATTTCCCACAATATTTAATTTACTTGCCCCACATTTTCATCACTCAGCTCCAGACCCCATGGTGTTTATATGTTTTCTCAACCATGATAGAACCACTTGCACTTCAACAAATTTGTACTTAATGGCTGATGTTTGTAGGATGAACTTCTGGAAATGTTTATGCTGGCTTCTTTCTCATGTATTTGACAAAGCCATTTTAAGTTAGTAGTTTTTCTGATTACCCTAACAAATATTTATTTTTCAAAATAATATTTCATATTTTTATTTTTTATATTTGATAATTACTTAGTATACTTTACAATAAGGTATTATAAACTACATGATGTATGTGGCATATTATATAAATTATTTAATCAACCTCTTCACTAAAAATAAACTCCAGAAAGGCAAAGATTTTTTTTCTTTTATTCTTCTTTATAATTTTGGAGTTCAGAATTGTTCCCAGCACAGAGTTAATGCTTGAAATTTCCAAGAGTATGTATTTTCTTCATAATGGTTGTTTATACATGCCGCATAATGCAATTTTTATACAGCAATTTTATAAAAAACATGAAAAAGTTTATGAAGTTATTTATTTGGCCTTTATTATAGCTGATGAAAATCTTAGCATATCTCATGGACATTTTCAGTAACTGTTTTCTGAATAACTTGAACTTTTGAATCTTCTTTTTAAAATTGTTATTGTAAAGATGATGTACAGAGAGAGAGGTTACAGTTACATTAATTGGGTAATAATCACATTTCTTATATATATATATATATATATATATATATATATATATCTTATGAGAATACCGTACAGAGGAGTTACAATTACATGGGCAAGATAAGGAGTACATTTCTTATCAAGCCTTGTTGCCTCCTCTTTGTTTTCCCTTCCCATCCCTTCCCATACTCCTCCCCCGCCCCAAAGTTGTAAAGTTCATTTTTCGACATAATGACTAGTACATGTCATTGTTGCAATGGGTCCACCTGTATCCCTAGTTAAACAATGTGTTTTTTCCCTTCCCCTCCACAAATTATACCAACATCAAATACAGTGAAAGCATGGGTTCTATTGTGGGGGAGGGACATATAAAGCAACATAGAAATCACCTTGTAAATATGTTAGAAACAATTGCATGAAAGGAAAAAAATTGAATACTTATCTTGGGGTTCATTCCCCTAACATCAACGTATCTGACCTTTTCTGGTTGAATCTGACATATATTAGTTATTGCAAATAAGGGAAACCATGGGACCTATGTTTCTTTGGGCCTGGCTTACTTCAATTAATACAATTTTTTCCAAGTCATTCCATTTCCTAACAAATAGGACAATGCCATTCTTTGTGATGGAGGCATAGAATTCCATTGTGTATATATACCACATTTTCTTGATCTATTCATCTACTGAGGGGCATCTGGGTTGGTTCCATATCTTAGCTATGGTAAATAATGCTGCAATAAACATAGTTGTGCTGGTAGCTTTAGTATG
>NW_012267250.1:6232473-6285554 GCF_000151885.1 Dipodomys ordii
CACTTAATATAATTTTTTTTCCAAATCTTTCCATTTCCTAACAAATGGGGCTGGATCTAGAGTTCTTGATTATAGTCATTCTAACTGGGGTGAGGTGGTATCTCAATGATGTTTTGATTTGCATTTATTTTATGGCTAGGGATGTTGAGCATTTCTTCATGTGTCTATTGGCTATCCTTCTTTCCTCTTCAGAGAAATTTCTCTTTAAGTCTTTAGCCCACTTATTTATTGGGCAATTGTTTCATTGAAGATTTTTTTGGGGGGGATTTAATTTTTTAAGTTCCAGATATATTTTTTATATGAGACCCTTGTCTGTTGAATGGCTAGTGAAGATCTTCTCCCAATCTGTGGGCTTTCTATTGATCTTGCTAGCTATGTCCTTTGCCATGCAGAAGCTCTGCAATTGCATGCAATCCCATTTGTCCAACCTTTCTTTGATTTGTTGAGTTTTCGGGTCTCTATTAAGAAAATTTCAGCCTGTGCCAAGGAGACCTAGGGTTTCTCCTATTCCATCCTGTAATATTTTCCTCTAAACTCAGGAACAAGACAAGGATGCCCATTGTCTCCAGTGCTCTTCAATCTAGTTTAGAATCTCTAGCTACAGCAATAAGACAAGATGCAAATATAAAGGGGATCCAAATAGGGAAAGAAGAAGTAAAACTCTCCCTCTTTGCAGATGACATGATCTTGTATTTAAAGAATCCATGGACTCTGCTCCCAAATTACTCAAGGTGATTCAAAACTTTGGCAAAGTAACAGGGTACAAAATTAACCCACATTTCTTTTTGAACAGTGTCACCCACTCACTCATTTTTTCCCGGTTTTCCCCTTTCAATCCTCCCCAGTTGTATAGTCATTTTCAACATAGTATCTTGTGAGTATCACTGCTGAGTTACTCCATTCACCTTCAAACAGACACAGACAATAGGTGAAGGAAAGAAGTATCAGTTGATAAATGATTTTAGTCTCTTGGATTACACATAATGGCTAAAATGAGGGAAACCTCCTCAGACGGAGGAGACCTCCATAGAGGAGAAAGTGGAGGGCAACGGGTGTGAACTCTTCCTTCTAGCTGACTCCTGGAGAGGTATAAGTAAAAGTGATCAATGGAAGACTTGCTGAGGTATAAGATTACCAAACTTGAAATTTTATGTACACAAAAATCAAACTATGGTCATTTCTCTAAAGAGATTACACAAACTGACCAAAGAAAACTAGTGTGTGTGTGTGTGTGTGTGTGTGTGTGTGTGTGTGTGTGTGTGTGTGTGAATGGTCCTTCTTAACTGGAAGAAGAGACTGCCCATCCTGGATGCCATCTTTTTACCCTCTTTCCCTAGAGTACTTGACTTGTGTGGTGTGTCAGCAGTTTTCCCATAACTGGAACTTCTGGCAATGGTACCTCACAATGGTACAATGTACATCTTCTTTCCAGCCAACCCTTAGTATAACATTGATACAATTTTGCTGAAATTCAGAGATTGTAATCTGTGGTTTTAACTAAAAGCTACACAAATGTTTAGTCAAGATATAATTAGATATAATTAGATGCCTATTATTGTTCTTCTTGGAGCCAGCACCTTATTCCTCATCAGCCCACTAATAAAGCTCTTGATCACTGGCATTTTATTCTTAAATAATATTTTTACCTCTGTACCCTCCAGCAGTATCCACTGGCATCTTTAGAGTCTTCCATTAAATGTGAATCTTCCATTACACATTGAGTTACACAGTGATTTTCATGTGTGTATTTATGGTTACATAATAACTTGTACATATAATTATATATTGTATAAGCTATGTATAATATATTATTGTCTATATCATGTACTTATGCTAATGCTATAATTCTTTATATAAATATCAGATGTAATCTATAATGAAAAGCATTGTATAAAGACTCATTATTCACTGTGTTGTCCTCAGTACTCAAAAAGATACTGTGAGTCAATCGACATTTTCTCACCAGGCTTACACATGTTGTTTACCAACTGTCTTACTCAGTTTGGTCTAACTGGATAATTTCTGATCTCGTCCTTCTCTGAGTCACTGATCAATTTTCTTAGTAAACTCTCTGACCTTCTTAATTTGAAGTTGTGAGTTGCAAAGGTGTTTGTGGCTTAGGCAAAAGCTGTTCTCTAATCCTACCAAACCATAAGACAGAATTTGGATTACATTCAGAAAAAGCTCTGGGGCATATGTAAAAATAAATTTGAAATTAAAACCCAAAATTGCTCTTCCCCAGACATTTGTGTGGGGAATAGGCTGAGAAGGAAAGGAAGGCTATATAACAGATTATACACAAACACAAACACAGACACACACATACACACACACACACACACACACATACACAGGCACATATAAAAAAGTTGTAAGAATTATAAAAAGTATAAATAATACATTTATTTGGAAACAAAAGCAAATACAATTGTAAATTTATGATTGTAAATATTTCAGAAGATTCTCTAAATTCTATCATTGGTATCTTAATACAAATAGCCTTATTTATTTACATAACTAAATAAACCATCGTCATTACCTTTTTTTACAATCTAGGAAAGGGTCCTCTAAATTCTTTCTAGAACATCAGGGCAGGTGGTATGGCTCAGAACACCTCCATAGCAAACATGTACTACTGAGTATCACACAGGAAAAAATACAATTTTTTTTAATCCTCAGCTGTAAATAATGCAGAAGTTAAGATAACCTGAATTCTTTGCCAACCCCTTGAAAGCTTAATTTATTTGCAATATAGTTTATATCCAAACCTTCTTTTGGGTGTCTGATACATCTGAATGTAGACAAAGTATTCATTTTAGACATTTCATGATATAATTTGAATAGACACTTATTTGAAGGATGAGGTGACAGCTAAATCCAGAGAACAAAACAAAATTTATTTAGAAATTAGAAGATAAGTTAAAAATAGTAACAATATGCTTTGAATCAAAGTCAGTTATCATCCTGTTTGGTTTATTTTTGACCAAAGAAGGCTAAAAGTAAAAGATGATGTATAATTTAATGTATGATGAAGATAATAGACTTTTTGGCAAGAGTAGAGAAAAACTATTAGCACAAAGCATCTTTCTGTTCATTGTGAAATATACACTCTGTGATCTATGATTCATAATGTTTTCAAGTCTATTTTGGTATGGGAAATGACAAATTACTTTTAGGTTCAAAATGCATTTAATTATTTCTGGTACTAATATCTTACAAGAGAATTAAAGTAATTATTGATTGTTCTGTTTGAAATAACTGAGAAAGAAAACATTCTGGATGAATCTCTAGGTATATAAAGGTTCATCTTCTTAAAATCTGGGTGTGTTTGCTTATTCCTGTAATGCCATCAGAGGCTGGTGCAGGAGTGAGAATTCACAGGTAGCCTGAACTATATAGTTTACATCTGTGAGATACAAAGATCGATCGATCAATAGATAGATAGATCATTTGTAGATAGTTTGAGTAGATATTTTTACCTGAACTGCATCAATATTTATATTAATGTTTATATATCAGTTAAATTTAAGAAAATAAAAATATAGTAACATGTTACAAAATTAAATTTAAATGCATTCTCATTATTTTTACCTGAAGAAATATTGTTGCCAAATTCAAGGTATTATTTATCCTTCAAATGTATTCTGACAATAAAATAATCTCATTCGGTAAATGTCATCAAAATATGAGGATGAAAACAGAAGAATTAGAAATTCGGACATCAAAGAACCTGGCTTCTCCAAAGCCTTAGCAAAATAAACATTACTTATCTAATAATGACATACTCTGGCAAAATATTTAAAGATTGAGCATAGTATGTTTGAAAGAACTGGTCAGAAATGATCACTGATGGAAATAACAGAAGGGTGTGTCTAGAGGAGGAAACTGAACTAGTTTATCTTTGTAGTTTTAATTTCTTTTTTCCTGAAGATACTTGGCAAGCTAGGAGGTAATATGCTCAAACCATAAGTAAGGTCTTTTTTTCTTCTTCTTCTTTTATAGTACTGGTACTGGAAATCACATTTAAAGCCTTGAATTCTATCACTAGAGTCACACCTCGGCCGAGTTTTACTTTAGTTACCTGTCTGATGTAATAGTGTGGTTTTTCCCAAGAGCATCCTTAGGCTATGACCCTCCTATCTACTCCTTCCCTATAGGATTACAAACACAGGACACCAGACCTAGCTTGTTCGCCAAGATAGGCGCTAACATGATCCCCAAAGCTGGCTTCAAATCAAGATTCATCTATTTCTGCTGCTCAAGTAAGTAGCTGTGATTGTTCAATCTGTGGGCCAGATATAATATTTAGCTTAAACACAGACTTTCATTTACAATTTTTATTGAAGCTTACTTAGACATTCATTCATGGTATTCTTCTACTTTAGGCTACTAAGGTGTTCTGTCAAGTCATATTTTATAGAAGTAACTTGACTAGACTACTTTCATTATAGAAAATAAAGACTAATAACCTTCCTGGCTTATTTCAGCATTATATTAACAACTAGTTATAGAATTCATTCCCTGGGTTTTCATATCCTAAAGTGTTTGATGCTATTTTCTTGTTGTTGTTGTTCGCTTTGCTTTCCTTTACTTTTTTATTTCCTTTTGGCAAATGCAACCATTTTTAACCCAGCCCCCTACCTCAAGAAACAGCTGTATACATTTTGGTTCTTGATGCTTTAATTTGATCTTTGAGATACCTTTCACAATTCTAAGCCACAAATCAGTGTTTGGCATTTTATTTATCCTTAATACCATAGCCAAGTATTGTTAAAAAAAAAACCAACAACTCTTCAACCTTAATTAGCAAGTTTTGTAGCTCAGCCAAGATCATTAATGTTAAGCCCTCTGGCTATGATAATTGAGATGACCAATCATTCTTCTTCTCATTTAGGACTTTGAAATGGATGGATTTCCAAAGGTAGAATCTGGTAACATATCCACAACATATAAAAGTAATCTCTTGATAGAATATGTGTTATTCACTTATTTTGCATGTACTCTCTTATTTCAGAAAAAAAATTGAGAGACATACACTCAATCTTTATCAGGTTGCTGAATCCATATTAAATTTTCTTTATTCTTAAGAGTTTATTCCTAGATGATCTTTGTAGATTACAATGACCCAGCTTTTCTTATAACCAAATAGCATTTGTTTAATATTAGTACAATCTATAAGCAATATAGAAAGAATTAGATTCCTCAGTTCACAGCGGAGGAATTTTCAGTACAGTGGTATCTTTGATAAAGAAAAAAGAGGTTTGTTTTATTGTCTTTGGATAGTATCTGAAAATAAAAAACCCTAATCAACAATAACAGGGTTATTCACTGTCATGTCTATCACCCAACAAAGCCTTCTCTACCATGTCTATTGCCACAAATTTAAGCTTACAGTCACACATATACGTATAAAATTTGTCAGTTAAATATTGTTGTCCTAAAAATTACCACAGCACCAGTGGCCAGTGGTTCACACCTATAATCCTAGCTACTCAGAAAGCTTGAGAAGTGGCACTATGGCTCAAGTAGTAGAGCACTCACCTTGAACTGAAGAGCTCATGGACAGTGTCCAGGCCCAGAGTTCAAGCCCCACAACTGACAAAAAAATACCACACAACATAGAACATATGGGTCCTGTACTTCAGAATTTTCATAGGCTGAAATGGTAGTTAGGAATTGGAGCAGACTCAAGTGTAGGACACATATGAAATGGAGCTCATGTTCCAACATCTTTCAAGGAAGCAAAATCCATTAACAACCTGCATATTCAGTGAGTTCTTTTCAATTAAATTCCATTCCTTGCTTTCTGGACCTTTTCAGACTTCACGTTTGTGTGCACATCAAGAACATACAGTCTACTACCAACATGAAGTCACATTCCATAGTTACCTAATCACAAAACTAATGTTATGTCAACTTTGTCATGTCCTAAATTCAGAGGAGAGGGAGTAGAGATCTTTGGAAGACATTTTAGAAAATATTGCTCATAAAGAGAAGGACTTGGAAACAGCTAGACCAGTCAGATCTATAATTTGACTAACTGAATTCTGTATAACCAGATTATAAAAGGTATTTAGGGAAAGTAAGATATTCATTAGAGGAATCCATTAGAGATAAAGGGCTATAATGAAAGACAAAATTAATTTTGATTGCACTTCATTATGTCTAGTATTTTCATGTGCAAAAGAACTTTTTGGGAAGAAACACATGTATGCACTTTTTATTAGCATAAATTAAACACAGCATGGTTTCATACATCATTTTCCTAAATTTGTATAGATATATACAATGTACTTTGATAAAATTTACTTTTTATGCTCTCTTAACTCCCCTATTTCCTTCTATCTAGCTTTCTAGCTATCTAGCTATTACCAGAACAAGATTGAATGATGTAAATAATACAGAATGTCTGAGTCATACCAGAAGCTGTCATTACTGAGAAAAGAAGGGACGGAAGATGGTTAACTGCAATGCAACTACAATCTAAAGCATCCATTTCATTCTAACTCCAATTCACTAGAGGTAGAAAATAGTCATACAGAAAGTATACTTAGAATAATGGTCAACACTATAAGAACTTCTTAGGTTTTAAAATATTACATTGCAGAATATAGAAGTACTATTGAAAACAGTATGTATAGCTAGATAGTTGCACACACACACATATTGAGACATAATAATTATTCTATCGTTTTGAATTTGAGTAAGGGCATAAGCCTTACCTTCTTACTCTTACTACAGAAATGTTGTCCATATTATTTCAAAATATCTCAGCTACATTTCTGGATAATAACTGCTTTGTTTCATTTTTCTCAACTTAAGAGATCAAATACTTTAAACTTAACATATTATGTGGAACAAGACATTTGTCTAAAGCTTTCACTATTGTTTTCATCTAGATATAAGCATACAATGATATTTGATAGCTTATGTTTGTACAGAGCATGAAAATCAGAAAGTGGAAAATGTCAGAATGCCTACCACATTATAGGCCCATGAAGACTTAAACATTCCCAAAATATTGTGTCCATTTCTGGTTTCCTGTTTGCATTTAAAAATATAAATGGGGGGGGGAAGGGGGGAAGGAGAAGGATTGGAATTGGGGGGGGGAAGGGGGAGGCTGGGAAGGGATGTGAAGGGTTAACAAAGGAGGAGGATGCAATGCTTGGTAAGAAATGTATGCATTATCCTGCCCATGCAATTGTAACCCCTCTGTACAGTATGTTCACAAATAAAATAAAATTAAATAAAAAAATAAAATAAAAATATAAACTGAAACTAAAATCTATTTTACAGGGGTATTTGAGCTTGACTCCTCCTAGAGCAGTCTTAAATGTAGGACAATTTTTAATAGGTCAAATTTCTTTACTAATATCCATACTAAGAAAATATCCTGTGGTGAATAAAAAATGGGAAGTAATTATATCATTTGATTTTTATTGCTTGCAGTGTACATGGTTCTACCTAAGTATACACAAATGACATTTCAATATAGTTTTTCACCATAAAATGTGCTAATGCTTATTTAAATTTATAAGCAATCCAGATCTTTAGTGGTAACCTAATGAGTCATCTACCTGTCCATCTGTTGGCCTGAGGTAGAAGAATGCAGCCACATTGAAAGTCATGCCCCTGCCTGCTCTTTATTACTCACTGTGGAGAGTAATTCAGTCTAATGATACCACATATTTAGTACATGTGTTATTTCCATTCTACTCTGCACTAAGAACTGAAGAGAAAGGGGAATGTCTCTTACGGTCTGAACTCATCAATTCATTAGCACCAGAGAATTTAAATACTATAGTTTATTTGACAGCTTAATACAATTTTTCTACAATAATTTATAGAAAGAATAAGGGTGGAAATTTTGGGGTAGAGATTATGAACTACAGACTGGACTTTGAATCTCTGGCAGTTTTTCAATTTCTAAGAAAGGGAAGAATGGGGAGGTTAGCAGGGAGAAATTGCTATAAGCAAAGTGAATTAGAAAGTTGTGTGGTGCTTAGAATTATTTTGTTTTTCTGGCCCTGGAAAAGTCAGGGAAGTTTGTACATCACATTCTCCTATAGATAATAGGTAGATAAAGTACCTGCCTCTTTAACTAGGGTGATATCTGCCTTTGATACTCCCAGTTAACAGCAGAAATACCAGTCCAGATACTTGACTTAATGTTTTCTTAAATATTGTTTATCCTGTAAGTGCAATATTTTTTACATTACTTGTTACTATTGCATTCAAATTTGAAGCTACGTTGCAAATAAGAATGTATAACACATTAAATTTCTTTTAAATAATTTAAAAATAAGATGTAAAACAAAAATGAAGATAAATTGATTTTCTTTACAGTTCATGTTGTTGTATTTCAAATAGCTTTGAAACAGTCATGAAATCAATTTGTTTCTTCCTTCTACAATCATGACTGACATAATAATGGATTTTACCATTCATTTTCTTCATAATCTAGACTAGTCACTCCCAAATGACTGATGCCACTTGGACCAATGAATGCCATCTAACGGGCAATTACTGCATGAGGTACTGACTCTTTCCATTTTTTTCTTCCCCTCAGCCACTTATCTTTCAAGGTTAATTAATCTCCCCAAGTTCTAATACATTTAAATTCCCTCTTCTGTCCTCTGTTCCCTTTGGCAACTCAAGCGGACTTTGACATCTATTGGTTTCTTGACTTGTTCCACATTCCATCTCTTCTACCATCTCTTTCATAGTTGCACCAAATCTCTATACACACATCTTCCTCCTACAGACCCAGCTTATACCAGCAGAAATAACCTCTCTTACCTACCTCATACAGGTATAGATATAACTCTATGTGTTGTCTAGATACACATAGGCCAGAACAGATAGCACAAGGATTGAGCCACCAAAAAAATAGAAGGAAATAGGTGAACCACAAACAACTAGCATTAAAACAAAAGAAAGGAGTCTAGAGGAAGATGGCAGAGGAGAAGCTGGGAGCTAAACAATTCTCCCATAGAAACCAGTTTTAGTGTTCTAGTGAAAAGTACAAGGCAAGAGAGTCACAGCAAGTGTGCCATCATAGTACAGAGGGTTTGGCTAGAGAGGAAAAATTCAGGCAGCTTGGTTAAGGAGACAGATTCGAGCACTTATCAGTATCTGTGGCAGCTGCAGTAGCAGCTAATTGGATCAAAAAACAAGATCCTTTTATTTGCTGTCTTCAGGAGACACACTTTGCCCACAAAAACAAACATATTGTAAAAGTGAAAGGCTGGAATAAAATCTACCAAGCAAACAGCCCCCGTAAACAGGCAGGAATTGCAATCCTAATATCAGAAAAAATAGACTTCAAATTAAATTTAGCCAGAAGAGATAAAGAAGGTCACTACATACTAATTAAGAGATCTTTCCTTCAGGAGGATATTACAATCCTAAATATCTATTTACCAAATAACATAGCATCCAAATTTGTCCAAGAAACATTACTTTCCCTATAATCTCACATAGATCCAAAGACATTAATTTTGTTGGGGACTTTAACACACCACTATCCCCACTAGATAGAGCTACCTAACAAAAACTCAAGAGAGAAAACTTGGATCTAAACAACTACATAGATCAATTCAACTTAACAGACATCTACTGAATATTTCACGCAGCATAATCAGAATACATTCTTCTCAGCAGCACATGAACATTCTACAAAATAGACCACATTTAGGTCACAAAACAAATTTGTCCAAATTCAGAAACATTGAGATTATGCCCTACATTCTCTCATACCACAAGGGAATAAAATTAAAATTTAACAGCAAAAGCCACCAAAGAAAATCATGTAACTTATGGAGGCTAAACAACACACTGTTGAAACACTAGTGGGTCATGGAAGAGATTAGAAAGGAAATTCAAATGTTCATGATTTTTAACAAAAATGAACAAACAAATCACCAGCTCCTATGGCGCACAACAATGGCAGTACTCAGAGGCAATTTTATAGCTCTGAGTTCCCACATCAACAAATTAGAGAGATCTGAAACCAACAATTTAATGATGCATCTGTACCTATTAATATCCCAACCTCATTCTTCAAAGAAATAGAAGAAGCAACCCAAAAATTCATATGGAACAATAAAAGACCCTGAATAGCCAAAAACAAAACAAAACAAAACAAAAAAACGTACTTAGCAGAAAGATTAGTGCTGGAGGAATATCAATACCAAATTTCAAACTCTACTACAAAGCCATAGTAATCAAAACAGCTTGGTACTGTCACAAGAACATACCTCTAGAGACCTAATCTTTGATAAGGAAGCTAAAAAAAATAGAATGTAAGAAAGACAGCCTCTTCAGTAAATGGTGCTGGCAAAAGCAGTTAAACACCTGTAGAAAAGAAAACCAAAATTAGATCATCAAATTAGATTATTATACCAGAATCAACTCCAACTGGATCAAAGACCTTGAAGTGAAAGCAGACACCCTGAAAATATTACAGGAATTAATAGGAGAAATTCTAAGGCTCCTTGGCAAAGCCAAAATTTTCTTAATAAAGATCCAGAAACACAACAAATCAAAGAAAGGTTGGAAAAATGGACAAATGGGATTGCATGAAACTGCAGAGCTTCTGTATGGCAAAGGACTTATCTAGCAAGATGAATAGAAAGCCCATGGATTGGGAGATCTTCCCTAGCCATACAACGGACAAGGTTCTCATATCTAAAATATACTTGGAACTCAAAAAATTAAATCCCCAACAACAAATCCTCAAAGAAACAACTGCCCAGTAAATAAGTGGGCTAAAGACTTAAAGAGAAACTTCTCTGAAGAGAAAAGAAGGATGGCCAATAGACACATGAGGAAATGCTCAACCTCTCTAGCCATAAAAGAAATGCAAATCAAAACAACATTGAGATACCACCTTACCCCAGTTAGATTGACTATAATCAAGAACTCTAAAAACAACAGATGCTGGAGGGGATGTGGATGGAAGGGAACCTTACTTCATTGTTGGTGGGAATGTAAACTTGTTCAACCACTTCAGAAAGCAGTAGAAGGCTCCTCAAAAGACTCCACATAGAGCTCCCCTATGACCCAGCAATCCCACTTTTGGGCATTTACCCAAATGATCACAAACAAGACCATACTAAAGCTTCCCGCACAGCTTTATTTATCGTAGCATTATTCACCATAGCTAAGATATGGAACCAACCCAGATGCCCCTCAGTAGATGAATGGATCAAGAAAATGTGATATAGATGATAGATAGATAGATAGATAAATAGATAGAATGGAATTATATGTCTCCATCAGAAAGAATGAAACCACCCCATTTGTTAGGAAGACCCAAAGAAACAAGTCCCATGGTTTCCCTTATTTGAAATAAGTAGTATATGTCTAGGACAAGCAGAAAAGGTCAAAAGCTATGTACATATGACCATATAAGATGATGCTAAGCAACATGAACACCAAGATAGGGACACAGAGGTTTTATCTTTGTTGCTGCTGTTTTTAAAGTACTTAAAATGTACTGTGTGATTTCTTTGTCCCTTTTGTATGTTTTTCCCCCATAGTGTAACCCCTATTTTCACTGTATTTGATTCCGGTGCCCTGCATCTGTATACAATTTTTCTAATTTGCAGAAAGGAAGGGAAATAACAAAATGTTGAAATAAGAATACAGGTTGATCCATTGTAACAATGAGATGTACAAAACAGTATGCTGAAAATGAACTTTACAGCTTTGGGTGTGGGGGAGGGAGAAGTTGTAGAGGTGGGGAAGGAAGGAATGGTAGGGAAAAAACAAAGGAGAGGGTAACAATGCCCAATAGAAAGTGTACTCCTTACCTTACTCATGTAACTCTAACCCCTCTGTATAGTATCTTTACAATAATATATGCATATATATGTAAAAGGGAAAAAGAAAAAGTACTATATATAATTTCTATAACATTAATAGCAATGATATATTAAAAAAACCCTAAAACGACTATTTACTGCTCAGGATTCATGATATTTTGTGCTGGCAGAGGGATTATGTTGATGTTGCTTTAATCAGAGAAGTCTGATCTATTCACGGGTATGTCATTTACATTTAGAACTTTATCTATTACAAACTTCTTCTAATGCAAAGAGTTAAAAATGGGAGGCTCAATAGGCTTATTACTCTAATACCAACTACTTATGAGGCTGAGATCTGAGAATTGAGGTTTGTAGTCAGTACTGGTAGAAAAATCTTTGAGACTTATCTCCAATTAAACAGCCATTAAAAGAAAGGAAGGAAGAAAAGGAAACAAAGGAGGGAGTAAAGGAGGGAAGAAGGTAGAAAGGAAGGAAAGAAGGAAAGGAAGGAGGGAGGGCACAAGGGAAGGAATGAGCAAGGGAAGGAAGAAAGAATATTTTATTAGTGATACAAGGCATATGCCTTTGCTTTAATTCCAGAAGAGTATGGAACTTATATCTGACTTTTTTCAAATTAGTAAAAACTCAGGTCTACAGAATTACAAATGAGTATAATATATGGACTCCTAAAGGCATGCATGAATTTCATAATCCTTATGTTTACCTTCTCAAACCAACCCTTGCCTATGGTAATCTGTAAAATAAATGCTTTTTAAAGGTATAACTAAATAAGCTCATTTGTCCTATCATAAAAATGAATACAAATATTATGTTAGTTGGTGCAATGTAAACTGCTAATAGCGCTAACAAATTTAGAAGACTTGTTTTCCTAGGATATTTGTGTATATATTCATTTTATTTCTTAAATTAAAAAAATGAAATTCCTTGATTCAGACCTCAAGATTATTAAAGTTTCTTCTGGAGTCTTTTGCCATATGATGTAAAAATAAAGTACTCCTGAGACTTTGCCAAAGTTCACCTGAGAGATTTTTTTCAAAATTACTGTAGCTTTAAATTGCTTAGCTTGTTATAGGAAAACACCCACATTCAAAACTGTTAATCATATATTCTGCAGCAATATGGAGGAATTTAATGTTTTCTTCTCTGGGTTATTAGGTGTCATGTTATCACGCCATGATCATTACTTTGCATGTTTTAATTCTCTTCCCTTCTACCAAGGCACATCTCCTGGGCTTGTATCCAACTCTGTGTGCTTCTTTGCACATCTCTGTAAACTGTCCTTACTGGATTTCTACTATTATTTCATTCCAGTGGGGTCAGATTCATTCTTGACCTCATTGAGGGACCCATAAATGAGAAACACATTGAAAGAGCCAGGAGTGGGTGTTGCAAGCTATTAAGTATTGATGAAGAAGAATTGTTGTTCTGTAATATAAGAAGCTTCTTGATTTAGAAATATACCTAAGTTATTATGAGAAAGTCAGAAATGCAATAAAAGGGAAAGAAAATCAAAACACTTCTAAAAATTGCATTAATAAAACCAGTAGTACAGTAGAAAATCAAAAGAACATCATGTTCCTAACCGCAGGTTTTTCTATGATTATCTATGCTCCAACACTTCATTTTAATCACTTAATATGACATTGATATACTTGTCTCTGACATACTTATCCTTCCACGAGGAGTAATCAGAATACAAACACTGGCAGCTAAAGCATATACTAACAATGTTGTCCTCTGAAAAGTTTTTCTTTAAGCACCTGTAAGGAAAGAATAGACAATTCAAGGTAGGAAAAATAAGAAATAACATGTTTTGTCTTTTCCCTGTTGAGTTCTCTTCACCATGTGTCTAACATGAGTCTTTCTTCTTTATGCCTAATTCGTGCATTTTGAAGAAAAGCACTTCCCATTGAATTATTATGACCCCTTTCTTCGTCTCTGTGGAGACTACTTCTCAACTTTGTTTGAAAGTTAAGATCACATTCGGATGACTCATGTGTTCAGTTAGTACACTTCACCCACGTGAATTTTTCTAGGAAATTTGGAGTGTCAGTTTAAATGTGAACATGACAAAAGAATCTTCCATCATAAATATTTGAAATTCTAAGATTTCCAAGGAGGGAGCCCAGTGAAACGCTCTAAAATTCTTGTGATTCTTAGGGCTCTGGGGACCAGATAAAGGAATATGAAGAAAACAAAAATCTTCCTGGACCTGTGTAATAAAGAGCAGAGACAAGAAAAGAAGACAGAGAAAAGGAATTCTGGAGATGCTTAGAGCAGTTACTATGAACTACTGAGAAAGAGAAACAAGAGTGGAGAGAAATGGTCAGCAAACAGGGAAGACATCACCACAAATCATTGAGACATTAAAAGGGATAATGAAACACCTGTGAGCAATTTTAGACCAATAATTTTGATATGGGAATTTCCATGGGTACATAGTTAGTAGGTGAAATGGTAAGCTAAATTTTAAGTGTTATTCAAATGACATTTTAGTGATAACTGTATACATCTCCATAGGTTACATATGAAACTTATGCTTGCCATATACACACTTGCCAAATTAGAGTTGCTAACCTCGAATTTTACCCTTTTTTTAAAATGAAAGGATGTATACAAATATAATACTTTGACTTGAACTTTTACTTCCCTTATTTTAATGAGCTTCAGTACATTTTTTGTATACTTACCATTTGCTTAACCTCTCCCATGAAGTGCTAATTCTGCCTCTTGCCCATTATTATTAAAGTCATTGACGTTTCATACCTTATTTGCATGACTCTTTCAATGTTGTGGGATAAGTTCTTCATCAGTTAGGTTTGGGATGACATGTTTTTCCATCTGTATGGATTGCCTTTTTATTTCTTGAATTGTGTTTTTTGATAAACAAAAGTTTCTAATTTTAATAGTTTTGTTTTATAAACAATTTTATGTATGGTTATCATTTTATATATAATATTTTGAAAATATGTACTGATCTCAATGCCATAAAAACTTGGAAGTCTTTCTAAAATAAGATCTAAAAGATACTAAATGAGGAAAGACTGATATTAGTGTACTTTTCTGTATAGATTATTGTTATTTGTGGTTCTAGGGGTTTGAACTCAGGGCCTTGAGGACTCTCAGCTTGCTCATTCATTGCTTGTTCAGCTCATACTCTACCATTTGAACCATAACTCCAGCCCTTCTTTTCATTTTAAAATTATTATTATAAAGGCAATATACAGAAGGTTTACATTTACATTAATCAAGCAAATAGTCATTTCTTTTTGAACAGTGTCACCCCAGCCATGCTTTTTGTTATATTGGACATGGAGTCTTACAGATTTTTCTGCTTGGACTAGCACCAAGCTTTAATCCTCTTGATTCTGAGCTTTCTGAGTTGCTAGAATTTACAGAAAGAAGCCACTGGCCCTCAGCTTTAATATTATTTTTGATAAGCAGGTTACATGGTGATATGAGTGTTTTATGACTGATCACAGGGTCACACACATAACCGTCATGTAAGGGTATTACAGTGGCTCCAGACCATGTCAATCTCTGCAGTAGCTAATATTCTGTCCCCTGCAAGTACTCTAAGCAGATGGCCATATTATTTGATGAAATGATATGGATATGTATTAAGCAGACCAGTGCCAACTTTTATATAAATCAGTTGTTTGGCTTTGGGTAGGGTACATGGTATTCTAGACTTCACTGAGAAATGAGCAAGTGAGTTTTATGCTTATTAGAATGTAATTAAACATTTAATTGGAAAGTATATTCACTTGTTCAAGTAAGGTAAGTACAATTGGCAGGGATGAGGAGTTAAAACATTAAGCTATTCTTTATGCTATACAGGGTGAAACATCCCTCTGTAAAGTGATTAGCAGAGGGCAAAATAATGGGGGGAAATTTTTTTGGAGCAGCCAGATGCCTTGCTGACAAATATTTAAATGTCACCTGGATAACCTGACAGGATTTGGTTTAAGACTGATGAAATCTTACTGATTTCTAAACCAATTCCTTCTCATTACCAAAAGCAAATGCTTCCAGAATTTCATCTTGTGAGCTTAGCTCTCTTCTCTGCTTGGAAAAAGGGTGTATAGTCAGCCCAGCTAGCTCAGTGTCCTCTGCTCACTCCTGCTGAACACACTGGATATACACAGAGGCCCAGGGTCAATTGGAATCTCAACCCATTCCTAGGA
Source organism: Dipodomys ordii (assembly GCF_000151885.1). Classification (NCBI taxonomy): domain Eukaryota; kingdom Metazoa; phylum Chordata; class Mammalia; order Rodentia; family Heteromyidae; genus Dipodomys; species Dipodomys ordii. The sequence continues at coordinate 6,248,492 of NW_012267250.1, forward strand.
AATAAAGTGAGATCATTACCTGTGATTATCTAAGGCATTGTTGTTGTTGTTGTTTTTACTACCATATATTGGCTGGATATTTCCTTTATTTTTCCTTCTTTCTTGTCAGGCTGGCTCTATTTTCTCATGAAACCAACCCTAGAAGTTGTCTTTAGTTCTTGAAATTAAGAACTATACACTAAAATAAAAATTTCACATTAATTTAAAAATATTCTAAAGGTGATAAAAGAGGGGTTAGAGTTACCTAAAAGTAGGTAATGAGTACATTTCTTTTTGAACAGTGTCACTTCTTTGCTCCATTTTCTCCAAGTTTTTCAAAACCTATAACCTCCTGACCCTCCTCCTCCACAAGTTGTAGGGTTCATTTTCAACATAATGTCTAGTGAATATCACTGACATTAACTTTTAATCTACATTAGTTTATAATTAACAAAATTCTTTAATGCCAGAGCTATTTTATGTAAATATAATTTCAATTAAAAGTTTCTTGTGTATGTGTATGTATTGTGCATGTGCATGTGTGCATGTGCAAGTCCTGAGGCTTGAACTCAGGACTCCTAAGCTGACCCTAAGATTTTAGTCTCAAGAATGGCACTTTACCAGTTGACCCACAGCTCCACTTCTGGCTTTTTGCCACTTTATTGTAGATAAGATTTTCACAGTTTCCTGCCCAGGCTGGCTTTGAACCATGATCCTCAGATCTCAGCCTGCTGAGCTATCCGCTCTGATTATAGGCATGGCACCCAGCTTCATTTAAAAGTTGTTCGTACTTAGAAACCATTTTCTAGTTTTTAGCCTGTTTCACTGTGAACCTCAGTTAGGAGAAGCTGGAAAACTCTGATTGTAATCAGACTATAAGCCATAGAGAAAGTCAAGTAAATATAAAGTATTACAATAAAATAAGGCAAAGAAAGAATATGAAAAATTTTCACATGATTGCTAATAGAGATTAAAATAAACTTGATTGTTTATCTCGTAAGTACTGATCCTGGATTTTCTTATGAAAAGAATCATTTCTAAAGCATGTCAAAAATGTTTTTATGTCTATGTGAAAGATAAAGATCAGTTTCAATGTGATCTGCCATTTATCAATGTATTGATATTGAAAATATTATTTTCATAAAGCATTTTGAAATTTTCATCAGACTAGCTAAACATTAGTCATCCTGAAAATAGATTTTTTTCTGTTACTTTACTTTTGGAAATGGCTTCCCTATGTAGCCCAGACTGGCCTAGAATTCATTATTTTTTAGTCTCAACCTCTTGAGTACTGGAGTTGTAGTCAGATACCACCATACCACTGCTCTTGAGATACCCTTTAATAAATTTCAGATAACTCTATATCCAGCCCTTGAGATATTTTCTATACATTTCAGAAAATAGCAGTGGTGCCCTAGTGAAAAGTAGAAAAATAGAGTAGGACAAGCTAATTTTTATTTACACAGACATAGCTTTTTAAATTATATAATGCACTATTGCTGGGGATATTACTGTTTATACAGGAGAAAACTAAGATTCTATTACATTAGCTTCCTACAGAATCTTGTCTATCTCTTTATTACCTTTCTAATTTCTCAGGGCATTTCCACAGTCAGTACAGTACTGCCTCTAATTCAGCACAATGCTTTGACTTTTTTACTCAAGGAAATAAGGGGGAAAGTATACTAATACTTATAACCCCAAATATGTATCAAAATTTGTATAATTACCAAAAATTTAAACTAGAGGGTAGAGATCTCAAATGGTAGAAGCACTATCCTTGAGTGAAAAAACTAATCAAGAATGCAAAGCCCTGGGTTCAAACCCCACTACTGGCACACATACATTACATAGGTCCTGTATTAGCAAAGAAATATAATCATGTATTCTAGCTTTAAAGAAATTTTATGATAGAAGAATATGTCAATGATACGTTAAATAAAACAATGGCACCAACAAATGACCCTATTTTCATAATATCGTATATATATAATTATTTATTATATAAGATATGTATTAGAAATGTGAAAATAATAAATGTAGTAATCTTACACTATAACTTAAAGTTATTTGAATTTGTCTTTAGGTTTTCCAAAGTTTATGTGTTATTTAAAAGAAAGAAAACTAAAAGCAAGAGTCTCAGAGACATTGGATAAGCCAGATATTTCACATCCCTCTCTAACTCATTAAGATTTATTTGATCTCTGTTGGTCTCTACAGAGGATTTTAAAAGTGCAAGCTCTAGAGCCATAGCACAGACTCAATTTTAGGAATAACTTTCAGCAACCAAGTAATCAGGTAAACACACCATAGAACTCCTGTCATCAAGCAAATACAGAAAGTCAAGTATAAGTAATAAATCTATATGCTAAATGCCCATATCATTGAATATCATTGTGGGCACAGGCCTTCAATGACATATATCAGAAATGAGCTATATTCAAAGACACCTAAGCCTTGAAGATAGACAGCTTCTGGTGCAGATGGAAAATCAACATGCAACCTGGCTTTAAGCATCCTCCCGCTTCCTGAATACTCTGCTGCCAAACTGAATTCATGACCCCTTGAAAATCTGGCTTCATTTTTGCCAGTAACTGCATGTACTCCCATTCACTGGAGGATGTATCAAGTCCAATCACTACATTCAAGTCACCTCCTGGCAGCAGACGATGATAAGTCTCAGAATTGTGGTCTACAGACTCTACCAATACCCAGAAGTTTAAAGACTCTAGAGAATTTTATCTTGCTTTCAGGACTGTACTTCACAGACTTCTGAGAAAAGCAAGATATAACATGATTGAAACTTCACTTGCTGCTTTAATGTATTGTTCATGTATGAGAAAATATAATGTGAAGAAGAGAAACAGTGAATTGAAAACTAGACTGGTTAAATATGAAGTTCTCTAATCAATTTTTAAGCAACATTTCTCATGTTTTTTCAATATTAAAGTAACATGAACATAACTGACAGGCCAAATAAAAGAAGAAAATTTTGAGAAAACTCACAGTACTTCTTTTAGTTAAATTTCTTCTATCAGAGGAAATACTAATTTAGTAAGTTCCAATTTGATGTATTTTGATGTCAGAAGCAACTGCATTTTCATACTCTTTCTTTTAGTCACTAAGCTGAAAGTCAGTAAAAATGAGAAGTTCTGCTTTTCTGGCTGTGGACCAATGTTTTAGACTTATTCTCCACATAAAGGAATTAAAAACTTAAAAAATAGTAGGAAATCCTTGATTTAACCAAATTAGGAAGATTTGTTAGAGGATTTAGCATCTGCTTTTCTTGCTTTCTTTCATAGTGTTGTGAGTACACGTGTTATATTATGGTAGACAGAAAAAACAAAACTCAGGAAAGTACTATAACACTAGATACACTGTGTCAGGAAGGAAAACATGTAGATTAAAACTTACATTCTTTGAATTCCCTTTCTTGAAAAAAAACAGCTTTCCATACTCTGTATTGAGTAGTACTTTGTGCTCCTTTAGAATATCCATGTAAGCAAGATGACAGATGAAATGAAAGCCTGTAATTACATACAAATAATGTGTTCTACCAGCTCCCACTGATTGCTAGGTTGATGGAGTCATTAGTGACACAAGAAAGCAGGAGAATTACATTTACACTAATATTTATTTCTCATGAAAATGTCTTTCATATTTGTAATTATAATTATTTCAAGGATTATAGACTTGAGCAACACCTAACGTTTTCAGATCATAAGAATTTGCTTGGTTTGTTATATTTTTCCTCCCTTAGATTAGGGTATTAATGATATTAAGACTAGGATATTGTTGCTATCCCAGGAACTAAACATAATATTGAAAGAGAAAGTGGCTAATATTTCTCAAAATATTTTTCTCAAAGATTTCTCAAAATTTCCATAAATGGAAATTTAAATTTTCTATTGAAATTACGTCCAATTGGAAGACAAAAAAGTACACTGGAGGAGAGTTTATATTAAGTATAAACATTTACACTGTATATATATATGCAAGGATTTTATACATGCATTCATTAATTTATCCCCAATTAATAACTTTCTATCTTCTTTTGGCAGTTCCCTACAATAAACCAAATAGGCCAAATCTTTATGGTACAGGAAATGTCATCTATCAGATAGGATAGATTTTAAAAATCTATAAATAAATATATATATATATATATAATAAATTCAATGCAGGATAAAGAAGTAGTGCTAAGAAAGTTTAAGTGAGGCAATGAAGAAGTTTAGTAAATGATAGGCAGCAATTATTTATTTAAAAAAAACTTTCTCCGTGTGTGTGTGTGTGTGTGTGTGTGTGTGTGTGCGCGCGTGCGCGCGCACATGCATGTGTTTCTATGAACATACATTTTAGAAATAGGGTAATTCAGGTAATTTCAATCAAAGTTTATTGTATGACAATTCTGAAGAATTTTGGTCGGTCATGGGGCCTGAACTCTGGGCCTGGGCACTGTCCCTCAGCTCTTCAGCTCAAGGCTAGAGCTCTACTACTTGAGCCAGGGCTCCACTTCTGACTTTTTCTGCTTATGTGGTACTGAGGAATTGAACCCAGGGCCTCCTGCATGCAAGGCAAGCACTCTACCACTGAGCCACCTTCCCAGCCCCTCATTTACATTTTATCCAATTATATTTATGTATAGTCAGAGCTTACTAAGTAGTAATGATATTAATGATACATATACATGAAGAACAGTCTAATAAATTGTACTGCTCTGAAAACAAAATAACTTCTCTCTTTGAAGAACATTGACTCTCACTAAGAGAGCAAAGCTTCAGTCATATCTAGGGCTATAGTTATTCTATAGGTCAGCAAACATTTTGGCATTGATTTACCTTCTACACATAAAACGATACTGTGTACTTGTTGTTAAAAACTTGTTCCTTTGAACAGATTTCTGCAGAATAATACTTTGTTACTAGGAATTCTACAAAACCAGCCTTTCTACAAATCCACATTATGCATTTGATGAACAGTCAGTCCCAAAGAACAGTTTGGTTGTCATTTATTTTCCTGTACTCTCATATTTTAGGAGACTCTGAAACCATCTCCTTCAGAATATACTGAGCATACTCTTGACATATCAGAAAGACTAAAGATCTTTGCAAACAAGAAGTTGATGGCAAAATCTCTACAAGTTTTTGCCAGTGAATTTCATCAATGACAAAAAGCCTTGACTATTTTGCAAAAACTAGACTCTTTAAATATGTTTCTATGTCTCCCTCTCTCCTCCTAGGTCCAATATAAAACAACCATAAAAGTTTCGTAAAACTTTCTGCTTCGTAGTTTTGCCACCTCGCTTCTCGGCTGTAAGCTTTTGGGGTGATCCAACTGGCTCCTCTCATTTTGTAGTTTCTGTCATTTTTCAGTCATATCTGAAGCATTTTTCTGAGACAATTTTCTCATGAACTCTGATGGTCTTCAGTGGATTTCAATGATGTTCTTTACATTATACAAAGGGCACCTCCAGAGTTTTCTTCATGGTAATCCCTTTCCTATCTTTGGCTGCTTTAGAAATGGCTGAGGGTCATTGCCCTTAAAAATTCTAGAGGACTTATTGTTGTTGATTGAAAGGATTTGTGAGGCACCTACTTAATCTCTTAAAAGTGCCATCTCCGCTACAGAATGCCGTGACCTTTTGATCTTACTGAGGTTTTAGCAAAAGGTTGAACAGCTATGCCCTTTTCCTCTGTGCCATATTTTCGACAGCAATTTCTTTTCGTTTTTTTTTTTAAGCAGCTTTTGCCATGTGGAGAGGCAGAGAATTTTCAAAGCCATCAAGTTCTGGTTGCTTTCTCCTTCTCTTCATCTCTTTCACGTGGTATTATTAACAAGAAGCAGTCAGGATGGTAGTTACAACACTTCCCTCAGACAGCTAAATCACAAATGCAATGCTTGCAACTTCTACTTTCTACCTAACTTCAAAAGTTACTTTTGCTAAGCTCTCTCCTCCTGTACAGTAGGAAGGATCATCACATCCAGTTTCTAAACTATATGCCTCCCTTTGTGCTCCCATCATTATGTTCCAGATCCACATAAAGAGAACTCTTACTCTCTTTGTTTGTGTCATGTTTCTCCAAATTACTTTAGTGGGTGGGTTACAAAAGCACCCACTTGCACATACCCAAACATGTATTGTTGTTATATTGCTGCATAACAATGGCCACAAGTTAACAGCCTAGAATGGAGTTTTGTATATTTCTCACAGTTTTTAAGAGTGTGGAGTCAGAACCGAACCATAGCTTGTCTGAGTCTTTTGCTTCACATTCTCACATGTCTTCTTCAGTCAAGGCACTAGTAGTCTGTGTAGTCTCACTTGAGGCTACAGGTTCTTCTCCACGTTCATGCTGCTCTTGGCAGGTTTCTGGTTCTGTGATCCGGAAGCTCACAGCTTCTAGTGTCAACCTTCAGTTCTTTGTCATGTGGGCCTCTGCCATCCTTTCTTTCATCCTCAAGACAAGGAGGGACAAATGGTAAAGAAAATTTCTTTCTGTATTTTTTATTATCCTTAAGTAGTTGCACAAAGAAGTTTGAATTCTTATGTCAATTTATGAGTACAATGCTGCTTAATCAATGTCACCCCTTCCATCATTCTCCCCTCATCTATCCCAATTCCCTTTCCCCTTAAGAAGTTTGCTAGGAGGATGCGAGACCATGTAATCACCTTTGCAGCTGTGAGATGTAAGTATTAAACCCACCTTTTAGGCAAAAAGAAATAATAGTACACGCTTTTCAGTTATAAACAAAGTCATGATTCAGGTCCCATTTGTCTGATTCCAAAATACATATACTCAACAGTTGTGCTTACTCTACTTCATAGTTTGGTCTACATTGAGCACTAAGTTTCACCAATGTAAAGTAAAGAAAATATTACATATTTGATGGAGATACAATAAAAAATAAATGAAATCCACTTGGGAACTTACAAGATTAGAAAGTATTGAATGCTACAATTATTGTCATGATCATGATTATAAACAGTGGGGTTTCTCAATCTGTATCAAGATGAGTTTAGAATTTGTATGTGTGCAAAATCTTGATTACAAGAAAGAGGTTTAGACCAAAGATCTTTCTTGAGTTTGTTGTTAAAGCATGGTCCTTCATGGGAGATCCTGACTGCTTTTACCACCCATAGAATAAAGTGGAGTCTTTCTACTTAAGTCTCCACTCTCAGCATCCTCCTTCCTTTCTCAGGGAGCTATCATTTTGGAGCAAGAGTGTTATTGAGCATTACTGGAAGATGGTCTTTACCCGACAGCAAATGAGGACCTGTTCCACTTGGTCCACCGAGAGCTAGGTGAAGTGACTTGAGGTGACTGTAGCCCTGGTTGAACCCTTCTTGTATGACCTCATGAGAAACTTGAGGTGTTGCAACAACTAAGACTCAATTCCAGACCCAGCGGTGATACAATACATATTTGTCATTTTGACCCACTCGATTTTAAGTGGTTTTATTTTATAAAGCCATAGAAAACTCATCTGGAGAATGCATTATGTGGAGTATTTCTGCACACACACAAAAAATCTTTGACAATGGCTTTCATCCAGGTGGGGAAATAGAAAGTCAGTCTCTCGTTTACTTGTGACTATGCCTGAGGAAGCAAAAGGTTTTTAAAAGCCACATGAAGTTTCATTTAGAACCAGAGTGATGGGAGCGCCACAGACATCACAAATATTTTCTTGAGATGGAAATGACATTTACTGAGAGGAAGCTGAAACCTCACAGGCTGTGCATAAGCTATTTTGATGAAAACCTGAATGCAAAATGGTAAGTCTGGCATCTCAAAGGACTCAGCATACTAGGAATAACAAAATCCAGACAGTACCTGTCCCCCACGGCACAATACACAGTGTCCCAACTCAGTCCTCCAGCTCTAAGAACTTGATAAGAACTGAAATGACACAAGTGACATTTGTACCAGGCACTGGAATCTAAATCTCAAAATATAATTCACAATGATTTCAAACAAATGAGCATAAGTATTCCACACGTAGTAGCATTTCTGCTGAAGTTCAAGCTATAGAAAAAATGTTTTGCTGTTAGATTTGCAAACATAGGTAATGGTGTTCTAGGATCAGGGATGTTGAGGTATTTTCACATTACTCAAAGTCTATCTTCTGGTTGACTGCCTTTTCAATTATCTCAATAACAATCACAACACACATTATAACATAAACTTAAATAATGTTATCAAGGAAAGCAGGAGGGTTTTCTTTGTAAACAGGACTTTTAACAGAAATTTATTGGGGCTAATCTTGATTAGCTTGAAATCCTTCCACTGCTAAAGTCCTTGCCCCACTCTATGTGGTTACGAGCAGACTTTATGAGAAAGACAAAATTCAAGCTACATCATCTTGTCAAAACTAAAATTATGTTGTGAAAGTACCCAAGCAGAAACTGAAAAATAAGATGGTGTTTATAATAAATATTTGCAGAGCAGATTCTGTATCAAGTAGATACTCCCCAAAAAGCTATATATACTTGACACGTTGTTAAACACAGTTTAGGTAACATGAGAACAAACTAATTTTAAATTAATTCAAATTAGGGCTGGTTCCCCCCTTTGTTTGCTTGATAACATATAAACTAAAATGGCCTCTATGTAAGAATGAAATACAAAGTATCCTTTTGTTTCACTACAAGAAGTTCTTAATTAAAAGAATTGAATAACATTGGCATTAAAAATATTTGGAAAATGCTTAATTTCCAGAAGCAGAGAAAAAAAAACCCAAAGATATCTGATTGCTTAATTTTGTATTGCAAAAAGACTTTTGAATAAACTGAATAGACAATTATAGAAAGAAAAAAGTTGCTTTATTTATGAAGAACAATTTTCCAGCGCTTTGTCAAATAACAAGAATAACAAACAACCTGAATGGACAATCTACAAGAATAAATAAATATAAACAATTTCCAACTACACTGCTAAGTCTAGGATTGTGGACCTTAAAACAGAAGAACTGCACTTTTAATAGCAACAGTATCACAAATACACCCAAATATCTCTTCCAGGAATCCTGGAAGATAGACATTTCAGTAGCACCTTTCCATGAAATCATATACAGCTATTTAAAAATATAAAATACCCATAGAATAAAAAAAGTTAGTGGCAGCAATGTATATATAAACTCATTACCTATAACCTGTCCCTGAGTCCCTGAGAAAATAAATGTAAATTATCTCCATGTGCATCAGTTATACCCATGTTGGGTTCTACAGTTTTCTTCAGTAAACTTCACAAATCGTAAGTACTAACCTTTGAGTAACTTTACCAGCAACTTTACTCATTCAATCATCGAGCTTTATGAAGTGCTAATTCCCTGTTCTCTCCATTGTACAGATGTAGAAAAAGCCTTGAATGATAATGAACTTTGTCAAAACTTAGATGAAAGAAGGAAATTCTTCAGAATTTATTTATTTAAGTGTCAATTCAATAAAAGGAGAGTTAAAACTATTACATGTGGATTTGAAGCTAGACAGTTTTTGAGTGGGTGAAAACCAAATTTTGTGATCCAATGATTATATTCTGCCAGTTCTTTTATTAAAATTCAATTTTCATAGAGGAGAAGAGGAACAGAAAGTCCTTATAGAGGTGAGGAGGGAGAAAAGAAGGTCAAAATAATGAAAGGTGGATCAGGACATCTAAGAATAAGTGCCTTCATTGGCTGATGGCAAGGCAAGGGTGGGGGAGGGGGCCACTTGAGGAGTTTCTTGAAGGCTGGGGCACCATCTGCAGGTAATATGGGTGCATCAGAATGTACTAGCACAACCACTATGGAAGCTATATATTACAGCAATTTAGTAAGCTTTTCCATCAGGTGAAGTGATCACGGGGAATCTGGAAACTTGCCTAGCTTATTATCCAGAGTACATTTTGACCTACTCTTATCCATTTAAATACTATGTCACCTTCTAAAAATATTCTTGCAAGTAAACCTTCAAGGTTCACTTCTACTTAACTCACTAAAAATAACCTAATGTAGATATTTGGAGATCAGAGCTGAGGGACTCAGGCATTGTTAGAATAATGGCTGTTGGGTTGTGATCTTAAGGTAGTCAACCTTGTTCTCCAAGTCTGTTTCCATAAAATGAGGGAACAAGAGGGTCTGCAGAAATGTTAAGAGCAATACTCAGTGGTCAAATGTGAATTCAAAACCTATCATACTACATTTTTTCCAAGCTGAAAATTCAAAACAACATAAGCAATTTTCATTTCAAGTTACTGGGAAAATGGCATGTGCTTACAGTACTTAGTATATGCTAAGAGCTTAATAGATTGTTTTAAATTTTCTATAACACCCCTCCAAGCCAGAACATTTTTGCATTAAATGTGGTTGTAAAACTAAGTAACTTTAAAGCTAAAGCCAATGGTCTGTATCATTTATAAAGAGATCATCTTTTCTAAAGATGATTGTCAATGTACATCTGGTCCCAGATAATCTTGAAATACACCAATTAATATTCTTTGAGAACTGAGCAAGTATGTAGACCAGTGTCGAGTAGAAGCACTAATATTCCATGACTTAAAGGGTAGTTATGTGTCCTGCCAACTCATAAATCCCTGTATTATTCTTTAGCATGTAATTCTCAATTTAAATTGAATAGTAGAGAATGTATATTAATAAAAACTGATGAATTTTCTCTCACTGTAAAGCCCCATCAAATTATAACTAATTTTTAAAAAATGATAAAATGCTAATCCTCTGCATTGAATTTTTTAAATTCAAATGGTGTAATTCCTTAGAATGGCTAATTCACAGTTTAATAGAATAAACATCAGGAAACATGTAATTGAAAGGGGAAAGGGAAAAAGGAGAGGAGGTAGACAAGAGAAGAGAGGGCAGGGGAGAGAAGACAGTTATAAAATTTAGCATGTTTCCTACAAAATTAAGAAAATTGAAGGAGTAAGGTTGGGCAGGGTGGGGGAGCATAATGATAGGAATGACATTGATCTCTATGCATTGCACTCATCATCTGTTGGGTCAAATGGCAACTCTTTACTACCACTACTTGAAGTCAGTAAAAATAAAACTTCAAAGGAGAACTTTGCAAAGGAGTGCAAGGGGGGCTCTGGCAACAATGATTTACCTTTAATTTGGATACATTGGTGGAAGAGATGGAGAGGATGGTAGCTAGAGGCCAACCAGGGCAAAGATTTCCTGAGACTCCATATCAACCAATAGTGTGATGCGGTAGTATGAGTCTGTTGTCCCCGCTGTAAAGGTGGCTAAACTCTAAAGGATGATAGTTCTATGCCAGCCTGTGTAAAAATAGTTCCTGAGACCCCTATCCTAAAAGAAAACTTCCAGATATGGTGACACATACAGGTCATTACAGTTACAGGGGAAAAAATAAGTAAGAGGATTGCTGCCCAAACTAATGCTGATGAAAACTGAGAGACTGTTTGAAAAATGCTTAAAGCAAAAAGGGCTGGGTGCATGGCTAACTTGGCCCACAACCTGCTAAGTAAGCACAAAACTCTGAATCCAAACCCAGTGTCTCCTAAAAAGAAATTTTTAAGAGGGGGAGAAAGGCCAATCAGATTTGTTGCACTATTCATTTAAAGCAATTTTTAGAAAGTTGTGAAGACTTTGGGGATGGGGATGGGAAGGGGAAACAAAGAAGGAAGCAACAATGTTTGATAAGAAATATACTCATTACCTTGCCCATGTAATTGTAACCCCTCTGTATGGTATTTTTACAATAAAATATTTTTTTAAAAAAGAAAGTTGTGAAGACTTTGAGTCCTATGTTCAAGCAAGAAGACTTTCCTATCTCCTTCCGCTCAATTTTTTTTAAACTCTCATTCATTGTTACTCTTAAGTTAGATGCTTCTCCATATCAAAAGGAGATTGTGAAAAAATATTTTATGTTAGTATCTCTCTGCTTGCAGATCATCTGACATGTAGCCAAGCTGCCAAATAGGTGTAGAAAAGTAGAAGTGTGCTGGCCAGGATAGAAAAAAATAATAAAAAGATGTTTGAAGAAGGGAGTCAGGAGGGGAAAAACTGGGAGATAATGAGAGAGGTGTGACACTGTTCAAAAAGAAATGCATTCATTACCTAACTTATGTAACTGTAACCCTTCTGTACCTCACCTTTACAAAAAATGCATTTAAAGCAAAAAGAAAGAAGATGTTTGGGACCTCAATTAACTATAGACTGTAAAAAGTTAAAGTACCGAAAAACAACAAGAAAAAAAGAGATGCTGATTAGAAGATTCATTTGAGTGAGATAACATCATTTTGTGCCTGTGTGAAGAATTTTAATTAGAAGGGTGTAGTGTGTTTGAAAGGGAAATAGGAAATAGTGAAGAGGAATATGATGAAAATATATTATGTACATATATGCCAATATTATGGGACCCTCTGTATAATGCAGAAAGAAAAATGGAAAAGAGTTGATATTAGGACTTATTGTATATTTTCATTTCAAACAGAACCAGAAACACAATTTGAAAATCATGAGCCAGGTTCCTTGTGTAAATGCTGAAATAAATAAACAAGTCTACCTAAACTTATCTACTGTTGTGCATTGACATCATCTATGGTGCTTTACAGGGAGATTGCACTGGGATAGAAGGAAGGGATGTGCATGGGGTCTGAATCTTTTGGTGTTCTTTGGGCCTGCAACATGATGGTGATGGGACTCCACATCTAGATTACATCTTTACAGGTCCTGCAATCCCCCTAGGGCTTGAGAGCTACTCAATTATGTGATCTCGCTCAGTGTGGTCGCTGCCTATCTCAAAGCTACCAGGTGAATCCAGGCTGCAGCCACAAGATCATTCTGGTTTTCAGTTAAACTGTGCAGTTAATTCCATCTGTATCCATTAAGTCATAAAGAAAATCCACCTCTTAGCCAATGTAAAGGAGAAGAAATGAAGCATGCTCTAAGTCAACTATGATAGACCTTGAAACTTCATTCTGGCCATTCCAGTTCTTTGAGTGTAAGAGACAATGGCTATGCCAGTTTAGGATAATAGTTTAAAATAAGCACATAATAATTTCATTTTGTGAAAGCTCAATAAGGTTAACTGTATTTATAAGGAAATTAGATTAAACCTGTGCTTCCCAGTATTGGGAGTCATTGTAACACTAGCTCCATTTTTAAACAGTGATTTTTATGTGATTGTTGAGATAAACTTTGTCTCAGAGCTTTTGGTCCACTTTGAGGCTCTAATTTCAGTGATATCTGCAAGCTGTTACTTAGTGACTATTTTTGAAGGTAATATTTATCTTAGAATTATTTCTAAGCTACTGACTTATATTAAACAATATACCAATCTTCATCTTTATAAGATAATTGATATTCCAATATTCCAACATATTTTATTTTCCAGAATATTTATATTTTAGGTGCTGTTATTCGACCCAAAAGGTACACCAGACAAAAGTAAGCAAGCAAGGAGTATTCTATTCAAGGAAGAAAGGTAAGCACTTCCCTGAAAAAGTGTTTCCAGGAGATTTATCCCAAAATAATTTTATTCTTTTTCTGTAGTTGTATAAAAGGGAGGCAATTCAACACATCACTTGATGAATGCAGTGTATCTCGATCAATGTCATACCTTTCATAGTTTTCCTCTGCCTTTCCTAACTTCCATACCCTCAACTTTCCTAGTTTCAAATTCACATATATACATTGAATATCATGGTTGCATTCTCCTAGCCTTTCTTTCTTTTCATTGAGTCCTCTACTCTTGACCTTATTCCCTCTCTTTACCCTTCAAGCATCCGAAATACTAGCTTTCTGGTATTCATTTTGTTACATTGAAAATTAGTTGTTCCAAGGAATCACACCATTGGAGTTCTCCATTACATATAACATACTTTAATACATTTGTGCATATATGTATATGACCTTTTATATGCTTACATATATACTTATATATGTAACATATAATATTTATATATTTTAATATAATTATATGCATTATATATATTAAAAGTAACGTCCATGTATGAAAGAAACATTTTCTTTGTCTTTCGGGCCTGACTTGCTTTCATTAATTTTTTCCAGGTCCATTCATTGTTTTTTGAAAATGATGTAATATTCTTCCACATGGATGATTCTTCCTGATGGACCCATTGTGTATATATGCCATGTTTTCTGATCCATTGATCCATTGAAGGGCATCTGGACTCTTTTCATAATTTGTCTATGGTGAATAAAACTGTGGTGGCAGTCAAAGCCATTTGTGTTGTGTTCTTATTCAGAGGAAATATAAACTGCTTTATTGTGTTCATGAGAGCACATAATTTTATAACTTGGAGTAATGCAATGCCAAAGTTAGACTCACACTTCTGGAGACTAGAAAACCGTTTTGCTGTCTCACTTGATTATTCTGTTTCAATGGATTGGCCACCAAGTCTTGGACAAAGACATTCCAGGGTTATAAAATGGATAAGAAGCTTTTAAGAAGAGTTACATATCAAAAAAGAAAGAGCATATTTCTTTTGAAGTGAAAGCTCATAGAAAAGGGAGGTCAGGGCTTAGAGTCAGGAAGGAGCTACTTAAAAATTTAGTAAAGCTAAAGGAAATATGAAAGACTTCTTAGAGGCTATCGAACATTCAAAATACACTTTGTATTTTTCATACGTAACCTAGTGCCTATCAACTACAGAATCACTGGCTACATCAAGATGCCAATGAGATGTTGCCATCTCAGCTAAGCTAGCCAAAAATGATGTCCACACTGAATAATATGTATTTAAAAGAAATATAGTATGAAATTTATGCAGACATAAATGTATAGAGAGATATATCAATATATGTATAAATTTTTAAAAGGTATTTTGCTATCTTCCTTTTGGCTACCTCATTTAAGAAATTTTCCAGTACTTGGCAGAATGTTAAGTTGTTTTGTTTTTTGTTTGTTTGGTTTGCAAACATATTTATTTTTTTAGTTCCTATTTATTATACAGAATAATGGTAACTAACTAAATAAATAATCTAAATAAAATACTAAAAGAACTAATAACCCAGCCTACAAATGGGTAAATGAACTGAAGAGGCACTCCTCAATAACATAAATTGCCAGTAATTATATGATCAAAAAATTTCAACATCGTTAGTCATCAGGAAAATGCATTCCTCTTTCTTTCTTTCTTTCTTTCTTTCTTTCTTTCTTTCTTGCTTGCTTGCTTGCTTGCTTTTTGTGGTTTGGGGACTTGAACTTATAGCCTGGATGCTGTTCCTGAGCTCTTTTGCTCAAGGCTAGAACTCTACCACTTGGAGCCACAGCTCCACTTCTAGTTTTTGAGTGGTTAATTGGAGATAAAAGTCTCATGGGGACTTTTCTTCCTGGGCTGGCTTCAAACTAAAATCTTCAGACCTCAGACTCTTAAGTAGCTTGGCTTACAGGTATGAGCAACAAAAGCCTGGCAGGAAATGGAAAATTATATTGAGATTCCATCCCACCAGAACCAGAATATGTAATATTTGTATCAAGAATCAAGAATAGATAAAATAATAAATGCTGATGAAGACATAGGGAAAACAGAATCTTTGTATATGTTTGTTGTGACTGTAAATTAGTCTTACCACTATGGAAAATCATAGGTAGTTTGCTTAAAAAACTGAAAGATAGAATTTCTATATATCTAGCTATACCACTCCTGGAGATATATACATAAGGGGATTTAAGTCAGAATAAAGTAGAGGTAACTTCATGTCCATGTATGACAGCACTATTCACAATGCCCAAGAGCTGGAATAAGCCTGATTTTCCATTAACAAAAATGGATATATAAAATGTAGTGTATATATAAGCAATGAAGTATTCTTCCATGTTTAAAAGACTGCAATTATGATTCTCTACAGGAAAATTTTGATCCCTTCTTAAATCTAGAAAGCTTTCTTACCTTGTCTAGAAGCAAGAATTCAGAACACATTCCCCTTTTCTGGGAGCTCATCACTGCCTTCCCTCTCCCCACTGTTTCCTAGAATGGAAGTGCTCATCTACATCTTTTATGATGATAAGTTATACATAGGCTTATTTGGGGTCTTAAACCCAATTACAAACTCTCAAAAATGTTTGCTTTACTCACATCATTGAGTCCCAGCACTTTTTTTTTTTTTTGTGTGTGTGTGTGTGTGTGTCCGGCAGTGGGCCTGAACTTTGGGCCTGGGTGCTGTCCCTCAGCTCTTCAGCTCAAGGCTAGCGCTCTAACATTTGAGCCACAGAGCCACTTCCGGCTTTTTTCTTTTTTGCTTATGTGGTGATGAGGAATTGAACCCAGGGCCTCATGCATGCAAGGCAAGCGCTGTACCACTGAGCCACCTTCCCAGCCCCAAGAGTCCCAGCATTTTTGTACGGTGCTTAGTAAATATGTCCTTGTGAGAACCATGACTCAAGTTACTGGGCAGATGACCCTGGTAAAGTGTGGTAGGGACTAGTGATCTACATCTGGCCAGTATAATACAAAACACTGGTAGTATATAACCCCTTGGCTTATGCCAGTTCTATGGAAAAGATGGAAGGAATCTATGTATATAATTCAGTTTATATTTTAACTGGTTATCTCTGAGTTCATCAAAGGAGGTTTTCTTGAAAGGCTCTGATCTTGTCAGGTCAGTCTGTAAAAAGAAGAGCCAAATCTCTTTTGAACTCAAGAACTTGAAGAATGAGAACTTTTCTTTTTCATTGCTGATTTTGAAGGAACAACCGCCATAAATTTCAGTGCCACAAGGAACAAAATTTGCCAGCAACCTGAGATAAGTCAGAAAATAGACGCCCTATTACTGGAGCATCAGAGAAGAACTCAGCCATGATGTCAACCTATTTTGATGTTTCTTAAGACCCTGATCAGAGAAAACCCAGTAAAGCCAGATGCAGAATCAGTACTATAGAAACTGAGATAAAAAATGTGTATTGCTTTTAGGGACCAAGGCTGTGAAAATTCATCAGGGGGCACTAGGGGAAAACACCTGACATTAATTAAATATAAGATACATTTATAAAGTTTAAATGCAACAAATTCATTAAATTAATAGCATTCATTTCAATATCTATTATCTTAACAAAATGTTATATCCATGACTTAAAAGATAGCACAATTCGTCTAGTTCAAAGTTGTACACTTCCCTATTGGAAACTTAAATCAACTATCAATAAGCAATTATTAATTAAAAATAAGAGCTTAAGTACATATTGACTAATGAATATTTCAGCTCTACTTATAACATCAGATTATTTCTCTACGTAAGGATATACTTTAGCTGTCTTTAAAATGATAACTGAGTTCATATCCAACACAGTGTCTTGTAAGTATTATTGCTGTAATGGGTCATCCTGTGTCCTTGTTTCAGCATTTTGTTATTCCCTTTCCCTTGAGGGTAGAGGAAACAGGGTGAGGTGGGAGGGGGAAGAGATAGTGGGAAAAAAAAGGAGGGGGTAACAAGGTTAAATAGGGATACAGGTGGACCCATTGCAACAATGAGATGTACAAGTCGTTATGTAGAAAACGAACTTTACAACTTTGGTGGGGGGGAGCATTGGGGGGGTGGGGAGGATGGGAAGGGGAAACAAAGAAAGAGGCTACAATGCTTGATAAGAAATGTACTCATTATCTTGCCCATGTAATAACCCCTCTGTACAGTATTTTCACAATAAAAAAAGAAATGTATTTACTCATGTAAATGTACCTTACTCATGTAACTGTAATCCCTCTGTACAGCATCTTTACAATAAAATAAATTTAAAAAGATATAACAAAAATGATAATTGAAAGCATTTTCTTACTCTTTTAGAAAGTTTTCTGAACTTGGTACCCATTAGATAATCTGCTTGTTCACTGAGCACATGGCACAGAATACATTTCACTGAAACCACTAAGGCTGTCAATCACAGCCTTCTTCTTCAGGAAGTTTTAATTTAATTTATATTGGATAAGCATTCTGCCTTCTGATCTGTGTTCTAATCCTCGTTCTGATAGCTGTCCCTGGTGCTGAAAACGATCAAGTGCAAAGGTTTGCTCTCCACTTAAAAATAATCTGCTGGTTGTGGATGGGGGGGAGGAAGTAGTTGTGGAGGTGGGAGGGAAGGGATGGTAGGGGAAAAACAAAGGAGAAGGCAACAATGCTCCTTAGGAAATGTACTCATTACCTTGATCATGTAACTGTAACCCTTCTGTACAGTATTTTTACATTAAAATGTATTTTAAAAAAAGACAAGATAAAAAGAACACTCAAAACAACAACAACAACAAAAGAGTGCAGCAAGGTCTTCCCACCTGTGAATACTAAATTCTGTGGGTATAGTATGTAAGATTTTTGGTGGAATTGGGGCATAAGATCCTCCTCGCTTGCCTTCCTGGGTAGCTGGGATTATAAAAATGTAGCATCATGCTCAGATTGATATTGAGACAGGGCCTCCTTAACATTTTTTTAATTTAATTTTATTTTATTTGTGAACATACTGTACAGAGGGGTTACAATTGCATGGGCAGGATAATGCGTACATTTCTTACCAAGCATTGCAGCCTCCTCCTTTGTTTACCCTTCCCATCCCTTCCCAGCCTCCCCCCTCCCCCCCTCCTTAACATTTTTGCCCAGACTTTCCTTTAACTAAAACCTTCCTATTTCCAACTCCTGAATATCTGGGATAATAAGTGAGCACCAAGACACCAGTTGCCATCTTTCAATTTCTTATAGACATACAATTCAAGACATAATTTTATCATATGATAATTGTTTTGCAGATACTTTTTAAAATTTCACAAACTTCATGGTAATTTGAATGACAGAAACTCTGAAGTTACTTTTCCTTCTATTTAAACCTTTTGGTGAAATGCTTGTATATTTAATGACTGTAGATTTTGAATATATCTCTTCTAATGAGGATATGGTCTACCTAGTCAATCGTAACAGTAACACTCGATAATAACTTAACATAACTGGACAAGGCAGCTCTCATATTTCTCTGAAACCTCCTTTAGCCTTTCTCTTTATATCTTAGTAAAGACAAAATTTCAGAACATATCAGTTCTGACATGAATGAAGACTGAAAAAGAAGTCCTTTACTTGTATTTTAAAGTAGCTAGAGGGAATCTTGGGATTTTATTTAATGAATGCTATAATTAACTGAAGGCAAGAATCAGAATCAGCAATTCAGCAGAATCTTGGCCAATAACCTATTAAATCAAGCAATAAATACTTTCCAAATTCTTACTAATTTATCAATACTCACATACATATTAATCATATATACAACAAGTTTTATAAGGTGACTGCATTAACTTTTCAGATGGTAAGATTATACTTTTTGGTAAAAATTGTTTAAAATATTATATTCTGTACATGTGGGTATCAGTATGTTTGTAAACTATCTCCTAAATGCCAGGTGTTAAAGCTTGATTTCACTACAAAATTCTGTCTCACTTCAAACAATAGACCAAGGTAACTCTATACTCAAACCTGTGAAACCATACACCAAATAAAATTTTGTTATTTTTATTTTGACACAACTAGGGGAAGCAGACTAATAGGATTTTTTCTGTTAATCTGTCATTTTAAAAATGATGCATCTAATATTTTACGGAACCAGTCATCAAATTTACTTTAGATATACTTGTCTACACAGATCAAATAGTAATTTATGACAAGCATGTAGAAATAAACATAGGTATTTAATTTCATACTTAAACTGATGTGACTAAAATACGCTGTAAAATAATGAGTTGCATTTTGGGTTGAGTGGGTAGCAAGTTAAATGCTGGAGATTATTTACAAGACAGGGAAATATAATAAGCTTTAAAAAACACAATCTGGATTTGTAAAATTTTCTAACACCTCAGAGAGCATTTTACATCTAATTTCCTTTGTTACCTGTTGAGGTTCAGCAGTAGACTCCCTAAAAACAAAGTAGCATTTTTCATCTTTTCTAGTGACATGAAAAGAGCTATGAAAATTTAACACTTCTTTTATAATTTTCTTTAAAAGCCACCTACACTCAGGTTGTGACTAAAAGTGCTTTAAAGTTTAATGCTATACTTGAATATCATTTTTCTAAATGTGTTTTGCTTAACTGCAATCTGTGTTCAATAGCAAATGATAAATGAAAAAGATGCTTTTCCTACAGTATGAAAGATATGTTCCCAAGAAACAGTAGATGGGGTGCATCAAGGTGTGTGTGCTTGTGTGTGCATGTGGGTTGTGTTGTGTGTTGTGTATGTTTGATGTTAAGTAGTATAATGAGGACATTGCTTAAGCAATCATTACATGTGATACAAATGTCTGTCGATTATGAGTCATAAGAATATATTATTATACAACATTTATGTTTTTGACATCTGCCTTTTTTCTTAAATAATTGCTTCAGGATATTATTTGGCATCTCAATTTCCAGATGGTGTAAGATAATTCTGATAAATAATACCAACTGAATGAAAATTTTGTTTTCAAGTAGGGATTGGATTAGGTCACCAGACAAGGCCCAGGTCCATCCTTCCTTATAATATGTTATTTTTGGAATATGTTAAATATATTTTTACTTCCTCAGAATTTCTGAAACTAATCAATATGAGTATAAAACTTAAAAGAAGTAAATATTTCAAATAGGAAATCAAAAATGTAGAAACAAACATATAGACTGAAGTCAAATCAACTTTGGTTGACTTCTTCCTATTGATAGTTTAATTTCAGCTCTACTGTTTAATCTGTTGTCCAGTGGCCAACCTGTAGATAAATGCTGACAATTCTACTGTGGTCAGTTAGTCTTGTCCTTTCTCAAATCTCTTTAGACTTATTTACTTGTTTGGAAAGTTTAGAATATGATTCTAACATTGAAATATATACTGTGGAACCTGTTGTATGCTACCATAATAATACTACAGGACAACTAAAAGTATTAGTGGCAAGAAATACTAAATCCATATGTAGTTCATAAAAATCTGTTGGGCTTATCTATGAGCACTGTTGGCTTCTTCAGCTTAGCCACACATTTGCACTCAATTATATGCTGCCTTTCAGCTCTCCTCACAACAGACAGTCTGACTGTCAGCTGGTCTAGAATGGCCACAGATGGCATACATGGGAAAATTCAGATCTGCCCCATGGATCGTTCATCCATAGGCTGGGTAATTGAAGCACAGCTAAGAATGAAAGTAGCTATGGCACAAAATAACAGTAAACAAATGCTTTTTCAAGTCTCTGTTTGCTTCATATCTGGTAATGTCCCACTGGCCAAAACACATCACATAACCTATTGGGAAATCAGAATAAGAGTATAACTAGCTTGAATAATAAATGCAATGTATACAGCTATGGTGAAGATTCAGGGCACCTTACATAATCTACCAGAGTTATTTTCTTATATTCAGAATATACAGTACTTAGCCCTGAGCTGGTGTCTCACGCCTGTAGTCCTAGCTACTCAGGAAACTGAGATCTGAGGATTGCAGTTCAAAGTCGGCTAAGGTAGGAAAGTCCATGAGACTCTTATCTTCAATTAAACACCAGAAAACTAGAAGTGGTGCTGTGGCTCAGGTGGTAGAGCACTAGTCTTGAGTTGAATAGCTGAGGGATGGCACCCAGCCTTACTACCAACTCTCTCTCTCTCTCTCTCTCACTCCTCTCTCTCTCTCTCTCCTCTCTCTCTCTCTCTATATATATATGTGTGTGTATACACACACATACATATATTATCTCTCTACATATATGTTACTTAATACAGTACACTCTAATGTAGTATCATCCAATGACAGAATCATGTTCACAGTAGATTTAAATGACCTATTTTTAAGTATTTTTAATTGTCTGTGAGTAGCTGCACAATGGAGTTACCATTTACCAAAACAGTTTATGAACATTATGTATCAGCTATGAACTAAATAGAAATTGTTCCACAGTGTCATTTCAGAACAATCTCACATTCAAAATGTTAGAAACAAGAAGCAGATAGTAGTCATTGGGTTGTGGCAAACGTTTCTGTATGGCAATAGAAAGTGTTTTTGTTTGTTTCTTGACTTTGGTTCTTGTCCATTTCTGAGTCCATTATTCCCCTGGAGTTCTTCAGTCTGATCATTGGATGGGAATTTATTTAGACCATTTTCTTGCTGTCCATTCTTTGAAAGACTAGTGACAAACATGTCCTTCCTGCAACCTTCTCATTCTACTTTTTGCCCATAAAACAATGAGAGACCAGCAATCTTAGTCTTCCAGTAATTTCATGTGGTACAGTTGCCAATATAGTTGTGTCAAAAGTTCTGATCTATTGCTTCTTGGCCTTTTTTGATAAGATCAAATGTAAAAGTTCTAGTCCTATTTTGGTTATGCCTTTTATACCATATGCTAACAACTCTTCAAGATCATTTAGACTTAATCAGCACCAATTCTAGCACTGTACTTTTCTACAGAAAATGCCCTGCATATTTCTGGAAGCTTTTTTGTGTAAAACTAATATATTCTATTTGGCATCATTGTAGTTCTCTCAAAGAAAAATCTTAATAAAAACCGTCATATCTAAAGCCTTGATTTTATTGTTAGCCTGAGGCTATATCTTAATATAGTATATTTTACTGCCACGAAAAGCTCAATTTGAGAAAGATTGCCATTTTTAACCTAATGAGTAATGAAATTACTATGTTCTCTCTAAATTTTCTCTCTGAACAGGCCTTACTTCTTCTTAGGTTCTACCACTCCTATATGAACTTACAGGACTTCAGTAACTATCCATTAAAAATTCTAGCTGGGAATTTGCTTCCTTATGCTGTGAAGGTTGTTAGATTAATTTCCTATGTTTTCATCCACTTTTAGTAACCATGAAGGCCTTACTTTTCCTCTCAACTTCCTATACAACATTCATTCTTATTTCCCCAGTGTATTTACCTTAGAAAATTAGTGATTTACACTTGTTTTCATGCTCATTGGAGATAGAAATCTTTTAAGGTATTTTCTACCACCGTGTACTGGTGGTTCATGCCAGTAATCCCAGCTACTCAGGAGGCTGAGATCTATGGATCGCGGTTCAAAGCTAGCCCAGGCAGGAAAGGCTGTGAGACTCTTATCTCCAATAAGTCACTCAGAAAAAAAAAGGAAGTGGTCCTGTGGTTCAAGTGGTAGAATGCTAGCCTTGAGCTGAAGAGCTGAGGGACAGTGTTCAGGCCCAGTGTTCAAGCCCCATGACCAACAACAACAACAAAAATATATTTTCTACCACTTTGACTATGTAATACATCTTTCTGAAAACCTGGAACCACAGTCCCTTGAAAAATTGTTAAGGATAGAGCTCAATATCAAAGGCTGCAAAAGGTAGAAGCCTAATATCCTATTATCAATAGTTTCTTCATTCTCTCAATAAAAGAACAACATGCTGTCTTCAGATAGGTCGACTTTCGTTTCTTTTTAGGTAAACCCATTTAGCAAACACAAAGGACTTAATATCCCAATCCATGTCTTAACAGGCTCTTCTGCTATTTGTTTAGTAGAACCAAATGTTCAGGTGTGATCTGGGTTTCTTTCTGATGCCAATACTTGAACTCAGGGCTTAATACCATTTCTTGGCATTTTATTTGAGGCTGATGCTCTACCACTTGGTCTATGCCTCTATTTCTTTGTATCCTCTTCAGTACTATTTGTGAGAATATCAGAACAAACACATCCTTTCTCATTTTGTCCAGTGTAATGTTTTATTTAACATACTTTCACAATTTTAAATTTGAACAATGTTTTATTAAACATTGTTTAATTTAACCTGCACTACAATGTTTGGGTAGACATTTTTAAAATCTCTTAGGATAGCTTTCACATTTCTTTCTGGCTTTTAACAGTTATTTTTCCATTTTTCTTGCTTCTCCATTTCACCCGATTTATTTTAGCTTTTGTATGAAAATCATGATTACTTTCTGGTAGCATTTCTTTTTTAAATGGTTTAGTATTACATTAATAATGAAACACAAACTACCACACAATCTCAGCAGTGACCTTTCACAATGAAAGTATTTAGTTTGCAATTCAATTGGACTTACCAGAGCAGGGCCACTTGTGGCTGACCTGGCAGTATTTTCTCATGCTTCTGTGATCAACTGTGGTTTTGCTGTGTAATTCTGATAATATTGCCAGCTTCCCTCATATACCTGCTCAGTGGTTTACTGAATCATCTGGAATAGTAACATCTAGAACTATCTTTGTGTCTTCTGTCTTCATGCAGGCTAATGGTTCCCTACAGGTAAAACGGCACAAAATGTATGATTTAATGAGGGGGCCACCAAAAAGCAGCCAGAAGAACTCAAGAACTATACGTTAGTGTTTTCTCACCTCATGCTATAGTGTGTAAATAGATTGATGGACAAAATAAGAGATAGGATAGTTGGAAAAATGGAACATTTTCCCAATGGAAATTTCCCCAATACAGAGGTGTTCCTTATTCCTAGCACATCTGTTGAAGATTGCTCTACCCAGCCTAGGAGAACAGCTTTGATCCTAGGTATTGTGAAATCATCCACACTATTTGTACTGCCACTTGAGATTCATGAGACACTAGCGGTTGCATCAATCTTATTCCTCACCAATGAAGTTGCATGCATCAGTTTCTCTGTCATATAAATGTTTCCCAAAGTGGAGCAGAATTCTCAGTGATTGCATTTCAATCAGCTTTGACTATTTCTTATTCAATATAATCAGACACTATCTGTGAGTTATGTTTGACACATTTTTAAATAAGTTGATGTCTTGGTCAATATTTATGTTTGAATATATGTTTTATTTATCTGTAGGTCTCACATAAGGTTTTTACTCTATTACATGAGCCATACCTTTACTTCTGAAGGTATGAATTTTAGATTTCAAAATCTTATGGTAGTAGCTTCCCAGCATTGGGAAAGTAAATATAAAGTTGACTCTTCAATTATCCATTATTTAAGCAAAAATTTTATCTTTTAAATTAATTACTGATTATAAGATAGCACAGTTCATGTGCCCATTTCCTAGATTACAAGTGCCAGATCTTTCAAAGTATGCTTTTGTCTACCCTCTGTCATATTAATCAATAAGAGTTCACCTAAGGCTGATATAACATTGGAAATGTTTATTCCTCATCTATGGTAGCTTCCAAAATTTCACTGATGACTATTTGAAAAAGTAAGTGATAGAAATACAAACAGTGCTGAAAAATGATTTGTACTGCTTTAGTCAGTCAGATGCTTTTGTGAAAGTGAGAAGATTTTAAAAGCTGAAAACTGGTAGATTGTCATTAACATTAATAATTCTGACATTAAATTCCATGTAGGTAAAACCATAATCCAAGAATGCTAAATGTGACTGCAGAAGCTAAAATTGGAATAATGCTAGCAGAATCTACCTTTCTTCTTTTAAGTGCAAAGTAAATGTATTTTATCTCACTTAATAAAAAATGGTTCAAGTAATATTATATAAAATCACCCACAAATACAAACTATGTACTTGTAAGGTTACACATTATATTACTAATCAAATCTGAGGGTGCTTTTCCAAGTTTTAGGCTTTCAGTTCTACTGATCATAAAAACTATTAGGAATTTAATTTTTATTTTATTTTACTTTGCTGCCTCCAATTATTGTTGACTATTTTAATGTTAGTATGTATGCTCAGCTAGGCTCACACTTTCATTAAAATATTCTGACTATGACATGTGACACAGTAGCTTCATACTAGTACTGACAGGTCATTTTTATTAATAAAAGTCTAAATAAAACTGCTAGCCAAACATTTTTATGCATAGTTCTTAGAGATGGAACACATCTGGTGGTAAGGATAAAAGATAATCATACACCAAAGTCTGACATATCTGGAGTTAACACTACATGTCTATTTTGTGACTACAATTTAACTGTTAAATTCCTGGTGTATGATAATCCTTTCATGGATCATTCATTCTCTCTCTTGAGGATTGATTCCACTTGAAAAGAAAAGTAGTTCATATGAATAGCAATTGATTCATATTGCCATTCCTATTGTCTTTGTTGCCAGTATTGTTTTGGCTGCTAAATATTATCTCTGTGAGGCATAAAGAATGATGGATTTATTGATATAGGATATTGCACAATATTACATCGAACCAAGATACACACTATATAGACTATTTGAGGAAGCTCTGTGTATATAATGAAATTACAGAATTAGCATCTATAAAAGGACACAAATGCACCTCCCAAATGAAAGAAGTGAGAACTTAAAGCCTGTATACATGTGGTCAAAGCTTTTTCTGTTGTGCTCATGTCCATAATAATCATGTGATGTGGAATATCAGATTTCCAGGTCTACATATTTATAGTAAGCATTGGATCATATTTTTGAGGCTAAGGTGTACTGAATGACCTTTTTATTGCTTTCTAACCCATCAAACAGAAATGTTTGACTAGTATGGCCCTCAACTTGGTTGCTGTCAGAGACTTCCTTAAATTATTTGTTACTTTAAGAAAGCTACTTTACCTGGCAGCCACAGTAATATTCTTGTTACTATTTCTGTGTGGCTGGCCCTGAAAAAGGCACATTGCCTCATGCCTCATAAATGCGTTGACCAAGTTTTTGACAGGTGAATTGGGAGCAAGTATACAGGGCACTTTGCTCAATATCCACATGTCACCAGTGTATGTCTAACTACAATCATTGTTAGTGGTCTTTCTGGATCATTTAATTGCAGGAAGAGAAATCCCAGTGCTTTTTACAGTGGATAAAAATTTATAACCAGTATCTGGGAATGCAGCCAGAAATTGAAATAGCCTTACATTCCAGGGAGTGTAGACTTTGTCAAGGAAAAGGCACCACAAATAACCTAATTAATTATTTGGCATCATCTCTCTTAAGGAATAGTCATTATTTAATTATAAAGTAATTGTGACTGTTCTTTTCACAGTCTTATGAAGAAAAAAATTCCATTTATATATTTCTGAATCTAGTTTGGGACTAATGAAGACAGGACTGGAACTATTGACAGGCAATATGTTAATGTTCATTGAATGCAGTTACTCAGCTACCCATAACTAAAGGTTTGAGGCCAAAAGGCCAACTCAATTTTGTTTTAAGTTTTGTTTATTTTGAGCAAAATAATTTAATGCTGTGTAGAGTTCTTCATTAGTAAAATGTCAATGTTAACAATGGTCTTGAAAAATCTTTCGTGATACCTACACCCATAAAATTGCTACAAGAAACATTGATACTGGTCTGGCAGTGACTTTTGTGTACAACTCAAATAACACAGGCAATAAAACAAAATAAAAACATGAAATTACAACAAAATGAAAAGCTTATACACAGTAAAGGGAATAATTAACAACGTTAAGAGGTAAATCATATCTGGTAAAGGGTTATTGTAAAAAATACATAAGAATTTCCTACAATGCAACAATGAAAAATAACAATTAAAATGGACACAGGGCTTGAATGTACTTTTCTAAAAAGGATATATATATATATATATATATATATATATATAATATGATGACCAACAAGTACATGAAAAATAAAATGTCCAGCACCACTAACCATATGGGTTAGTAATGGGTTAGTGAGGATGTGGAAAACCAGAACTTGGCACATTGTACATAGGAACGTAGAATGACCTCTACAGAAAACAGTATGGTTTAAAAAATATGTTTGATCCAGCAATCCCACATTTGTGTAAGTACAAGAGAATGGAATCAGAATCTTCAAAGGATATCTGCATTTCAACAATAGTTATAATAGGCAAAGTATGAAAACTAAGTATCCATCAAAATGGATGAATAAAGCAAAACACCCAATGGGATGTTCTTCTGAATTAGAAAGAACGTCTGTCATTGGGAACAACATGGATGAAATTAGAGGTTATTATCCCATATAAAGATGATGAGAGCAGCAAAAATATCATATAAAATCTAAAATAGACTCATAGAGGCAAAAAATGGAGTAGTTGTTTCCAAAGAATGGAGATAATAGCAAATGGTTTGATAATAGAAAGAGGTATACAGTATCAGCTATGAAGGATATATAAATTCTAATGCACAACATAGTCCCATATAAAGTGATTTCCATTATATATGTCAATTTAAGTGGGTAGCTATGTTAAGTTTTCCAACTACAAACTAATAAGTGGGTATATATAGACTCTGAGAAGTGATAGCATGTCTAATTTCTATGTTGTAGACAGTGGTGATGGCTTCCTGGGTTTATACACATATTATGTATGGCTTTTACATCATACTTCAATAAACTAGTCTGAAACTACAGAGAAGTACAAAAAAGTACATGTATGAAAATTAAAGGAGGTACCCATAACTCAACATATATTTTTCCAGTTAATCTGGGAGAAGTATTAGCAGATATTTACTTCTTTACTGACATACTTAAGTTTTCTTCAAATTTCTTTAGAACCTGTTAAAAATGAATGTCCTTGTCAACATTACTTCTAATAAAATTTTCCCTGATTGGTAAATTTCATCTGGTATAGGAATACTATAAAAAATACCTAGCTGAAAGGTATGCTTTAGAACATCTTAAGTGACTTTCACTACTTTCTCAGTAGCGTATGTCTATGGGACTGTAAACAATAATAATAAATGTTGGTTCTTACTGAAACACAAGCTGCAAAGCTAGGTGACTTCATATACCACCCACTGGGTCTCATTCACTCACTCTTGAGCCATAACATAGGTTTTATAAAATAACCCTAAGGTCTTCTCTAATACTTCCACTAAGGAGAAATTCCTATTGTTTGCCCTGCTGTTGGATTTTATTTCTTCTTGTGTGCTCTTCTGAATGAATCTAGTTCTCTGACTATAGCCTACTGAGGTGTCTGTCATGAGTCTGCTTACTTAAGTAAGAGTCACATCTAAGTCTCACATTCATTTTCCAGGTCAAGCTGTGACTAACTGTAAAGATGCCATTTTAAACCTATGAGTTTTCAGTTATTAAAGTACAGAGGTGTTACCATTTTTAAGCCAAGTAATGAGTACATTTATTCTTTTGGACATTATCATCCCTTCCTTCACTTTCTCCCAGTTTCTTCCCCTACCTCATCCATGCCTACTAGTTACAGAGCTCATTTTCCACACAAAGATGCGATTTTTACATTGCTAGGTGACTAGGGCTAATAGTAACAGAAATATTTATATTTATTTATTTATTTTGGGTCCAGTCGTGGGACCTGTACTCTGGGCCTGGGCACTGTCCCTCAGCTCTTCAACTCAAGGCTAGCGCTCTACCACTTGAGCCACAGCACCACTTCCGGCTTTTTTCTTTTTTGCTTATGTGGTGCTGAGGAATCGAACCCAGGGCCTCAGGCATGCAAGGCAATTCTACCACTGAGCCACCTTCCTAGCCCTAACAGATATATTTATATATAAAGCTTGTATGCTGAAAAGCAAATCTTCAATTATTGCCTAGTAAATCTGTATAATAAAGTTGAAATGAGATACGTTTGTGTGTGTGTGTGTGTGTGTGTGTGTGTGTGTGTGTGCAGGTACCGGTTCTTGAACTCTGTGCTTAGGTGCTGTCTGTTAGTTTTTTGTATTCTTTTTTGTTGTTGTTGTTGTTTCTGTTTTTGCTTAAGGCTAGTGCTCTACCACCTAGCCACAGATGCACTTCTGGCTTTTATTTTGTGTGGTTGTTAATTGGAGATAAAAACCTGATGAATTTTCCTTCCTGAGCTGACCTCAAACTTCAGTGCTCAGTTCTCAGCCTTTTGAGTAGCTAGAATGAAAAGTGTAAGGCACTGGGATTCATCTCATGTATTCATTACTAAGGACCTAATTCTTTCTTTGACTGAAACTCATATTTCAGGTTATGATAAATTCACTCACTAAGGAATTTTACATAACTAGAAAACCCAACATAGGGCAACAAAGCAACACAGACCTTAAGATATTTTATTGAATTAAAATTCCAGAGAAACCTCCATACTACTTTCCAAAGTGGTTGAACAAGTTTACGCTCCCACCAGCAATGCACTAGGGTTCCCTTCTGGCCACATCCCCTCCAGTATCTGTTGTTATTAGAGTTCTTGATTATAGCCATTCTAACTGGGGTGAGGTGGTATCTCAATGTTGTTTAGATTTGCATTTCCTTTATGGCTAGAGAGGTTGAGCATTTCTTCATGTGTCTATTAGCCATTCTTACTTCCTCTTCAGAGAAGTTTCTCTTTAAATATTTAGTCCAAATATTTATTGGGCAGTTGTTTCTTTGAGGATTTGTCGTTGGGGGATTTAATTTTTTGAGTTCCAGGTATATTTTAGATATGAAACCCTTGTCTGTTGTATGGCTAGTGAAGAGCTTCTCCCAATCCATGGGCTTTCTATTGATCTTGTAGCTATGTCCTTTGCCATGCAAAAGCTATGCAGCTTCATGAAATCCCATTTGTCCAACATTTCTTTGATTGGTTGTGCTTCTGGGTCTCTATTAAGAAAATTTCGGGCGCTGGGGGTTTAGCCCAGCGGAAGGGCACCCGCCTGGTGTGCGCAAGGCCCTGGGTTCGGTCCTCAGCCTTGGAAAAAAAAGAAAAAAGAAAATTTTGGCCTGTGCAAAGGAGACCTAAGGTTTCTCCTATTCTATCCTGTAATGTTTTCAGGCTGTCCAAGGTCTTTGATCTATTATATTAAGTAAGCCAGACTCAAAGAAACAAAAGTCCCATGGTTTCCCTTAGTTGCAATAACTAGTATATGTCTGGGACAAGCAGAAAAGCTCAGAAAAGATGATGTTAAGTGAAATGAACCCCAAGATAGGGACACAAGTGGTTTTTACTTCCTTGTTATTGTTTCTAAGGTATTTATAAGGTACCATGTCATTTTTTTTGTCGCTTTGTATGTCCCTCCTCACAGTATAACCCCTGTTTTCATTGTATTTGATGTTGGTATAATTTGGGGAGGGGAAGGAAAAAACAAAATGTTTAAATAGGGATAAAAATTGACCCATTGCAACAATGAGATGTACAAGAAGCTATGTCAAAAAATGAACTTTACAATCTAGGTGTGGAGGGTGTGGCTGGGGGATGTAGTTGAGGAGGAGGGAGGGATGGGATGGTAGGGGAAAAACAAAGAAGGAGATAACAATGCTGGATAAGAAATGTACTCATTACCTTGCTCTTGTAACTGTAACCCCTCTGTACAGTATTTTTACAATAAAAAACTTATTTAAAAAATTCCAGAGAAAATTAGGAAAGAAACAGTTTCACCCAGTACAATTTAGTTCTTTTCCAAGCAGGCAAGAAACCAGTGACCACCAAAATGAAGCCTACATTGATGAGGATTTCAGATAGGTTTTCAAAAGCCTAAAATGGAACTGACACAAAGAAAAATGGGTCATAAACTCAATGACTTATGAAGAAATCTGTACACTTTGTACTTTGCAACCCAACAGCAGACAAAATATGGCTGTTATTTCAACAGTATATGCTAGGTGGGGAAAAATGAAAATAGTTCCTATTGTTACTTGAAAAGATCTTAATCTAAAACAAGCTTTCCAGTCACCCTCATTGAAGTGCAGTCATATGTGATCATCGGATAAGTAGACAAATGTGTTTCATTCACTACCAATCGCCTTTACTGAGATGTTCTGGGGCCAGAGGAAAAGATGGATATATCTGATCAAAAGATGCCTAACAAAAGTTTTGTTGTTTTAGGGTCTGGAAAGAGTTCTAAATATAATGAAAGCAGAGAGTATCCAACTGGTTACTATATTTTTCAATCTCAGCTTCCAAAGGAAATGTGCACAAATAATAAATGCAAAGCACAGAAGGTTGAAGTTATTGCATAAAGGAGAGGAGAATGAAACACAGCACTCCCTCAAATATGCATAGCGTGCTGCTAAGTTTGAATCTGGAATGTTCCCCAAAATTCCATGTGTCAAAGGCTGTTCCCTAGAATAAATAGGCTACGATGAGCCTATGGATGCTTCTTCTTCCTAACTCTGAACTGACTCTGTTCTTGTAATTGAGAGGTCTGGTCTGTCAGTGTCCCTCAGGAAGATGGGCTTGTAGGCCTCTATCTACACTCATGATCATTTTTGTCTGGATCTCACATAGCAGTGGTGGTTCCTTTTCCTTTGAAAAAGTTCCTTTGCTAATTTTACACAGGAAACTCATTCTTGTGATTCTAGCTACTCAAAAATCTGAGATCTGAGAATTGTGATTGGAAGCAAGCCAGATAAGACTCTTATTTTCAATTTGAAGGCATGGCAAGTGTGTGTGTGTGTGTGTGTGTGTGTGTGTGTGTGTGTTTGCAGTACTATGGTTTGGAAACAGGGAATTGTACTGTGACTTTCACATCTATTTAAATACAATGTTAAGTATGTATTCTAACCTAAAGCTCAAAGAAATGGAACAGAGATATTATTTTATTTTTGAGCTAAATATGCCCTCCAGAAATTGAATATATGATTTGTAGACATGAGGTAAGGATACACAATTTTTGTGCTAATGGAGGCATTGTGATATCCTAAGATGATGCCACAGTAATACAATGATAATGTGATAGCCACAAATGTGTATCTTTCTGCTCCCTAGAAATTCTGATAGACACATCAGAGGTGTGCAGACTGCTTCCCTTTAACTCATAGCTCTCTACTTGATTTGAGGAAGTAGGCACATTGGCCCTTTGCATATGTGTACTCACTTCTTATTCTACTTTCCTTTGTTTAAGATTCTAACCTCTCAGAAAGCTCTTTGTAAGCCAAATCTAAGTAATGAGAAACGTTCTTGATAGAACAAAGTGGATTCCAGCAGAAAAATGATTGCCTAACCCAAAGCCCAGGAGATCAATTAGCTAAGATATGCACATTATAAAAAATGAAGTCATAAGTTATGTTATTGAATGAAAGTTTTGGAAATAAATTCTGTAAAGGAATCAATGTATGATGTAAAGTGAATCAAACTTTTCATATAATGTGAAAAGGATCTTGAGCATTTTACAAATGCTAGTTCAAATCTTGGCTCTGCCACAAAGTATAAAATCTTACACTTAACCTTTTGAGGATGGAATGGCTTCCTGTCAGCTCCAATTCATATCAAGAAATTAGGTTTGCTATAATGTTCTCATAAGGTAATCATTTTGTGGTTGCTATCATTTGGTGTCAGGACTGAGGCTTGAACTCAGGACCTGGCTTCTGTTCCTGAGGAGTTGTGTTCAAGGCTATCATTCTCCCACGTGAGCCACAACTCAACTCCTGGCTTTTTTGTGTGGTTAACTGGAGATAGAGTCCCAGAAAACTTTCCTGCCTGGGATGGTGTTAAACCGTACTCTTCAGATCTCAGCCTCTGGAGTAGCTAGGAGTATAAGCATGCACCAACTGCACCCAGCAGCAGTAATCACTTTTAAAGCATAGTACACCATGACTGTAATAACGTAATTGTAGAAGCAGAGATTGGGATATTGTAGTTTGAGGCTAGCCTACTGTAAGACTTTATCTCAACAAATAAGCTGGGAATGGTGACTGACACCTGAAAACACAGTTATGGGGGAGGCCATATGTAGTAAGAATGAGGACTGGTCAAAACAAACTTTACAACTTTGGTGGGGGTGGGGTGGAGGGGTGGGGAAGGGGGAATTGGGGGGGGGTGGAAGAGGATGGGAAGGGATGGGAAGGGGAAACAAAGAAAGAGGCAACAATGCTTGATAAGAAATGTACTCATTATCTTTCCCATGTAATTGTAACCCCTCTGTACAGTGTTTTCACAACAACAGCAACAACAAAAAAAAAAGAATGAGGACTGGAGATACCCTTAAGCAAAACCACAGATGTATGAAAAATTAAACAACAAAAAAAATAAGATTGAGGATTTGGAGTGCTTGCCTAGAACATTGTAAATTTAAACTCCACTCAATAAAGTTATGACTACCATTAAAAGATGGAGGTATTCATTTTTATTCATCATAATCACATTCTTAAAATCTACTTATGTTCTGTGTTCTGGGACCAGAAAGAACAGTCATTGTTAATAATGTAAGGTATTGATGATAACCATTTATATCATAGATGGAAGAAGTTCCTCCTTTATTTAGAATAGTCACTGGAAAACTAAGGGATCTGTAAGGATTCTATGATTCTTTCTAGTAAGTAACTAAAGAGAAACACACCAAGAGCAAGAAAATGAGTTTAGAACAAATTTGTGAAGAAGGTACAGATTTGTTGATACTGTGGTCTGTAATCACTATTCAGGGTAGCCCAAAAGTCCATTTGGACATTCATCCACATCCCTCCAATCAATGTACTGGGACTAATGGTGCTGACATTGAAAGACATCATAAACTTTTAATTCACCTGTTGTCATTATGCTGCAGAATATGGCTCACAGACCTGATTACTGATGGTGTCAATGAAAGAAGAGTATGCTATTACACTGTCAGTTCTGGAGTTGTCAAAGTCATGTCAACATTACATCATCAGAATTTTTTGAATTCTTCATCAGGTAAATGGCTAATATTACAAAAAATGCTGAACTTTATATTTAATATTCTCTTACAAACCAGATAAATAGGTGATTATTATTTTGACTTTGTGATTGTTGTGTCTTACTGAACGAATCATGTACTTTACTTATTTTCCCAATTTAAAACTGAAGTAGTAAAAATTGTAGTTTATTAAACACATTTGTCACTGAAAATATACAACTCTATAGACTAGTATTACTGACTAGTAGCAATAAGCAATCTTGAGCAAGAGTAAATACTAAACAAAAATAATCTAATAATTATTCAGCATTTTAACAGGAATAAAAATTAACACAAAATAACCAAATTTCTAGTTGTTGTAAACGTATGTATGAATAGAGATTTAACATTTCTAGCATGTACATTTCTTACCAAACCAGTGCCACAATAATTCTAATAAACCACTGAAAATTACTTATTCATATTATACTTTAATTATCTTTACTAATTCGCTATTAAGTTACCAGTAAGTACCTTTGAAATTTATGTGTAAATGAAATCTCATAATACTATATTAATAAGAATCACGAATTAGTGTTAATAGTGTACATTTTCAATAACTATCTCAGGTGATTTTCTTACAATATAAAAACCAATTCAAATTTTATTTTCAATTTGACTCTTACACAATTCTAAAATAATTCTAAAAATAATGAGCTTTCATCATGTATACGGTCTTTGTCTCCTGTGTTCATCTCACAGAAAGTAGATTTTATACTTAATATGAGAATTTAATATATTTGGCTTGTATATAAATAACATTTAAAATTACTCCAGTGAGATCTCTCAAAATCTCAAAGAAATTTAATCATTTAAAAATAATGAAATGCATTTGAATTGTTTGACAAAAATTTAGCCAAAGAACATACCATAAATTCATTTTAGAATATGCTATCATGAGTAATTTCACACAAGATTTTTAGAACACATATACACACAATTATGATCTCTGGGTAGACACTAAGTAGATGAATTTAAAATTGAGACATTTGGAAGGAAGAATTTTTGGTAATCTACAGGTGATATTCTTTTCAAGATTAATCTTTCATGTGGCACAATAGTAAATACTGCATGAAATGTTGAGTTAGTGTTTCTAGGTGAATTCTTACAGGGAACCACATTATATTCAGTGAGAATTCTGATACTATTTTATCCAATTGTCACTTTTCTTCTTTGTATTTCAAGTAGTTAACCACCATGAACAATTTAGTTGTGCATGCAAAAATCTCCAGGGCCATTTGAAGGGGCTCCTATGGACAAAATAGCTTAATTATTTTAAACGGACTGTAATTAGCCTTTGTGCAATGAGGATAGAGAAAACATAGGCAAGCAATAATGAAGGGAAGGAAGGAGCAGGTCTGGGAGACAGTTGCCACATGGGAACACTGATTCTTCAGTTTAGATATTGGTAATTGAGAATAACTCTTTTTATTTTTATTGTATTTTATTTTATTAGTTGTGGGACTTGAATTCAGGGCCTTGGGCGCTGTCCCTGGGCTCTTTTGCTTAAAGCTAAAACTCTACCACTTTGATCCATCTCTCCGCTTCCAGTTTTCTGGTTGTTAATTGGAGATAAGAGTCTCACAGACTTTCCTGCTCAGGTTGCCTTCAAACTGTGATCCTCAGATTTCAGCCTCCTGAGTAGCTACGATTACAGGTGTGAGCCACCAGCACCAAGTAAGAATCGTTCTTTTATGTGGAGCTGTAACTTATACATAGCAAGAGAAATCACTTCTTTATAGTAGTATCTCAAAATATGAATAGTATCCCTGATGAATTGAAAAGTTACTGTTTAAAATCTCCAGGGGAAAAGACAATCAGTCAAGGATTATCAATAGCTTGTACAAATGTTGGGATGCCTTTATAGAATATAGCATGAGAATCCTTTAATATAGTCAAAATGAATCCTTGTTTAAAATTAAAATTAAAAATTGAACATAGACTTTATTAGATAACCTTGGGGAGTAATTATTTTATTACATGTGATAGGATTATAGCTAAAGAAGAGAATGTCTTCTTAGGAATTTACACTGACATATAATGATATAACTTACTTTTAAATTATTTTGAGAAAGAAAAGGAACAGATAATATAAACAAACATTGCAAAATAAAGTTATTGAATAAAATTAGTCCATCTTTCTATATATAGAAAGATAAATATATGTATCTTGATATAATATGTATATGATATTTAATATAATTGTGGATAGACATAGATAGATAGATAGATCAATCACATAGGGTTAGAAGATGGAAGATACCCAGATTCTACCATTTCTAACAGTTTCTAGTTATTTGTTTATTGCTAAATAATAATTTCCTCCCTAAAAAGATTGTACATTTCAAATGGTATCCATCTACTTTGCACTTTAGCACTTCCATTTTCCTCATCAGGTGTTCTTTGTGAGGATGAATTTCAGTGAAGTACTCTGCTTAAAGCTGACAGACACTGAGCATTTCAGAGGGCTGATTTTTCTATTTTCATTATAATTTCAGATCTCCTTTTCCATGGAACATCTCTCCACAAGGGGGAAGTACACTTCTTACCTATTGGTTTATGTCTCCCCAAAGCACGTAAGTAGGAGCATTCAAGCCTTTTTTTTTTTAACATTGAATTCTTTTTTTTTAATTGTGAAAATACTGTACAGAGGGGTTACAATTACATGGGCAAGATAATGAGTACATTTCTTATCAAGCATTGTTGCC
>NW_012267250.1:6286354-6305257 GCF_000151885.1 Dipodomys ordii
ATTCTATTGTGTATATATACCACATTTTCTTGATCCATTCATCTACTGAGGGGCATCTGGGTTGGTTCCATATCTTAGCTATGGTAAATAATGCTACAATAAACATAGTTGTGGTGGTAGCTTTAGTGTGGTCTTGTTTGTAAGCATTTGGGTAAATGCCCAAAAGTGGGATTGCTTTTTATTTTTATTGTGAAAATACAGTACAGAGGGGTTACAATTACATGGGCAAGATAATGAGTACATTTCTTATCAAGCGTTGTAGCCTCCTCCTTTGTTTCCCCTTCCCATCCCTTCCCATCCCCCCTCTTCCCATCAGCCCCTACCCCCCCACCAAAGTTGTAAAGTTCGTTTTTTGACATAACAACTTGTACATCTCATTGTTGCAATGGGTCCACTTGTATCACTATTTAAATGATTTGCTTTTTCCCTTACCCTCCCCAAATTATACCAACATCAAATACAGTGAAAGCAGGGGTTATACCGTGGAGGAGGGACATACAAAGCAACAAAGAAATCATCTTATAAATATGTTAGAGACAATCGCATGAAACAAAAAAAACATTTGAATATTTATCTTGGGGTTCATTTCACCTAACATCAACTTATCTGACCTTTTCTGCCAAGCCTTATGTTGCCTTCAGTCCCATTACTGGAACATTGCTGCTTTCCTCACTATTGATTTATTTTTCAGAACTGCCCGTTGAACTCAGTGTCATGCATGTTTTTGTTAGGCAATAGCGATATTATTTGAACCCCATTCCTGGATCCTTTTTTGCTTTCTAGTTGATTTTTCAGATAGGGTTTCCACTTTTAAGGCCAGTCACAGACCACAATCCACTCCACCCACATCCACTTTCTCTGAAACTGGGGTTAGAGGTATAAATCACAATAGCTTTAAAAGAAAATGTGGTCTCACTAGCAGTCCCAGGTTCTCTTTGAACTACAATCTTCTTATCCCTGTCTTTACCACAACTTGGATTTCAAGTGTATTCTACTATTCGCAGTCCTTTTCCACATAGCTTAAACAAGGTCCATCCTGGATTCAAAAGGTTAAGAATACATGTAACTGTAAGTGATATGAGTCACTAGGAGCCTTTGATGAACTGATTTTTTAAATTAATAATTTCATTTACCAAGTTCTTCAGATGAGTTCCACACCTAACAGTGCTTTTATCTGACATAATATCTAATAAATGAAAAGAATAGAATGCCACTATGCAGAGACAATATGGTCTTCAATGTCAATATCCAGTAATGAACTCAATCAGTGGGCAAAAGGAGGAGGAAATAAATATTAACTTTTCTGTCTGAGTTTGTTTCTGATTTTGTTTTTACAATATCTAACAGTCTGTATTTCATCACACATTGAATGGCTGTTTTGTTCTGAATTAAACAATCTTTTTTAGTATAAAAATTTATAGCAAAGATTATATGATAAAAGACTTATTTGGTAAAAGACACATGAAAATTAATACCATCATATACTTCATTAACATCATTATTTGAGGAAAAAATGAAGTGACAAAAAATTTTGAAATAAGTGCTTCATCTAAATAATATGACAAGATTTGGAATGTGTATTGCATTCAAGTTAAACTATCTTATTTTCTTTCACTTATTAAAGATCAACACAGGAGCCATGAATATGTTTTGCTTACACTGTAAGGCTAAAATCAATTAACCTTAGAGGTGTTGGCCTCACACTGAAATATGTGAAATCTAAGTCCAAAAATTTACATCAATCAATTATACAAACCAATGACTCTTGCTGGCTAAATTATAGGAAAATAAAATGACTCTCTTTAGTTAAAGAAGTATCACCACTTCAAGTCCACACAGCAGGTCTTTATACCTTTTTGCTCTAGGTTGGTGCTCTATCACGGGAGCCAGAGCTCTGCTTCTGGCTTTCTGGTGATTAATTCCAGATAAGAGTCTCAGAGACTTTCCTTCTCAGCCTGGGTTCAAATCATGATCCTCAGATCTCAGCTTCCTGCGAAGCTGGATTTCAAGTGTGAGCCACTAGTGCTTGGCTTCTCCACAGTTCACATTCAGGGGACCCAATTTTCATGTAAGGATTTTCAGTGTGTTTGTCTGTAGGATTTGATGTTGGAAAATGACAAAACCTACAATGGGCACACAGTTCTCTGTGGACCTAAGACCTTTCTACCTAAGACCTTTTTATGAGATAAAGTACATAAACCAGACATTTCTATTATTGTTGTTGTTATTATTACTATGTGTTAGTAGTAGGCTTGTTTTATTTGCTGGTGCTTTATCACTTGAGTCACGCTTCTACTTTGCTGGTTAATTGCAGATGAGAGTCTCAGATTTATCTGCCTACACTGGCTTTGAATCTTGATCCTCAGATCTCAATTTCCCGAGTAGCTAGGGTTACAGCTGTAAGACACTGGCACCTGACTTCTATTATTTTTAAATAATGATCTCTTTTTATAAAATCCCTATGTATAAACCCTAACACAGTAACTGCTTTCTGGCTGATAAAAGACTAGATCTTTGCCCTTGGAAAACAAGCAATGCATTTCACATAAATAATAAGGTAAACATGAGCAAGGTTAGAAAAGGATTGAGCTGTATTTCAGAACTTCAGTCAACATTTCTCCTCTGTTTTCTTCTTTACCAAACACCATGTCCCATTGCACTCATAAATGGGTCTTATTGATGGATTACTTCTAAGAAAGACAAACAAAAATGAAAACAAGTAAAAAGTAAAGTAACTAAAAGTCCATTAGCTAAAGTTTCACTCTCAGATGGATCAATAAACTCCCAAGCCTTAGGAATAACTGTCTAATAAAAATATACACATGTTCATCATCACATAATCAATACAGTAAATAAACCAGCTGACACATCTGTTTCTGATGATTTCCCCTTTTCCTACTCTGACTCTACCAAAGGACTCATTTCAAGAAACTTGAGTATTGATTTTCCTTTTCTTTTTCACCCATTTTCTCTGTCCCTGAATAGATAGAAGTTCAAGGTAAATATAGTTATGCACAGTTTACATAGATTAAAAAAGAAAACATATAGATGCTATACAAATTAAAACTAAATACATATATATTGTACACACATATATCGATACATACTGTGTGACATAAGTAGTATATATATGCATAATGTAGAGTACTTTCCTATGTCACATGAAATGTACTACTTTAAAAAGTGGAGAAATAATTGAACTTTGTGAAAATACTGTCTCATTATTTACTAAAATCTTGAATTTTTCAGCCCTATGCAATATACAGGAATGAGGAATAGAAAGCTTTAGTTCTCTCCACTTCCTTTGACATCTTCCCTTAAGGAAAAGAGCAAATGAACATGAATGGGATGTCACTGTGCAGAAAATAGTGCTCCCTCACAGCACTTTGCATCCCTTTCTATACTCAGGCATGCGGGGGATAGCCTCATCCACCAGTGTCAAGGGTAAACTGAGATGAATGTTTTCTAGTGTTATGGTAACATAGTAACAATGCAGTTGAAAATCTAAACTGTATTTCTTACTCAAACTTCAGAGATGTGATTGGGATGATAACTTTCTCATCACTTGGAATTTTTTTATCTTTTTGGCTCTCCTGGAAGGACCAGTGAGCTAATTCTTTAAGCCTTAACAATGCTGACTTTAGTTAAATTGTGTCACATTGCATTGAAGTAACTTTCAGTGGAATAATGAGCAAATAAAATAATTTTAAGAAATAATCATACAGACTTTGGACATTTGGTAGATAACGAAGATTATATCCCATCAGTGGTTTTCCATCCAATGCACATTACTAATTGGGAGTAAAGAGAAGATGAGGAGGTTTAGAAAGTTTGGACAGAAGAAGAGAGACTGAAAATGTATGGCCAAAGATGATGCAATTGCTCATGATCATAATAATACTTTATATTTGGACAATAGGAATTCCTGGAGAGTATTTCCAGAATCTGCAAGCCACTTGGAGCTATCTCAATCATTTGGATATAAATGCAGTACTTTCATATAATTTCAATCTGAGAAAAGAGTCCTGGGGCCTATGATGTGCCATAGGTTACCAAGGGGTTACTTTGTGTGTTCAATTGGAAAGACAATAGCTTAACCACTTTCATGGCTCTATTGGGCTGAAGTGTAGCTCATTCTGGCAGTAGACCTAAGTATTTTCTATAGGATGTTGTTTTTTCAAGCATACATAGAGCACAAGAGTTATGAGATGAAGGAAATTTTTCTTGAGTTTTCAAAGGAAAGCCTGGGAGGCTAGGCAGTGTGTTGTGGGGGTCAGAGTTCCTACAGGTAGACTTGGGAGGGCAATGTATAGATCTCTAGAAATGAACCTCTGTAACTCCACTCAACTTAGTGGAGATCTCAGGCAGGTAAAGATGTCAGCAAAGTGTAATACCTGCTGAGAGAAGACACAGGCAAAGGATAAAACCCACTAAAGAGCCTGTACGTAGTGGCAGTGATCAACAAGTCTACAGGGGATAGCCTCACATTCCAAGAGAGTAAAGATGGAATATTAATTTTTAACACCAGCCCTGAAAGTTTGCAGTGATTTCTTTAGCTAATTATTCCTTATTATTTTTGTGTGTCTTTCTTTTGGAATAAGAATGGTTTGCCTATGCCAGTCCCATCATTTTTATCTCGGATGCACATCAAACTTCTTTTTTATTTTTATAGACACTCACAGTTACATTTTCTGTGAGTCTCAGAGGAGATTTGCACTAAGACTTTGAGCAAACTTGCAACACTGATAGCTTTGAAAT
Organism: Dipodomys ordii; assembly: GCF_000151885.1. Lineage (NCBI taxonomy): Eukaryota > Metazoa > Chordata > Mammalia > Rodentia > Heteromyidae > Dipodomys > Dipodomys ordii. The sequence goes on from NW_012267250.1 coordinate 6,291,113, forward strand.
GCTTGGTGATAAAATGAATGCATTTTCCCTGTCTTTTCACCAGTCTTCAAGCACCAGAAATGGTATGCTAGAATTCAGATGCTGACATTCTCCTAAAGACCAAACCCAGGTGTTAAGTCTTGATCCCTAGTTTGGCATTATTAGGAGTTTGGTTGTTCTGGGAGGTTTTAAGCATTGAAGTGATGCCTTCAAAAGGTAGAGCTGTGGGACTCTACCCCCTTCTTATCTCTGTTTTCTGTCTCTTGACCATGAGACTATCAGCTTTGACATTGCCACAAAGTCTCCTCATGTTTCACCCTCACCACAGACTGAAAGTACTAGTGCCAATCAATCACCGTCTGGCAATTCCAAAATGGTGAGTCACAACAAAGAGTCCCTTTTCGTATGTTAATTACAACAGGTATTTTATTTTAGTGACAGAAGCTGCCAGACACAATCTACCACATGTTACTACTGACAAGTGCTTTGGAGAAGGCTTACTATGCTTCTCAGATGAGATGGAACATCTAATGCTTCTCACATTGTCCCTCACCCACTTCACAGTCATGTTGTCCTAGTGGCGGTGGCAATTGACACTTTTGGTCCTGATAAGGGCTTTTAATCAAAGGCAATGAATCTGAGTCCTTTTCTTTTTTTTTTCCAAACAGTAGAAACAAGAAAAGAGAGTTACTGGTTGTGGAAGCGATGAAATGTGAAACTCATAAGCTCTTCACAATGGTGTTTTCTACCCTGGACATGAAACTGCTTGCTGTGCAGTGAGATGAAACTCTACAAACATAATTGCTAAGCTGGGAGTGAATTCGGACACCTGGAAGCATGAACGTCATCTATTATTGGTGACCAAGTTACCATTTCTCCCAGACAAGACAGAAAAAGACACTTTGGAAATAAGTCTTCATCATTGGAAACTACCAATTTTGTGACAAGGATACTTTTAAATATCTCAAAGATAATATCATTGTAGTTCTTCTCTTTTCATGACAAAGAAATGTGCTTTCCAAAATTTATATCAGTAACTTCTCCCCTCCCTTTAATTGTAGTCATTTAAATACTTGCATGACAATCCTATGCCATTTTAAGTCTTACATTTTGGAGGAACAAATACATGCATATAAAGGTTATATTCCAGTGCTCTAAATTTAATTTCCAGATTTTAAAACAAGTTTTAGGGCACTCAAAAGATATTTCTCATATTTATAAAGTCAGCAGAGAAATCTGAAGTGAATTGCAGCCTTGTAGGCACAATAAAACCATCAATTACTGTCCTGTACATAAACATCAACTGTTTACCAAGTTGTAGGCAAAAAGCTTTTGCTTTTTTTAAAAAATGAAGTTGTGTGTATAGAAAACTGGTTAGCTGTGACTATTACTCACAAAAGCATGAATAGTTTGGTCAAAATTATAGAACACTAGGATAAAACTTGCAAAACTTGTGTTAGGAAATGGGTATTAACTTCATTCAGTCATATCCTGTGTTTAAAAAGTGAACAGACATTGGAATGGCATCTTATAATAACTAGAATATAAACCAGGGCAATCAATTCTTAGTCTTTTTTCACACTTACAATGGCAGTTTATCATCTTTTGTATTTAATTTTTTTCATAAATGATGAGTGCATGACTTTTGGACAAATGCTTACAGTATCCACATAGTCTGTTTTTATATTCATGTTCATTTGCTCACGTTGAGCCAATAGTTCAATGGACTGCTTTTTGAATGTGTAGCTTACTACAAAAATCATTAAACAATTCAATAGCAAAAATAAAACTGCCTTAGGATTCAGCAAATACATGCAATAGTCTAGTTCTTTGCCCAGGGACTAAACCATTTAAATACTTAACCTTAAAGAGCCTCTTAAGAAAGAAATCCTGTGCTTAAAAGTTTACCCTCACTAGCTTATACAAATTGAAATTATTACCAACCTAATTTCTGTTTTTATTTTGTACAATACCAGACACACAATCTTATCCACATATTAAGTAATACTGAGGATTTGTAATTCCAATTTAGCTAATGAACCAAGGAAATAGTTTCTTGAGAAATTTAGGTCTGTGTGTCAGCAGATATATAGTGATGGCAGGACAAATTGGTTGCTTGTCAATGATTGCTTTAAGATATTGGAACACTGTGCTTGACATGCTGCAAAGTTATATTTTATATATTAATTTTATGTATGTGTGTAGTGTGGTTGATTGATTGAATGGTTCTATGACAGAGGTAGGGATTTAACCAGAATCCAAATACAACTTACTCAAGTTCTTTGACAGTTCTGTTTCAGTTCTCTCAGCTTACCTGATTGTGCCTGATGATCTTTCCTTTAGTTCTGAGGTCTCTTTCAGGTGTCTATTTGAATATTAAATAAATATTAAATAATTTTACTTTAAGAATTCTAGCTTAGTCAGTCAATAATTTCTAAAGTAAAGTAAAAATTTTAAACCAAGATGCCTCTTTTGAATATATTTCCCTTGAAAAAATGTAAGAATCTAACAAAGAATAATATAAGTTAGAGTTTTGCCAATAGTCTTGGTTGTTCGATAAAAGAAATTGTAAGCAGTTAAATATTTATAATTTTATAAAGAAATATGCAAATCTTACCTTTTGGATTAGGTTCAGAAGGAAGAAAAATTAGAGGGAGTGCTCCACAGAATGGAATTTTTCTGGTAATTTCTTCTTATATCCTCATTGCCATTAAATTTGCAAAATAGAATAGATATAATTAGGCATTTCCTAGGAACCTTGTAGATAGTACAATAAAGTCACAGTGTTAGCACATTGGAAAAATCTCATTTAGATGGAGTGGCTAATTACAGGCACCTTTGCCAATCAATCTATATATTATATTTGCTTGCACAAAGTTTTAACATTTTGATAATTGTATCTAAAAGCTAAAAATTTGGTACAAGGAAAATATTCTCAGTACTTTACCTGCATTATCTTGTTTAATCCTTTCAGGTAACAGGATTTGAAAGAATAAAAAAAAATCTAAGCATCAGTGGTTCACACCCATTCATGCCAGTGGTTTACAGGTCTATTCAGAAGGCTGAGATCCTTAAGATCATCATTAGTAGTGAGGAAGAACAGTCTGAAAAGCTTTATCTCCAGAAATTAACAAGCAAAGTGCATTGGTTGGGCAAGTTGCAAGGTGCCAGATAAACAAGCAAGGTATGCAAACTCTAAGGCCTAAGTTCAAACCCTTGAATTGGAAATAAACAAACAAAAATTGAGGCAACTCAAGCTACTGAAAATACAAAGTTAGCAAGCAACAGAAAAGGTATTCAGCGCCACAGTTCCAACCAATACATAATTTGAGTCTTATTGCATATGACCAGTCCTACATAGACTTCATAAATGAATATTTAGTTCTTATCAGAACTATGCTGAAAATTTGATATTTAAGCTAATTCCTGATACTTATTATAAAATAATAAAGAACATGAAGGACTTAATTTTAAAAAAAAACACCTTTCATTCTAGTTCATATTGAACTAGAATGGGCATTATGTTTTGCCCAGGATCAAGATATATACTGTCATCTGCTCCAACAAATAGAACACGTTTACTTTTACATTGTCATCAGCAAAAGGACAAAATGAGAAAACTAAGTCATAACTTACTGTACACCTCAAGCAAGAGACCTTCTGCAAAACCCATCACTTTCCTCAATCCTGTCAATACTATAACCTAGAAGTTAAAGTGAAAAATTTGACTGCTAGATGCAGGGGGGAGCAGTTGGTGGTAAACTCTCAAAGACTGGAAATAGCTATAAATTGTCTTCTTCATTTTGTTGTTGTCACCCACTTACATATGTCTGGAAAAAAAAACAGAGCAGAATATACTCAACAGACAAAAGAAACCAATTCACGAATGTAATGAAGCAAACAGAAAGAAAGCACAGAAATACATGGGAACCAGAGATGATTTTTCTTAGGTCTGCAGGACCAAAGCAATAAAGAAGAAAAGAGCTCAGCTGAAGACAAAGACGTGTAATTTCTCCTGATTGAATTATCTGATCAATAGCAGATGTAAAAAATGACAATAGGAAGATCAAATATCTCATTCAGTCTCACCAGTGGTCAGGAGTGCAGAAAGTAAAAATATAGTTTTCTAACAAGAAAAAAGAAGATAAAGAAAATAATTAAGTTCTAAATGCTGAAATTAAAAAAACTAGAATCAAATGAATCTCAGAACTAATTTTTCTGTGGTCTGCTGTATAGCATTTTGTATCCTGACCAAGTCTCCCCCATGTATCTATGCTCAGTAGCTATTTATTACTAATGAACAATATCATTGTATGATGTAAGATCAAAATAGTAAAAGTTTCCATATAATTTTTTCATTAAAAATAAATCTCAAATGTTCAAAGACACTAATTTTGAAGAAATTAATAAGAAAAGAGCTTATAAAAATATTACTTGTTGGCCGGTCAATTTATTACTACATATGAGATAAACTCTTCCTATTTACATATTTTGAGATATTTGCATATTTTGAGATATTGCTGAGGGGCAAAAGTAGAAAGCAGAGATTTGGGGATAATTTCAAGCTTCTGGGTTATTATTTCTCAGATAATTCTTCTGTGTCTTATAATGATCTCTAACTTGCAAACCAAGAGATATGAGTACTCCTGAAATACCTTAGTCCTGGCCATTATTGCTACTCCTGGAAGAAAGCTGCTTAGATTCATGAGGGATCTCTTCAGGAATAAATATAAAAGCCTCTTATTTATATATTTAAGTTTACTTTTTTCAGCAACATAATTAATATTCCTTGATGAAATTTCCTTAAGAATACATTTGGGCAGGTTCTCTAAGTTTTTACTTTACAAAAATCTCTCTTCTCCTGCTCTGAAAAACACAAGTTTAATATCTTCCTCCTGACTTGTATGGCACTTATTAAGATCTGCTCTAAGTAAGCAAATACTTGAAAAGGTTCTTTTGTTTTGTTTTGTTTTTCTCTTCTTTTTGTCCCTATAGGTGCCAGTTTTCCTTAGGATTTGGAGTTGTGGCTTGTTTATAACTCCAGGTTTCAGGTCATTTCAAGAAAATTGACCAATTTGTAGTGGCTAGTTGGTTCTAGTTGTTGCACATATATATTTAGACTCCTTTAAAAAAGCTAATATTACAAGATAACTTAAACATTTTTGAATAGATGTAAGACATTTAAAAGAGATATTTATATTTCCTTAGCATTTATCATCTTAATTTTCAACTTAGAACCTGCATTTTTATTTTAATATCTTCTTTACAAGATCATAAAATATGTAATGGCATTTTCGAAAATAATATGAAGCACACCAAAGTCATAGTGTAGGATTTATTGCATTTAATGAAAGCACTAAGTATTCTAATAGAACCATATTATCTCAGACTTAATGGATCTCTTGCGAGTATCAAGCCAATATACTTTATCCTCAAAAGAGTGCTTAAATGCTTTAAACTCAGGGAAAAAGTATTCAAAATTATACAAGCTCTTTTAAAAGTAACACTCATAAGATGAAAAAAGTATCATAGCTGAAATACTTTTAGGTTTTTCAATTATCAGTTAAGGGCATAATGACAGAGAAAAGATGCTGACATTTGAAAAATATGATTAATGTAAACCCAGTATACATGAAGATTGATTAAAAAATCTTGTAGTTCCAATAAGCTGAGATTAAAAGAAATAAAATTCAATTATGAATATCCAAACTGTTGATTAGTTGAAATCTTTGATAAAAGGATATTAGTGTTAAAATTTGTCAAGTAATTTTTTAAAACAATGAATATAGCCAAGTGTAAGACATGGTTGCTTACTCATTTCTTATTGGCCAACAAAAATAAATAAAAAATAAACCTTCCAGAAAGGGTCAGAAATTGCAATCTTCACTTCTAAACTTTCATATAGCTGTTGAAAGGCCTATCTGATGTTAAAGAAAGTATGTAAAACCTATTTGGGAAAAACATATGGGTGTTTTCTTAGCCTTAGAGACTTTTGTTGTTAAAGAGTTTCTATTACCTCATGACTTCCTATACACACCAACATTCAATAGTCAGATAGTATGAAATATAATGACACTAACAAAGTGTATTTTTAAACTGTCAACACTCATCCTTTGCTTCTTCTGTGATTATCAACTATAAATCTAAGCAGCTATCTATCTACCTATCCTCTCCTATCACCTGGAAAGGCTAAACAACTTGATTTGATAATATTATAGTCTTCCATATAGGTTATTTCCAATTCCTTCTGAAGAATTTGCTACATCAATAAGGCCACTAAACATTTGTTGATAACTGGGAAAATTCAGAGCAGTGCTTACAAAAGAAGTTATGTGCTATTTTAGTGCTACCTTAATACAACTGTTTCTCAGTGGTCTCAGTTGCATCACACAGGTGTTTGGAAAATGGGTAATAATGGATAATTTTAGCTTAACTATCTCCAGATTCTTTCACTTTTTAGTACCTCTAATATTATGTTTCTTAATGCTATGTAAATATTACTTACATACTAATCACAACTTGAGTTATAGCGATTTTATGATGCAGGATCAGAAAACTCAAAAAAAGAAAAAGAAAAGTAAGGCTTACATGAAAGGATACCAATATTGTTCTATAAGCAAGCTTGGATTACAGGTTATTTATTCATGCATATCTTAGTAAAAATATCATTATCACTTAAGCCTATTTTGATTTATATTTAAAAAGAAAAATCTTTAGAAAATAATGTTCTTCACTTGTTATAAAAAGACCACTCTGGCTCTTCAATAAATTTGACTAAAAACTTTGAAGGTTAATATACCAAATATGGTGGAGTAAAACAATTTATCACATTGCATTCTTTAATAAAAATGGTCTTTATTTAAAACACATTTTGTAATTTGAATTATTATAAAATGTTTTCTTATATTGGAGTTTATTTATAAATAATTATCATAGTCACAAGCCAAATCTCATTTAGGACATTAAATGATGCAGGTCACTGAAGAACTTGGCTCTAATTTATTGATCCTCCTTTTAGCTTGGATTCAACTAAATGAGTTTGGCCAGAAAATTTTGAAAGAAAATGTGGATTTTTCTCTCTTGAGGGGCAGTTTTATGGTAGAATCAGTGTGGTGCATATGAAAAAAATCTGACTAGCAATTTTTTTTTATCATGGGAACTCATAAGAAATAATCATGAGGGTTTTTTTTGAGGAGAGCAATAGTGGAGGGAAGCTACCAGGAAGTACTTGTCTTTATCTGCAAAGAGATCAACATCCTGTCACTGCAGCATTTCTAAATAAGACTATCATCAGAGTAGCTTTCTGTCCTTTATGTTGTTGGACCCTTTAATGGTGACTTGTTTAATTCGGACCATGATATCCACTGCTTAGATCTCACCAACATTTTCAGATTCAAAAATTAAAATCCTTGTAAAATATTGACAAATCAAGTACATAGTAAGAAGAAAGGGAAAACATGTTCTCATACTTCAGGACAAGAATTTCACAGTGGTCAAACTGACTTTCAGAACACAAATTGCTCTTTTTTTATTATCTTAGCTTTGAACCTTTTTCTTCTTTCATGAGTAGGTTTACATCTGGGCCATTGGGATAGCTTAAATTTCTCACATTCTGAGGGGAGATGAACAATGATTAAATGTCTATAACCAAAAGAAGGCAAAGCTATAAATAGAATTGGAACGAAAAAACAAAAATTGTAGCTTTTCACCTCCTATCTTCGGTAGCTTAGACAAGTCACTTCATTTACTTACAAGTTGTCATTGCTTCATTTAGACACTGTCTTATTTATTGTAAAACAGCTTTTGTGGAGAAAATACAGAACTATAGAAAACACCTAGGGCAAACAATTGAATGTGGATTATACTCCTGGGTCTTTACTACTAAAGAAACTTGAAACTGTGATGTGTTTAGTTCTTTGATCTTCACTTTTTCTATGATAATGGCAAGATTATTGGAGGATCTTATCCTGGGATAGGACATTTCTCTGTAAACTATCTGAAAGCTAGAAGATTTAGTTTAAACTAGCTAGGCTAGAAAATTTAATCACTACATACCTTCTACAGAAACAAGCTAGCCAGCATCCTCTTAGAAGTGGAAGAAACATACATATAGAAATGTATCTAAAGTAATTTGTAATTCTTTCCACAGCTCTTAAAATGTCAGTAGTGTAGGTTTTCATCATGAATTTGATAGTCATAAACTGTCTTGGAATCTATTCTGATATTTAAAGAAAAAAATGTAGATGTAGTAGCAGAATAGGAGAACTGAGGACATTTTAATTCAAGTACCTTAATCACAGAATGCATGAAGATTAACTTTGAATCTTCCTTTTCTCTAATTATGACTTTAATGCAGAACTACACTCTAGTATCATTATTTATAAATGCTACCCTTAATACTTACTCTTTATGAAAATTCCCCTACTATTCTCTTCCAATTGCTATAGCATATTGGATTTAGTATACGTGGAACTCTGTCTTGGGCCTTTAAGACTACTCAGACATAATAGTGATCCAGGTAGTAATTTATGATGCTTCAGTGGCCATATAATGACCTTAAACAACAGTGATTCTCAAATGCTCCTCAACCTTGAAAATTGCCTTTCAAGGTTGTAGTAGGTGCTTGGAATATTCTGTCATGTTTCTAGGAAAATGGAAACAACAAGGAGAAATATGTTTGAAATATTATATATATATATATATATATATAATTGATTTTATTTATTTATTTTTTGAGGGGGGTTCCAGTTGTGGAGCCTGAACTCTGGGCCTGGGCGCTGTCCCTCAGCTCTTCAGCTCAAGGCTAGTGCTCTACCACTTGAGCCACAGCGCCACTTCTAGCTTTTTTCTTTTTGCTTATGTGGTGCTGAGGAATCGAACCCAGGGCCTCAGGCATGCAAGGCAAGTGCTCTACCACTGAGCCACCTTCCCAGCCCAATTGATTTTATTTTAAAACTAAACTTGTAAAATAATTGTAGGTTCCATTTTCATAGATATTGGATAAATATTCCATCTGTCATTCAAATAATCTCAAACTCTGGTGGGTCTTAGTGCATTATATTGCTTTTACAAAAGAAATCCTTGTTTTATGAGTCTCTTAGCCATTCACCCAATTGCAGTGTGTTTGGATAATTTCTTTTGGGGGCTATCATATAGAAATATGTTGTAAAGATTCATATTCTATATGCATGTGAAAATATGTTAACACTTTTGGAGACAAATGCTAATGAGTATAATTGTGGGGGCTGGGAAGGTGGCTCAGTAGTACAGTGCTTGCCTTGCATTCATGAGGCCCTGGGTTCGTTTCCTCAGCACCACATAAGCAGAAAAAGTCAGAAGTGGTGCTGTGACTCAAGTGGTAGAGCACTAGCCTTGAGCTGAAGAGCTGAGGGACAGTGCCCAGGCCCAGAGTTCAAGCCTCATGACTGACCAAAAAAAAAAAAAGAGTATAATTATGGGTCATCTGGTAGTTTCATACATAGTTTATTTTTTATGTCAAATCGTTTTCAAGACCAGTGAGAAATTTGTAGTAGCTATTTATGTGTGAGTGGCCCAAATTTCCAGATCTTTTCTAGAATTTAGTGTTGCCATTACTTTTTTGTTTCAGCCAATCTCAATAATGCCAATCTCAACAATTTTTTATGATAATAAAAAAATATTGACTTGTTGACAGTGGATTCCAGAGAGGTATCCACTAAAAAGAAGGGATGGAGGTCTGAAGGAATAGATATTTTTCAAAGAAGTATAGTCTCAAATCTAGTGGAAAGGGGAAACTAAAATTGAAATACAGACATAAAAATGGGTATTGACATTTGAGATACAAGCCTTAAGAAAGCTAGTAACTTTACAGGCCTTCTGACTTTAAAAAGTGAATCAGTCAGACCAGAGGTAAATAAAGGTTTTATCTGTCTCTTAAGAGAATATAAATGTCAAAATTCATACAAAACTGCTGTTGTTAATTTCATTGAAATCTCCTTTTCCTGCCAGTATTAGATAATAATGAAAATATTTCAGTTTATATTTCAGTAATATTTCTGGTTAGTTATACATGCCACCTAGTCATAACCATAACTGCTGACTTTTTGTCTTACAACAGTAAGTATATTAGCTACTTCCTCAAGACTTTCCTGAATACAGTAACCAAATCACTTTCTGAAAACAATATTTTGAATCTGATTTAAATAATCTTTTTTTATTTTCAAGTGGCATGGCAGTGATACCAGTATCATCTGGAATTCTTCAAAGATGGCCTTGAACCTCCTGAATCCCTACAAGTTTTGATTGATTAAACACCAATCTCAGCTCCAGCCTAGACAGACTCAGTGCACTGGAGTTGTCACTGCTCAGTAGTAGTCCCTAGTATTTGCTATTCTCTTTGATCCTGGTGAGTCCACTTCACTGGATACAGTTCTTCCTTTTCTTTCTTATGGCAGCTCTGGCATCATTTGCCAGTAAATGATCAACAGGACTTGACCATTGAATCTATTTACTTCTCAAATTCTGTCCACTTATGGAAAGACAACAGAGAAATCTAAAAAAAAATCAGAAATATTTATAAAAACTTAGTACCTTTACTCTAAATTTTAACATCATTGTGTTCAAATCACATTCAATCAACACATAAATTAATTTTTGAATTATAATCCCCTCTTCATTACATTAGAAACACACCTGTAACTTCTAACCAGACTTGCATTTTGCCTATTTTTAAATAACTATTTGACAATATGCTAAATGTGCAAATTAAGATAAGTCCAGTCTATGTCTTTAACATATTAACACTCATATGCTGGAAACAGACTCCTAGGAGAGTTGTTCAACTTCTTTATTTCTGAATATTCCCACTTCATAATAGTGTTCCCTTCCCAAAGTAGGTCTTATATCCATAGCTGTCATCTCTGTACCAATCTGATTAAATTCAGAATTTATATTGCTTTTGGTTTGACTCAGTGCTAATTTCTGAAAGACTAAGAGCTGCTGGTTAACTGAGGACTGTCATTCTCTATCAAGATTTTCTCTTGAAAACTGAATAGAAAATAAAACTCTCTAAAATAAACACAATGGTACTTTTATTCTCAGCTCTAAATCCTTCCCTATCTATACTGGGATTTGTAGGGTTGCCATCAGAGAAGTCTTAATTCCTACTCACAGTTCAAACTCATTCCAAGATTTTTATGGAGCTGAGGCCTTAATTTCAATTTCCTTCTACTTTTCTTTTCTATCATTTTCAGCAGTACTAGTTTTGGAATTAGAGTGTCAGCTGCACAGAATCATAACAGAATGATCAGGAATTGGAGATATGGGGTTAAGGAATAAGGAAAAAAATTTCATGAGTAGTAAAAGTAGATTTCATTGTAAATAGTTTAACATCCACCTTCCTTGCAGCTTTCCTGATTCCTGAGAAAGATGCTTTCTTGGTAACAAGTGGGATATGTAAGCAGTAATACAATTTCCTAGAAAGGTCAGAGATGATAGTCTTCAGCTCAATCTAGCAGTAATGACTAAAGTGCTGTGATGTCAAGTAAAGGCATTACAGTTGAGTTCCAAAGGCTCAACCAAGACTGCACTGATGCATGGGTGAAGAAAAGTATTTCAAGATAGTATCCAAACCCTTTCAACTCCAATGACCCAAAATGAAATTCAGTTTCCAACCCTTTGGAATTAATGCATCGGTCAATATCAGTCAATATCTGCATTTCAGGAGTCCTAAGTCAATGATCAATTAGCCATATATTGAAGGATTCCTATGGCCACTTTAGGACACATAGAAGTGAGGAAAGCTTGATACTTGCGATTACAATTCTATGATAAAGAATACAAACTAACAGACAGACCAAATGAAGAAGAATAGAGGGTGGAGTTTGGAAGGAAGTACAGAGTTTTGTGCCCTCTCTTACAGAAAGGATTCAAGGCACCATGTTCAAGACACTCATATACTCACTTATCAGGAATCTCAACTAAAACTGAGTATCTAGAATTTTATTTGGTTTTATTGCCCATATGCTTGATTAAATCATTGTATACATGCTTTAGATGGTCTCCATCTACCTCCACTGGATATTGGCCTGCTCACTTCCAATCTCAATCTTGTTTTCCTGGTAAATAGCTACCAAGGGAGCTATCCAGGGGCCCAAAATAACTCACTCTATTATATAAAATAGACATTCTAGTCACTTGAGAAATCTTAAGAATTTTAGAAACTCCAATATAGGAATCCTGAAGAAATTCTCTATGAGCAGACAAAATTTTTATGGTATAACAGCTTGTATTCTTGTTATAGAGTAGATATTTTACTTTCTCAGCTGTCCGCTAAAGTATACCAGTTTTTCTTTTTCCTTTTTTCTTTTATTATTCTTTTTTGCCTCTTGGGGGCCTGAACTCACGGCCTGGGCTCTGTCCCTCAGCTCTTCAGCCCAAAGCTAGCATTCTACCACTTGAGCCACAGCACCACTTCTAGCTGCTTTTTCTGCATATGTGGTGCTGAAGAATCAAACCCAGGGCCTCATGCATGTAAGGCAAGAACTCTACTACTGAGCCAATTTTCCCAGGCCCTTTTCTTCTTTTTGAAAAAACTATTTCCCAAGTTTTCTACTGGATAGCTTGACAGAAAAGTCAAAAATATTCACAAAGTCAAAATGGTTAGAAATAAAATTACACACACATATACACACACGCACACACAAAACTAACAATGTTTATTATAGCCATATTATGAGGCTATATGCACTTTATTCTATTACTTGGCTAAGAAAACTAAATGGAAACTTTAACTAGTGAGACTAAATACTAGATTGAGAAAGACAAGATAAAATCACATGATCAATTATATCCTGAGCCTTAAATGTGAGCTTATTTTAAGACTTACCTCACAACTGGAAACAGACTTTTATGGTAAAATGCTCCAAAATTTCTGCATTAATTAGAAATATAGCTTTATTCTTACAGGTTTCCATAAGCAGTTTATGCACAGGTCTATTCTCCAACATGTTGTTCAAATCGTCCTGTAGTCAGAAGATACCTTCTGCAGTTTAAGATGAGTTGCATCTAAGTAATTTATTTTTCCTAGGGAACATATGTAATTATCTAATGGCTGAGACTTACTCATGATGAAACGGTCATTTTGATACCTAGAAACTATTCTTTTGCTTCTTTGTCACTATCGAACAGTAAAAGGTACTTAATGACTAATGTTACTGTACTTAAATGTGGAACACAATGGCCCAGAAAGAAAAGGCTCTTATGTAAGTTAAATCTATGTCAAGAAACTGGCAGACTCCAAGACAAGCACATTAAAAACATATATTATTTTCAGATATTTTTCCAAGCACTTCTAAAATAGGCTTCTATTAAGACTTTCAATTTTCTCCCAACTGTTAATACGTCTACATAGACTTCCAAGACAATAAGCTGAAATGTCATGAAGGTACTATGTGTTTTGAGCCATGAAAACACATTCTAACTTCAGAGTTTCAGTTCAAGGATACCACTGAGTAAATTGTGGTCTTTCAAGAACCTGTATGTTCAAAGGCAAATAGTCTGACTATTCTTCTTCCCCCCACCATAAAATAATTATGATGCTATAAAGTAAGTCAATAATCATTATTTGATGAGGATCCAAAATGCTGGCATCATTTGTTTGTATAGATGGTAGTTGATTAAATATGGCATTAAATCCTGATACAGCCATTGTAGTCTGAATATATTGTTTAGTCAAAAAATACATTAAGTAGTCCTCACCTACTGACTGTCATTTGCATTGTAGAATATGGATTATTCATCTTTGTGCTTGAGTAGCTGACTGGGAACTGCAGTGATTCTCAAGGGTGTTTCATATGCCTACTATGAACTCTGAAAACAATGAAAATTCAAGCCTGGGAGTATGCATTTGGCTGAAATGTCACATGTCAAACTATAGTACATTGGGAGCAATCAGTGATTGTTTATTAAGTTCTACCTGAGAACCTACTAACCCACTTTATTTTATTTTATTTTTTTTTCTTCTTTTTTTTTCAATTTTTTTTATTGTAAAGATACTATACAGAGGGTTACAGTTACATGAGTGAGGTAATGAGTACACTTCCTCTTGAACATTGTTAGCCCCTCCATTGTTTTCCCCCTATCATCCCCTCCCTCCCTCCCTTCCCCGAAGTTCTTTTTTTTTTTTTT
>NW_012267250.1:6305544-6318782 GCF_000151885.1 Dipodomys ordii
CATCCATTTCCCTGCAAATGCCATTATTTTGTCATTTCTAATGGCTGCATAATATTCCATTGTGTATAGATACCACAATTTTTGGATCCATTCATCTGTCGTGGGGCATCTGACTAACCCACTTTAGAAGTACTCACTGTGTGATTGGTGATAAACAGCATCAAGAATTGTGGAAAAAGTGAAGTTTTTGAAAGTTGACCCTAAACTAACTGGATCAGAACATCTAGAAACTAGTGTTTTCTGCCCATGATTTTAATACTTTTTAAAGGTGAGTATCATTGGCTCAGTTTATTCTTTTATATGAAACACTAAAGATACCACTTAAATCAAAATTTTGGGGTAAATGTTGGTAACATTACCAAGGGTGAACACAGATATTCTAGCAACATCATATCACCAGGAATACTTTCCCCACTGTCATCATTATCTCTCAAAAACCAATGACAACAAAGCATAAAACTGGCTAACTTCTTAGGCTGAGTAGGCTAGAGAATAAAGGAAAGAAAGTACTACTGGTCAGATACGGAAGAGCAACAGTGAGGTGTTTCATCAGTACCAACTCCTAGGAAGGGAATGACAATGGAAGAACTGATATGTATTTTACAACAAGCCTGGATTGTTTAGGATTGTGTAAGAAAAACAGAATGTGAGATTAGCCAAACTGACCATGGGAGAGAAGACAGCTGTATATTTGGTTCAAGTAAGTATAGATAGCTGTAGAGATATAGCTCTGGAAATAAGGGTTTACATAGAAAAACTAACTTAAATCACTTATTTCAGTGGCAGTAGGTACTTACTGCCAATTATGTTCTAGATACACTGATAATCTAGCAATAAAATGGAGGAAAAAACTGACTTTTGCTCCGCCTTTATGAAATTTATCACCATTTGAGGAAAATAGAATTAATTAAGTGATTCTGAAAACCATGCAATAATATAACAATTTATTTTTATAAGGAGCGAAAACAGCATGCTGAGATGATATGTTAGCCTAACTTCATGCTCTGTGTGCATTTGTGTGCCTTTAAAAGAAGTTAGATGGCAACACAGCATGCCAGAGAAAGAATTAAGTGCAAAGCAAAATTTTAATCCAGAAGAAATAAGGAATCCAGAACCTAAATAAGGATATAAGCTAGATGACTAAAGAATAGGAAAGACACTGGGTAAGTTCAAGGGAAAATAAAAATGAAATGATGCACAAAATTGTATCAGGACAATTCAATTGAATTTTTGTAAATCATGATTGCTGTTAGGAGGTCCGTTTTCTGCCAGAACAGCATAGCTTTCCGTAACTGTGCCCAACATATTTGTGAGAGTAACTTAAAGGGAATACAATTACTTTTCCCTGAGTGTTCTAGAGATTTCAGTCCATACTCTGTGATTCCATCAATTCTTTGAATGTCATGGTACAGAATGGCATAGTGGGTGGAGAAGCAGTAGAGAAAGAGGTTCTCCATTTTGTTGTATTCAGAAAGCAGAAACAGTGATGAGAAAGGGCCAGGGCAAAATGTAGAACTTAGGACAATCACCATGGCTTTTATTTTCCCTGCCTTCCACTGCTCTCAGTAGTTTTCTCCACAGTTGAGTCCATAGATGAGTAAAATATTCATTTGTCAGGGAAATCATCATTTTATCTGCTTTATTTAATTTTACATATTGATTTCCAATTCCATTCACTTTCCTGAAAATATTGTAATCCCATTCCTTTTTTTTGTGGCCAAGTATAATTCCCCTGTGCATGCGTATCACATTATATTAATCTATCAAGTGGCGAGCACATTGGCTGATTCCATAAATATTTTTTTCACGAATAGTGCATTTCACCATGATCATTTTGGATATACAACCCAGAAATGTGTGTTGGCTGAATCATATGGCATTTTATTTTTATTATTTTTTGTTTTGCTTTGTGTCAGGGATTCAAAAAAAAATGACTAATGGGATCCACAAAGCTTTGTTAATAGGAGCTTCTAAGTCTGCTTTCTGTTCAAATAGTCTGCTTTCCTTGATGGTCTCACTATAGACACTAGGCCAACTTCAAACATATTACATAGCCAAAGGTGGCCACAAACTCAAAATTCTCTTCATCAACCACCTGTGTGCTAAGATTACAGTTATGTTTCATCATGCCCAGTATTTTTCATATTTCAAGAACTCACCACACTGATTTTCACAGTGATTGCACGAATTTATACTTCAGTGTCAGTGAATAAACTTAAGTACCTTTGCCTTGCATCCTCATCAGCATTTGCCATTTGTTTCCTTGGTTTTAGCCATTTTGAGTTCAGCCTGGTATGCAATGGAATCTCCCTATAATCTTGATCTCCATTTTCCTTTTACCTGAGGATATTTAACACATTTTCACATATCTGTTATAGTATTTCTTCATTTGAAAGTGTCTGTCACATTCTTTTTTTTTTAGTTTCTGAATTATTTATTCAAGATATTAACCTCTTATTGGATGAATATCTGGAAAAGGTTTTTTCCTATTCCATAGGTTGCCTGTTCTCTATGCTGATTGCTTCTTTTGTTATGAATAGCTGTTTAATTTGATACAATCTCATTCATTAATTCTTGCTCTTATTTCCTGAGCTCTGAATCCTATTCTGAAATTTATAGGCTATGCTTAGATCTTGATATGTTTTCCCTAGATTTTTCTTCTAGTACTTTCAAAGTTTCAGATAGTACATTAAGATCTTTGATCCTTTTTAAATTGATTTTTTTGAACAGGAGGAGAGATGAGGATATTTTATATTTTATATTCTTCCATATTATATCTGTGATCTGATTGTTTGAACATTCTTAGGCCTCACAGCCCAATGGTCTATCAAATACTCTTTAAAGGAATACATTAAGGAAAATCTCATTATTAGTTGGTGAAAATTCAGTCTGTCTTGTTTTATGTTTTACTAGATTCTTTCTGACTGAAGAAGAATGAAGGTTTAAATCAAGGATAATAAGACAGAATTCACAAAGCTTTGACTGTATGAAGTCCCAAGCTGCTCTCCTGTCCAAATGCTCTGACTTCCTTGATGGCCAATCTGTGATTTCATCCACCCAATCTTTCCAAGTCATCTAATATGATTATACAGGGTTTATTTCACACAGCTACGACTTTACCATTGATGCCTTTTGATATGTAAATTACACCTAAGCAAGAGGTCCAGGTCTTAAGAGCCTTCAAATAACCAAAAGCAGGACTTCATTGTTCCTTTGATAAATGGATAATGTGTCATATTCAGGGCTTAATTTCAAGCAGGTCTGGGTTGGATTCCCTACAATGCTGATTTTTAGGTGAGTGACCTGGAAAAATTGCTTTGATTTCTTTCTTGCTCGAATAGAAATAAGGAGACTTTCTACATCAAGAAATTGTACTAAGAATTCATGAAATAACTTACATAAAATTTATTGTACATTACTTATCAGCTAGAGAGTTCTGTAGGCTTTTTTACTTTTTTTATTCCATCTTTTTTTATCTTTAGAGATTGAGTTGGAAAATATAGCATATACATATATAGGATCATATGTGTATATAATATATATATGTGTGTAATATTATGTATTTATATATATATATGAGATCAAGATCAATCTGGCTGAAGTATAGTATAAATGTGTATGAGGATATCATGGTGAAACCTCTTTGAATTTAATATGTGCTTTAACAGAAAAGGGATATTAGGAAGTATTTTCTGTATGAAATAGGTCTTATCTGGGTGTATGCATTAGTGTGAGAGCAAAGATAAATGAAAAGGGGAACAGGGAGAAAATATAATCAAATACTTTGTGTTCATATGTGAAACTGGAACAAGGAACTTTAATGAGACCAGTTTGGAAAAGGGAGAAAGAAGAGGGAGAATGATGACAGAGGTGATTCTGCATTATAGCTAGCTAGGTAGATAAATAAGTAAATAGATAGATAGACATATTGAAAGGAAGCTCCTTTGTTGGGAGAAATGGGTGAGAATGTTGCAACAGTAACATTGATGAAGATACATTATATTTATTAACTGCTTAGATAAATGGCAACTCCTTTATACAACTGCTTAAAGATAATACAAAGGAAATCCTCTGGTGAAACTAATTGATGCTAATTAGAAAAAGAGGTTGAGATAGGATTTAGAAAGGAGAGAAAATAAACTTAAATGGCAGTGGGGGTCAGTTAGCAGACACTGCTATAATTGTCACAAATATATTCATCAGAATATATGCATCAGAATATGAATTCTGCTTCTTCTATCTATACATGAGAATAATTTAGAAGCATTCTGCTTCTTCTATCTATACATGAGAATAATTTAGAAAGCAGTCCAATGTCTTGCTTTTCAGTTCCAGCATCAGTATCTAACACATTTATTGCCCTATCTCTATTTACTTTAAAACTTTTCATCTACATGCAAATTCTTCTTCTGTAGGCCCAATAATAAGTAATCCATCCTATGTCCAAGATATTTAAGTCATTATAAAAGCCTTCATCCCCTTGTAATAACATTAATGAAATTCAAATTTCTGTCCTGCAGCTTAGTTCTCCCTGCTGAGAAGTGGAAATTGATTGAAGTCAATGAGAGTGAGGTGTGTGTAAATGACAGAAGTCTTCAGTGTCTGATAAGTTTCCTTCTATTACCAATACTCAAAGGAGGTTCCTTCCTTTTCTGCTTTCATCTCAAGGTGGAACCGGTGAATACAGATGAGTGAGTTTTCAACCAACTTTAACTTACAATTTTTGGGAAACTCATTTGGGTAACAGGTATTGTCTCTATTTTCTCATAACCCAAGGAATCTTCCAGAAGAAATAATGTTTATTTTCTATAGGCCGGGTAAGGCAGTGCACAATCCTTCCCCTTTACCTTATTGCTATATGATATATCATAAATTTTGCTATTCAATTTAGGCTTAGACTTGAATAGCAATGAGGGAAGTTGATAAAACACAAAATTTGAACTTGTTGCCAAATCTGAAATTTAAATTTAAATTCAAGTTTAGATTATATATCTTAGGCAGCATGTGCTATTTAAGAAGGCCATTTATGCTGTGCATCTTCATACTGTGTCACTGATAGTAATTAGACATAGTAATTTGACTCCTTAGTTAAATGAAAAGTTTTATATTTTTCTAGACTATTGTGAGATTTTGGACCTGGGATAATTCTCATAGGTCCATATTTCAAAGGCTTGATCTCCAGCTTTGGAAACAAGGAAGTAGTGGAAACTTGAAGTTTTACATCAATGGAGGGGGTATGTGCCATCAAAAGAATTTATGAGATCTTGATCTCTTCCTTTCTCCTTTTTACCTCCTGGCCACAACCAGATGAGGCTCTTCATCTACTATGAGCTTCTGCCATTATATACTGCCTACTTAGACGGGTGCATACAAATACAGCTACATAACCATTGACTGAAATTTCCCAAGTATAAGATAAAATACTATTTCCACTCACCTCTTTTTTCAGTTTTTGATTATTTCTCGGTGAGGTATTAGGTTTGAGCCTTACATTTGGTAGGCAACTGCTCTAACTTGGTAGATTGATTCTTTGCATTTTGCTTTGGTATTAAATAATTAACTAATTTTTGTGCCAATATAATTTAGATCCTAGGTGTTGTCCATGAGATTTTATGCTTAAGAGACGGTGCCCAAGCCAGGTGCTGGTGGCTCACGCCTGTAATCCTAGCTCCTCAGGAGGCTGAGATATGAGGATCAAGGTTCAAAGCCAGCCCAAGGAAGGAAAGTGCGCGAGACCCTTATCTCCAATAAACCACTAGAAAACTAGTGGCACTGTGGCTCAAGTGGTAGAACGCTCACCTTGAGCTGAAGAGTTCAGGGACAGTGCCCAGGCCCAGAGTTCAAGCCCCATGATGGACAAAGAAAAAAAGACAGTGCCCAGGCCTTGAGTTCAAGTTATAGTACACACACACACACACACACACACACACACACACACACGCACGCACGCACACACACACAAGCATTTGGGAACCCAAATTTCCTTAAAGATAGAAACTATTTTCAGAGATTTTTTTTCTAATTCCTTAAATATGTTTTTTGAAAAAAATCTTGAAACTAATCTCTGAAGGAAGTAAAATGGGTAATATTTATCTAGTGATAGGAATAATAGTTCTGAATACATTTCTGCACACTTTCAAACTAACTTTTCCAATAATTCTGTGCTTTGATCACAGTTATATTGCTTGTTATCTCCAGGTAAAAGAAAGTCATAGTATTCTAAATCTCAGAGTTTCATCATCTTTGAAGATTGAAGATGAAAGATTCTTATGAAAGAATATTGTTTAAAGACTGTCTTGGTTACATGATCTTGGAGAGAGAAATCAATAATCAAATGATTAAGTGAAAATTGTGATTTTTTTTCAGAAAATTTATTCTAGAAATTTTTTTTTGTGGGGGAGTCCGGTCGTGGGGCCTGAACTCTGGGCCTGGGCGTTGTCCCTCAGCTTTTCAGCTCAAGGCCAGCACTCTAACACTTGAGCCACAGCACCACTTCTGGCTTTTTTTTTCCTGCTTATGTGTGCTGAGGAATCAAACCCAAGGCCTCATTCATGCAAGGCAAGCGCTCTACCACTGAGCTACCTTCCCAGCCCCTGTTCTAGAAATTAACAACTATTTTATTCTCTATATTTTAACATATCAAATTTTTATAGAAGTGACCTTCCATATTTATATAAAACAAAATACCATATGCACAAATATGCATATAATAATCAACTAATACATGATGTTATATGTATTCACTTGCCTTTCGGTAAGTACATTCACTCACTTGTGGGAATAGAGATACAAAGAGAAATGTTTCTTCTCCTGTTGGAGAACCTGTTGGTAAATTTTTCACATATTGGTAAATTTTTCACATTAAACCTCCCTCACTTTTAATGACTAAATAATTACATTTTACCATAAGTTAGATAGCTCCAAAGGGGTATAGACTAAACCATAACAAATAAGAATGTAGAAAATTGTGTGTTTGAGGATAACAGGAAGTCCATGAAAAGTCATGGACTTTTACTTAACTTGAATTATAAAAATCTGTTTCTCTGAAGCTTTCAATTATTGCTTCTGTGGGAGAAACTGTTGTAGGTATGCATGAGAGACCCACACAGCCTTAATTTCTTCTGTGATAATGGTGAGAATTTTTTTAAAAGCCATGGTTTTCTTTGAATCTTCATTTTTATGCTTTAAAATTACAAGATATAACAGATCCTTCTCCACCCAGTCATTAATTCCATGAAAACAGCACTTAGTAAGTACTGAAGGTTAGTTACTCCAATCTTGGGGCCAAATGCTATGTTCAGTGTATAGTTTTGAATTTTTTCTCACTGTGGCTTCCACATTGCATAATAAATATATAAAGCCAGAGATTTTAGTTTATGAACTTTGATTTGAAGTATGCCATTCTTGTATAATGTGCTCATTTCACTGTGCCTTATGGCAGAGTTTGAAAGGTAAAACACAGAGATGAGCCAAAACCTATCTTTGATCTTTTTCTTTTGGTCGGTCATGGGGCTTGAACTCTGGGCCTGGGTGCTGTCCCTGAGCTCTTCAGCTCAACGTGAGCACTCTACTACTTGAGCCACAGTACCACTTCTGTCTCTGACCTTTATAACCCACAAGTGAGTGAAGTGCCTTTTACCCTTAAAATTCATTGGCAAGACAACAGTTTCCTTGACATCATGAAGTGCTGTTTAAAAATCAGGAGGAATTGTAGTCAAGAATTCAATGTATAGCCTACAAAATCAAAGGAGAGAGAGGGGAGTGGTGGGTAGGTGAGGAATGGGTGAGAAACTTGAAAGTAATGATGTTGATCAAGATGAATGTATTTATAAACTGCTTTGTTAAATGGCAACTCTTTTGTACAGCTACCTCAAGTCAGTAAAATAAATACAATAAATATATACTTAGGAGAAAATGGAAGTTATGGCAATTCTCTTGAAAAATCAAATACAGGGAAATATTTTAAGGAAACTGTAATAATGGATTACTCCATATTTTTCCCTTTCACAGAACTATACCTTGTATCTCAGACTTGCTTAATGTGTCTAAATAAACACTCTACTATCCAGATTAGTTAACTAATAAATTTCATGAAACTAGGGTTTGTACTAAGGAACTCACACTCTCTCCATATGCTTCTTTGCTTGGCATCTTACCACTCTAGCCACACCACCAGCCGTTCTTTTCAATGGTTACTTTAGAGATAAGATCTACTGGATCTTATTTCCTGGTTTGGTTTCAAATTGAAATCCTCTGGATCTTAGCCTCCTGAGTGGTTAGGATTATAGGTGAGAACCACTGATAATTGCATATAAATTTTATTTTTAAAATGTTTTATTTTGTCACTGAATTGTCTAATATAGCACAACACTGAGAAGCCCAGATGAGTAAGTTTTAAGTCTATTTGCCTCTTAAATATTTTCCAGGATACTTATTCAGAACAATGATTCAAAGACTGTTTCTTTGGGGGGAAAATAAACTGTATCTACTATTTCAATCACTTGAAATAAAAGCCTGATTAGCTCACTGTTAGGAGTTACAATGACCTCATACCCAAAAAGAGTTAAAGCATTCTTTAAAAAAAAATCCCAAGTATAAATTTTTTAAGTATCTGCTACCACAATGAGCAGGGATTTTTTTTCCAATACTTAAATGAGTTGTGGTATTTATAGATGTTTTGATTCTAGCCAATGCTTCTGTTATCCAAGCTCAGCTATGATCACAAAAAAAAGAAGAAAAAAGAAAAAAGCACTTTATTTTACAAAATAAAAATCTACAAAAGTTATATATGATTCTTTATAGTGTGATTTCTAATAACAAAATGACCATGGCCATAACTCCCACAACACAAGAATGATAATTATACAACAATACCAGAATATGTAAATGATTAGAATGCAACAACATAAGATGATAGTACATATTTAACAGACTCTACAATTTGAGGAGATATTGTACAGCACAGAGTCCAAAGAGCTTTATGCACTGATGAGAAGTTTCATGTGTATAGTTTCTCCTATACCTAATACTCAGTAGTTGGTATTGAGTCTTTGAAATATGAATACTGTAAACAGTAGACTAAATTCATATAATTATAATTAAAGTTGAGCTTAAGTATATAGTTATTTTCCAAATTTTATACAAAGAGTATGCTTGTACTTACAAAGAAAGAGCTAGACAAGAATGTTGGAGAATGAAACTAAATCTGTGCACCTGCAGAGAAAACAGATATATTAGATCACATATGTACACCTTTGGGCTCAGTGTGCTTTTAATTAAATCCATTGTTTGTATTTAACTTATTCAGATTGGGAAACTACCTTTGAAAAATTAAGTGAAAATATTTACCTGATACTATTTGAATTCTGTTAGGGTCTCAGTGTTTGTTCTTTAAATCTCATGTTGATATCTAATCACCAAAGATCGATGGTAACAAGGTTCTTGAAAGTGGGAACTTCAGCAGACTCCTGTCATTGAGATGAGTAGGGTGGGCCTAATGATAGTGATTTTTCAATGATAATAAAATCCTGTTTCAAAGGATAATAAAATTAAATCTTGATTAGTATTCATGAACACTTCACTTAGCTTAATAATTCTATATTATGTCAACCATGTCCACTTTGTAGAACATTGCCTTAAGAAAATGTGAGGAACGTTACTGGACTTTCTAGGAGATCATATGATAAAGTCAGTATTTATTTGTGAAAAAGCAAAATCCGTTTGAGTTCGGCCTATCAGGGATTTTACTTATTCTATCATATTGTCCTTCCTAGTGTGTCCAATTTTCATCCTTTGGTGGAAAGCAATTAAAAAAATATAATAATTATTTCCTTGCACTAGAAATAAACTAATAGAGTAACATATTGTAAAATGAGTGTTCAGTTATAAAATATAATGCTGGTGTCTCATATTAAAATATTTCTAGTTATTGTACAATATCAGACTGCTTTTGTGTTGCTCTGTTTGATGAGTAATTGATGGCTTGTTCTGTGATTTAACAATATTTTTCCTGTTTTAGACTTCCCAGTGATTGCAATATTTTCTATCTGTGATTGTTTGTGAATACATTTTTCAATAATATTCATTATGATAGACATGTGAACAACCATAACCAGTGGGCTATAAAGATTTGTTGTGAGTAATTTTAGGCATTATTTATGTTAAGAAACATGTTAGGCCTGAGTCATTACTATTTTTTTGAAGCAACAGATCTATAAATCAAACTATTTAGGGAGAATTGAATATAAAGTAATTTCCATGTCCTTTTGTTTATTTCATGGCTGTATAAATGAGCAGCTAATCTTTTTGGAGATAACTGGGTATTTCAGAACTCCCAATATTTGCTTATAAAAAATAAACTCTGTACTTTCATCAAGTCTGTGTGTCATATCTAAATGTAAAGAATGTTCATTTTCTAAATTTATCATACTGTAAAAACAAAAATCATTGCAAGTTATATGGAGAAAAATAGCTTAAATAATTTTGTGAAAAATTATGTATGTTATATTTAAATATTACCTATCTTGGACCCAAGAAGCAAAATCTGACTATCTCTATACCCTCAGGATAAAGAAAGAAGGAAAATATATAATGCTTTTGGTGTTCAAAGTGGCCATAATTTGGAATATGGCAATTGACTGGAGGAAATGATTTCAAGTACATTATGGTTTAAGTTTTTGCTTCAATAGTTACATATCACCAGATGCCAGTGGCTCACACCTGTTAATCCTAGCTATTCAGGAGTCTGAGATCTGAGTATCACGGTTCAAAGCCAGCCCAGGCAGGAAAGTCCATGAGACTTTTAACTCCAATAAACCACTAGAATACTAGAAGTGGCACTGTGGCCCAAGAGGTAGAGTGCTTGCCTTGAGCTGAAAAGCTGAGGGATAGCGCCCAGGCCCAGAGTTCAAGCCCCACAATTGACCAAAAAAAATAATCATATCATGTTTGATCCTTTGGACTGTCCTCCATCTCAAACACAACAACTAAATTAAATAAAATTCCTACATGCCAGAGGACAGAAAAAAGATTTATAAAATAAGTACAAAACCAAAGTCATGAATTAGGACTCTGTGACATTTCTCTGAAAATAAATCTTTAGGGTGCCTACCCTTGTCCTGTGTCTTCATCTGGTAAAGGGTTACTATGCAACTTCTGTCTAGAGATTCTGACAAGTAGATGGGCATTTACCAGTGGGTATATGTGGAAGTGAGTTGTCTCTAAATTGAGCTTTTCTGAGGGAGCCAACAAGGCTTTAGTTGTTTTGAGAACAACTGAATGTTTTAAGGGATCACATGATTTTCCTAAATTAAGCTAAATTTTGATATGCCTCAAGATATTTACCTTTGAGGAGAGAAAAAAGCCAGCAAACTAGAATTTACTGTCACATTGCTACAAGAGAGATCTCAACAGATTAGAAGACAGGAGAAAGATGTGGGTATGAAGTAGAGGAGAAGACTTTGGTGTAACGAAGTATCTCATCTTATGGTAGAATAAGTTCATACTTAGCCAACAGGAGCCTCGGGGCATGAGCAAAATATAACCAGCCCTCAGGATGGTAGGGAGTCTTGCTATTAAGCCCCTAAAGTACACTGGTTCCAGGCTGATGTGAAGTGTGTTACTAACTTTCCAATTAGCTCAAAAGGTCCAAAAAGACCCCTAGGTAAAAGCTTGAAAATGGCAGCCCTCTCTTTGAGTTTTCCTTTCCTTTGTAAATAAATCAATTTCAATACTTTACTCTCACCCATGAGTGACATCAATGACTCCCAAATTTCAGAGCTATCAGCGTAGAGAGAGTCCCTGATAAGAAGCAGCCTGGAGGATGCAAACACTTCAACAGATAACTCCTTTTACCCACAGAAGGTCAGAGAGTGAAGTTAAACCCGTGGTAATAGATGCAATCCAACAATGAGGTAGAAGGAAACTATCCTTAATGAACTCAAAATATTTTATCTAGAATTGCCCAAGATTATATGAAACACAATATTCATATAATAGTAAACCGCAAAAAGAGAGATTTGAAATTACATTTTACTTGCTTTCTTAAAAAAATAAACAAAATATTCCTTAACTTGTCAGAAGATACCTTAGAAATTTCATAATTCAATCTTGATATGTGCCAATCAAGAACGGGGAGTACCTAAGAATCATGGCATGTGGCTATCATCCCAAATATTCAGAAACTGACATAGGAGAATCATGGTCCAAGTTCAAGCCCTGAAAAAAACCATGAGAACTTTTCTGAAAAATAAAGAAAACACAAAAGGGTGTGGCTCAACTATTAATGTTCCTGTACTGGAAATAAAAAGGAGGGAGATAAAGAAAGAGACCAGAAAATCAGGAGATTAAACCATTTACAAGTTCCCATACTCAAGTCATGAGCAACAGACCTAGAATCATAATCCATTTTTTTCTTTCTGGTAAATTTTTTCCTGCTATACTTTTTGCCTGTTCATCTCTATTAAGGCATTATTCATGAATTTAATGTGTGTTTGAAAAGTGAGTATCAAGGGTATGAAATTGTTGCCTTCAAGGGCTGTTCAACAATTGATGTGTATTAGGAGTAACTTATGCCTGTGGGTTTACTGGAAGGCAATAGAGGCCATTTTACTATTAACAAAACTCAAAGGAAATTATTCTGTTAGAAATCACCATTGAAGTATTTATTGCCAACCTGTTTATTATGCATTAATATTAACTGGCAAAAAAATCCTAGCTTTCAACTTAAATTTACATGGAGTTCATCTGACTTTTAAATTGTATAGCATATGATTGGTATGAAAGAAATATACTATAATTAGAACTAAATTTTACAATATATGTTTTTCTTTCATTTCAACATACGCTTTAAAAGTGTCTGCTTCAAAGCTCAACTTTCAAACCATTTGCTTCAGGCAAACGAGAATGAAAGCTACTATTTTTCTTATGATTTTTTTGTTATGATTTTGTCTTCTTTGTTGTAAAAGCACAGACACGGAAATTTGTAAAATATCTTTTGAGTTCTGCTCTTTGTTTTTTTTTCTTTGAACTTTATGTCATTCTAATTTTATCTATGTTCCTGAGCTTTTCCCTTTATGAAACTCCTTCAAACCATTCTTTCCTAAGAAAACTAAATGTACTATGAAACTACTGTGTTTATCATAAAATAAATATTTTAGATACTAAAGCCCTGATTGGTTGAAAGAACAAAGATGTGAAATATATATATATATATATATATATATATATATATATATATA
>NW_012267250.1:6333352-6345836 GCF_000151885.1 Dipodomys ordii
AAAAAAAAGAAGGAAAAAACAAAACAAAAAAAAACAAAACTCTATCACTTAAGAAAATTATTACAAGAATATTTTAATACTAAAAAATGTTTATTAATTGAGCTTTTTACTTACACATTTTATATCCTCAATTATAAGACTGAAGACATCTGGAAGCATTAACCATTCTAAGGAATATTTCCTTCAATAAACACATGAGTATATAAGTAGATAACATATGAGATTCAATTAAGTTTGACCTACAGAGGCACAACTTCTAAATATTTGATATGGATATATCTCAAAGAGCACATGTGACACATTTACACTTTTAAAAAAGTAAACAAAAGAAATAATTGTTAAAAATCTAAAATATAACTGTATTTTGGCTTAAAAAGATACACTATAAATATGTAATCATAGTGCAGCTTAGGAGATCCTGGATTAAAATTGAAAGTATGGGTAACCAAGTTATGTTTGCTTCTGAAGTGTAAAGAATCTGTTGTTCTTGCCTTTTCTGACCTGCTAGCTTTCTCCCACCTTCCTTCATGAATATGGACTCCTTCTGTCTTACACAGTCCACTTGCATTCCTAAGTTTTCTTTGGTACTGACCTATACTCCAGATCACAGCATAATTCCCTGTGGCATTGGGTTGACATTCTCACATAACCCAGGACAATTTTCTCATGCCTAGGCCGTTAATCATATATTATAATACTTCTTATATATAAGGTGTCATAGTCATATATGATACATATTTCTGGAATTCAGACAAAGACATGAGTGGTTGGGAGGTGAACTCAGGAGGAGGAAGTATTACTCTAGAACATGAATCATTGATTCCTCATAGTTGCAAATCAAATTTGGAACAGCAAACAGGCAGCATCTTATACCACCTGGAATTGTATCAGAAGGGGCAGCTCCTGGCATTGGCAGTTGTAGTTTTCCAAGTAGATCTCAAAGTGCAAATGACTTCATTGTGCTTGAGATCAACTGCTTTAAAGTAATGCGTGACTATCAGTCTATGAACTGGAAACCTTACTATGATTTCATCATGATGTTTTCTGCTAAGGTTTTGTCTGTAAGCCATAAAATATATTCTCAATATATTCAACTAAATGAATTTTTAAATAATTTTTCAAAAATTGTGCAACTGTTTTCACTTTTTACTTCTACAATATTTCAATCACACCATTAAAAAAATCCTTATATGAAACAACAGCAACTATCCATACTACCTTTCCCATCTGGCTTTGAATACTAATGATTAACTCACCATCTTTATAATTTTACCCATTCTGGACATTAGTAATAAAATCATGTAATACATGGCCTTCAGTGCTGACCTCTTTTACTTACTTAATTCATGTATAATGGACTTGCAATTTTATTTGATAAATCGGTTAACTATCCTAGTTTTATTATAGTCAAAAAACAGGTAGGTTTGAGTTTTGTTAAGCCAGTACTTTTCTAAGTTTATCTGGATGTTTCTTAGTGAATCTTATTTTTTTGACATTCAAATAAGGGTAAGCGTAAACTATCAGTATCTGGGAAGCTGTCTACTTCGCACTTTACAATCTGATCTCTGGCCCATCCCTTGACATCTGATGTCCCCTTCAATACTCCTTAGGGAATCTTTTATCAGGAAACATGGTCATGCAGGAACAGCAAAAACTACATTCAACAGGATTCTGGGTAAAAAGTACAGCATTGTGAGTAAGTTGTAGTCAAAATGATGCATGCAGAGATACCACGGTTCTTGAGATTGGATATGCCCCTTCTATCTCTCTTTGATTTTTATGCCTACCTAAAAATAACATCAGCTACAATTTGAACAGTCTTCTTAATGCATGAAGGAAAGTCAACAGGAAAGATTAAAGAAAAGTTTATTCCATATAAATCTTGCCTGCTTATTTCTTGACTCCATCATGGCAAATAAAAAAGATGACTCTGTCTTATTTGTAATTTTGGTTTTCAATTCCTTACAGATGAACATAATCTTTATTATTGCCTAAAACTGCCAAATTATGTATCCAAACACATACATCCACACAAAAGCCCACACAATGGAGTAGCTTTTTAGGAATAAACCTTTTCTTTGATATAGGAATAACACAAATAACTGAAATTTATATTTATATATGCTTCCTCTTTATTATAATTTTTCATTTTGGCAAAATTGAAGACTAGAGAAAAATTACAAGAATATTACATATAATTATAAAATATTTTAATATCCCCAAATACTAACTTTTTACCACACTGAAGGTTAAGAAAATTCAACAGTAAGAGTGAGACTTAGATCTTCATTTATCTTAATATTTGTATATATTTCCCCAAAAGAACTTAATCTCACATCATAAAAATAAATTTGTGAAAATGAGAAAAATAATGTTAACCTACTATCTCCTAATTAATAAATGATATTTAGATTTTCCTACCTGTCCCAATAATGTCCTTGAGAGAAAAATACCATCTTGGACAAGAGTTATATTCAGATGCCAGATCTTTTTTATTGTGTTTTAGTCTAGAATGATTATTCAGTTATTATTATTTCAAAGTAGCAATCTTTGAAGAACTCAAGCCAATTATTTTGTGCAAAGAGTAGATTTCTACAAATCAATTATGGGTATTTTGTAGCACTTTTAGCCTAATCTTAAAAGCTAGCAGAATATCAAAATAATTATATGAAGAAGTAGAATCTCTGGAAGAAAGAATCTGATAGCATATGCTGCTAGATGGTAAATCAAAAATCCAGATTTTATACTCTAATCTTTCACAATAAAGAAACTGAAAATGTTTCCAACCCATATATGGGAAAGACTATTTTCCCAATTATGTGGTTTTCTCACTGTTCTTTGCTTTTATGAAGAATTCTGATACTTTCAGGTCTCACCTTTCCCTGAGCCACCATATCAGTGAAAAGTAATTTCTTTATGAAGGCCCATACTCTGTAAATTAAGTGCTCTATTGGCTATTCAAAATTGGGATATCCAACTGATCCTCCTCAACCTCTGTTACTTTTATCACCTCTGTCCTCCAGTAGAGTCTCTGAAATGTCTTTCTTGTTGTGTGTATCTAAGAAGAGTTCCCTGGTTCTTTTCTTTTCTTCTTTTTTTCATTTTTTTTTCAGCTGTGGGGCTTGCACTACTCACAGCCTGGGCACAGTTCCTGAGCTCTTTTGCTCAAGGCTGGTGCTCTACCACTTTAAGCCACAGCTTCATTTCCAGTTTTTTGGTGGTTAATTGGAGATAACAGTCTCAGGGGGCTTTCCTGCCTGAGCTGGCTTTGAACCATGATCCTCAGATCTCAGCTTCCTGAGTATCTAGGATTACAAGTGTGAGCCATCAGTGCCCAGCTCAATGGGGCCCTGGTTCTTGTTGACATATTTACTGCTAACTAACATTTCTACTACAATTACTACCTCTGTTTCAATCTGATCCTCTGTTGTTTGGGAAGTAAAGTGAGGAAAATGTGTTTAAGGATTGAAGAATCATGACTGCTAAATTTTACCAAAGGATAAAGAGGACTCTTCCTTCAGAGACTACATAAATGGTATTGGATTTTTCTCAGTAAGAGGAAAAATGATTCCTTCAGTTACATTGTTTATCTACTGTACAGACTCATGTGAGCTATTCAATATTTTATTAAAACTGACAGGTGATCTACTTTCAGGTCTCAAAAAGAATCACCAATTATACTGGATACTTATTGCTATTGCAGAAAGTTATCACAAATTTAGTGGCACAAAATAGCACGGATTTATTGTCTGCCTGGTTGGGAGGTCATAAATGCAAAATGAATATTATGAAACTAAAATTAAAGTGCTGGTAGAGCTGCTTTCATTCTCCAGGGAAGAAATTGGACTTTTCCTTTTGCAGTTTCTAGAATCTGTTCCAATTCTGTGGCTCTTGTCTCTCTTCAACCATAATTACCTATCCAAATGACCCTGACATTCATTTCATCCCTTTCTGTGACTTCATTGCCTTTCTCTTTATCTTATGAGGACCGAGTGATTACATTCAACCCACTTAGTTAATCCAGGATAATCTTCCCATTTCAAGATCTCTATTCTATCATATATGCGAAATGGAAAATAATACATAGATAGGTTTCAAGGGTTAGTACATTTAAGAATTATGTTGTTGTATACAGTACCACGGGACCCAAACCAACAGTCTCCCAAAGTATGTTGAAAGAAAATGTAACAATGATAAAGTAATTGTTTCTATGAATGTCAATGTATTGGTATATTACAACTTTCCCAAAGTAAGCTTTCTTTCTTTTCATTGCTTTTATTTCAGCAAATTCAAAATTACATGATGATGATGATGATGATAATGAAAAAGAAGAAGAGGTATAGTGTATATTTTAAGGGTAAACCTCCAAAAATGAATCTTTCACCGTTATTCTGGAATAAAGATGATATTCTTTCAGTATTATCTTATACAAGTCTTCTATGTCAGCATGTCCATGAAAGATGTGAAATAGATTTACTAGTGGTATAACCCATTTTATCCAATTAAAATATGTCTCTGTCTAAACTTCTAAAATTCAAACTATATAAATGTCTGACTTACATCCTCTCAATGACCTTTAGAAGAATGTTTTGCACTCATAACATCATTTTCAGCTGGTAAGAAGCAAGCTCATATATTTTACCTTTGGAAAAACTGAAACACATTTAAGGGGGAAATAGCTTATTTTGGTCACTAGCAGAGACAGAAAAATACCAGTGTGACACTTTACTGAATTTATAGAAGTGGATGTTGCCTACAACATACAGATGGTGGCGTCTAAACATTCCCTTCTAAAGTGTCAGGAACAGAGTAAAGAATGCAAAAGCAAACTTTCAAAAACTGTTGAGGTATCTAACCATTGTGCTTCCTTGCACAAGACCAGATGAACTGGAGTCCACTCAATATGATTCCTTTTTAGCTTTCTTAAATACCACCTTAACAGGTTTAATATTATGTCACTTTTATTTCCATTAACTAGATTGATTCTTTCCTAAAGCAAGCAGAGCAGGCTGGGAATGGGATATAGAGTTTCATTCCTATCCTGACCCTAAAATACTTGCTTCTCTGCTTTCTGTTCACATTGTCCATCATGAAAATAAATTCAGACAATGAATGACCATACAAAGATAACTCAGAATAATAGAAAGACCAATGTTGACTTTTGTTTCTTCATATTAAGGTCAAGAAGCAGTTTTAGTTACTTTGAATGTTCAGGAATTATCTGGACTTTCCAAGTACATTTTCCCCCTATTTCAACTATTTCTCGGTGGTTTATCTTTCATTCCTAGCTATCTGCTTTTCTACACTAAAATATCTGAATCTTAACTGATCTCTAATTACTGAATTAGATGGTTCAGACAAGATCTCCAAATATTCATATTTAAATAAAGATACTGGGTCTAACTGGTGCCACTATGGCTGCTTGGTAGATGATAGGGAATTGGGTTAAACTGGCACCATCTTGTTTTCATGGTGAAGGAAGTCCCACCCCCAGCTGATGGGTGTGCCTGAACTCCTAGATCAGGGGAGGGGACTAGACCTGTCAGTAATATGCCTTGCACTCACCAGACTCCAGAAATCCCTATGACCCTAGCCCCTGACCTTGACCCTATTTCAGCCCAGAACAGCTCAGAGGCCATTTTGCCATACCTAATGTCTCCTGGCATCCCACTTCATCTCTTCATTAGAGCTGATCAGGTTTGTTGGTATTGTTTTCCTGCTCTTTCTTTCCTCTCCTACTCTCATGGCTCAGTTTTTTAACTGTGTTAAATGTATTTGAACTGGCTGCTGGTCTTTGAGACAGGCGTCCACCTGCAGTCACCACTCTCCAATAAAGATTCCCAATATTCCACCTCTCAAAATGTGGCTTCTCTGTTTCTCAAAACTGAATTCCCATACAATAATACCTATATGCAGAATTTACATAAAATAGGGAAACAAATAAATTCATATGTATGCTTTTCTAGGATGAATTTTCTTACTTGATAGGAATACTGATTCATTAACAAGCTTCCAAGCTGTTTTAATGAGATATGAGTGTCATGAAAACAGCTGTAGATTTTACAATTACCACTTGCTATGTTTAGCTATAGATGTGTACAAGAAACCATCATCACAGACAATTCCATCAACATATCCATCAGCCCTGAAACCATTTCTCTTGGTTTAAATTCCTTATTTGTTTTGTTTTACTTAAGATAGGATTTAGTATCTTACACTATTATTGAGAATAATGTGAAATCCAAATGTTGGTCTCATGAAAGTACAAAATAAAATAATGGTTACCAGAGGCTAGGAAAAATAGAGTGAAGCGAGAATGCGAAGAGGTTGGCGTACAGATAGGAGGAATATGTTCTAATCATCTCTCACACAGTAGACTGACTACAGATAACAATGGTACATTTTATTTCAAATAGCTAGAAGCACATTCCAAATGTTCTTACCAGAGAGAAATAACAATTTTTTGAGGTGACTCCTTTGCCAATTATCACTATGTCACCATTGAATAATCCATGTATAAAAATACTACATCATACCCTGCAAATCTGTACAATTATATGTCACTTAAAATAAAAATATACCCCAACAAAATTTCAAGGGAAAAATACAGTATTGTTAAGCATTGGGCTCTCTAGAAGGAAAAAAAGCACGAGTTGGGAGGAAAAGGGAGCTATTGAGGGTGATACTGAAATTCAAAGAACATTGCATATGTATAGGAAGACAGCATAATGAAACTAACCAAACTCAGCTTGAAGACTGGGTGAGGAGGGAAGGTAAGAATCCACTTATGGTAGCTGAGGCAAATTTGTCCTAAATACTCTGTGTACATATAAGGTAAATATCAAGATAAAACCCCATCACAATACAGTGTTTGCTAATTCAAATATAATTAAAAATTAAGAATATGTCGGTGTACATGTGCTATTCTGTAATAAATGTACAATATAAGTAATGCTGCTCATTCACTCCCATGCCAAACTCAAGTGCCAAAATATCCCAGATCCAATATTCACTGGGATTTTCTTTTGAATACATCAAAACAAGACCTCATTAGTTTTCAAAGAGTTTACACCTGTGTTTTGCTAAATGTTGTTGTATGTTGATTCAAAAAACAAAACAAAATCTAACCTGAGAGAACAGAAAAGCCCATGAAACTGGCCAATTCAGACAAGACAAACAACTATCATACAAAAGTTGATTTAGGAATGGTCAGTAATTTATTTATTTGTATCAAAAGAACTCAAGAGTGGTTAGATTTTCATCTTTATATGTGATGTGTCACTTGGTTCACCACCGTTCCCCAGATTTTTTCTCTACAGAATTTTAAGAATGTGTAGTGCATTGGCCTAATCCAAGCTACAACTTAACTACTAATGAAATATAGTAAGATAAGAGAGCCAGAGTAATGTTTATCAATCCTTTTATCCAGAAGCCTAGACTACAAAGAATGATGGTTATCCAATGTGTGAGTGATAAAGACTGAACAGTTGACTGCTTGTTATTCTGAAGGAATAAATATTACCAAAAGACAGATATCTGAGGTATTATATATGATCAACCTTTTAATCATCTTTCCTCTTATTTCTATTGACTAAAAATATTTTAAAAATTTCATGAGTGAGAGATATATCTAAGACACTCACCCAGATATAGATAGGCGAGGTTGCTTTTTAGAGTACTTATCAGTTTTGAAATGCATGCTCTTGCCAGTGTTTTTTTAAGATAGTAAATATATTTCAATTCAATTTATAACAGCAGATCCATTTGAACTTCAAGGAAAACATTCTGAAAACAGTATTGACTGTCTAAACTATAAAAATAGCCATACTGCATTCATATTGGTGAACTTTTGTACAAATAAAACAACTACAACAAACATATCCAGGTATCAATTCCTCCCAAAGTATGAGAATAAAATACTACTTGTCCATTCACATTGAAGTGTCTTATAAAATTACATTTCTAGTTTTGGTAGACTCATTTCCAAAGCTTTAGTGGAATAGGACTCATCCATTTACACAGGAGTCCTTGTTACAGCATCACTTTTCTAGCTTTGATAGACTCATTTTCGATGCATTTTCCTCTCTTTCACAGTTCCATGCTGTTCTAATTTAAGGCGTTTTTTTTATGTGGTTGTGGTGCTATTTCAAACATCTCTAACAAAGGTCAGGCTAAAACTAATATGAAATTTTAAATCAAGTACTTATTTAAACATCTCTGTATTTACCTTTTCTGAAATGGCAAAGGCCGCTAGTCTTGTTTAGAGAGTTAGTTTTAATTTCATGATAATTATCCTGAGAAGCTTTCATGTTGAACAAAATTTCATTTGCTTGCAGAACTGTTCATTTGCTCCTTACTTGATAACAATTATTTATTTCACCCAGTATCCTATTAATTTTAAAAATTAATTTTCAGCGTTTGCTCCTCTGGATTCAATTGCATTTCTTTTGAAGAATGGAATAAAATATTTCTAAACAAGCAGACTCAATCATTTGTCTGAAATTCTATCCATTCCCCTATTATCCCCATACTGGCCCAGCTATTTTCTCTGGTCTCTCTCCATACATGTTTGAAAGAATTTTGTGTCAAATGTTATCTTTGCAAATTTATTTAGGAAAGAAAACCAAATGTCTCTTTGGGTGATGTTTAAGTAGAGCCTTGGAAACAACTAGCCTGAGAAAATATTCACTTTTAGGAAGATTATAATGGATAGTGAAATACAAAATGATGTGTCAGCAACTACCCTTCTGCCTAAATGCAAACACTTTATCAAAGTCAATAGATAATTAAACTTTCATGTACATTTATGCATTGCCAAAACATACATGCTTATGGTCTTTTAGATACTCTTATCCTCTTTTTCTCTTTTTTTTTTGTTCAGAAAAATGTTGCCATTTAAAGATCACAATATGTTTATGTATACCTACATTTTTCTCTTTGTGCCTGGAAGATTTAGTGATGTATTTTATAAATAATTCAATTTGCCAATACTTTATCTTTAAAAACATTTCTCAGTGTTTTTGCAAATCACATAAACAAGGATTTATTATTACCATATTCACTATCATCTTGCCCAGTAATTCCAAGCTTCCATGAACATAATTCTTAGAAAACAACCCTCTTACACAGAAAAAAAACACAGGGCTTTATTTTTTAAATTAAGTTTTTATTGTGAAAATACTATACAAAGGGGTTACAGTTACATGAGCAAGGTAATGAGTACATTTCTTATCCAGCATTGTTGCCTCCTCCTTTGTTTTTCCCCTACCATCCCATCCCTCCCACCTCCTCAGCTACACCCCTTCCTACACCCCAACTCCCCCACACCTAAATTGTAAAGTTCGTTTTCGTCTTAGCATCTTGTACATCTCATTGTTGCAATGGGTCAATCTGTATCCCTATTTTAACAATTTGTTTTTTTCCCTCCCTAAATTATACCAACATCAAGTACAGTGAAAACAGGGGTTATACTGTGAGGGAGGGACATACAAAGCAACAAAAAAGATTATATGGTACCTTATAAATACATTAGAAACAATAGCAAAGGAGAGAAAAACTGCTTGTGTCCCAGGTTTTATTAATGCTAGTTATCCTAATTGCTTAGAATTTTACAAAAGCCATGCTGTTATTTCCTGTTTTACAATAAAACTTAATCCTTAATTTGCCTAAAGTTGGAAAGTATAATTGCCAGCACTTGGTTATTAGCTGGCATGAAAATCAAAGCTGTTGGTTTCTGGAGCCTATCTTTCATAACTTCTATAAAGCTGACATTTAAATATTAATTCATTTATTTCAGATTTGAAAATTGTATCTTTTAAAATTATATATTGACAAATTACATATGGATAAATTGACAAATGGCTAAATTATACTTATTTGGAGACAATGTTAGGATTCTTGAATAAATTATAGAAAGTAATTAAATCAAGCTAATATAGCTTTTTTATATGTCTGACATTTTCATAAGAAGTTTCAATTTTACTTCAGGTATTACTAAAATTATTAGCTATGTTCACATTGGTATGTAGTACAACTCAAAAAAATGAACTTATTTCTCATTTGTAACTGATGTCTTTTCTTCCCCTTGATTTTTGCTTTTCTATCACTTAGAACTTCTGTGATTCTACTTTCTGCTCCCCTTAGTGGTTTTAGATCCTACACAGGAGTCAGAATACGTAGTATTTTTTTCTGCACTTAGCATTTGGCTTATTTCATTCAACATTATGACCTCAAATTCGCTCCATGGCTCCACATGAAAAAATTTCTGTATTCTAGTGAGTGTGTGTCTGTGTGTGTGTGTGTGCTGGTTCATTCATTTACTTGGACACTTTGGTTGTCTTCTGATTCTACCATTGAGACTAAAGTTCCTTTGAAATGATTATCTTTAATATTTCAATATTTTAGTAAACACTTAGAAGTTAGTCTTCTAAATCATAGGTTTATTATGTTTTGGGGTTATTTGTATTCTATTTGTTTTCAATGATAAACCTGTATTACTTATACACATTGATGAGAACAGATTTTTCAGTACTTATATGCAACATGGTTATTGTATTTTTAGCCTGCTGAATGATCTCTACAATAATTTTCATAATGGTTTTACCTTCCCATGAACTGTGTACAAGGGTTCCTTTTTCAACATCTACTACAAACACATAGGATTTAATTTTTATGTACATATGTGGGTTCTGCAAACACAACCCAGGGCCTTACACATGCTGAGCATATGATCTACTATTAAGCTCTGCCCAAATTTGGATTTTTATGATCACCACCATTTTACCAGGTATGAAGAAACATTCCTTCATGGTTTTAGTTTGCATCTCCCCCAAAATTAATGATGCTGAACATTCTCTTCTAACTGTTAACCATTTTTCTTTTGTGAAGATTTCAGGTTCTTTGCTCATTTCTAATAGTTTTCTTAATTCAAATTATTTGAGTTCTTTATACACTTGGAACATTAATCACTTCTGAGGTACATGTTTGGAAAATATTCAGTCTATTGGGTGTCACCAAGAAAATGAAAGAAATGCACGTTGAAAACTAAAACAACTATTAAAAGAAATAAAAGAAAAAAATAGAATAATTAGAAATATATCTCATTTTCAAAGAGTAGAAGAATTAAGATGGGCATAGTTGCGGTGGCTCACACCTGTATTCCTAGCTACTCAGGAGGCTGAGATCTGAGGAACGAGGTTCAAAACCAGCCTGGGCAGGAAAGTCCATGAGACTCTTATCTCCAATTAACAACCTGAAAATTGGAACTGAAGAGCTCAGGGACAGCGCCCCATGACCAACCCCCCCCCAAAAAAATACATGGTTAAAAGTCTCTAATGCAAAAGGCGATACACAGATTCAGAGAAGTCCCTTTGTTACTTGTTTGTTATTTGGCATGAGATTGTTACAAAAAGTAATCCTAAATCCATATGGAGCCAAACACATAAGAGAGAAAACAAACAGCCAAGGCAATAAGAAAATTAGGAACGATTGCTATTTTCACGATGTTGATCCTTCCAATCCAGGAGCATGGGAGGTTTTTCCATTTTCTAAGTTGTGTTTTGATTTCCGTTTTTCAGGTTTCTAAAGTTTTTATCATAGAAGTCCTTCACTTCTTTGGTTAATTCCTAGGTATTGTATTTTTTGTGGGGCTATTATGAATGGAGTTGCTTTCCTGATTTCAGCCGCGCCCTTCACATCGTTGGCATACAGAAAAGCCATTGATTTTTGAGGGTTAATTTTAAACCTTGCTACTTTGCCAAAGTTTTGAATCAGCTCGAGTAATTTGGGAGTGGAGTCCTTCCTAATGCTATCTATGAATTCAATGTGTTACCTATCAATATTCCAACCTCATTCTTCAAGGACATAGAAGAGGTAATCCACAAATTCATGTGGAACAATAAAAGACCCTGAATAGCAAAAACGATAATCAACAGAAACAACAGTGCTGGAGGAATATCAATACCAAATTTCAAATTTTACTACAAAGCCATAGTAATCAAAACAGCTTGGTACTGGCACAAGGAGAGACCTCAGAACCAAAAGAATAGAATTGAAGACCCAGAAATGAACCCACTGACCTATAGACACCTAATCTTAGATAAGGGAGATAAAAAATAGAATGGAAGAAAGACAGCCTCTTCAGTAAATGGTCCTGGGAAAACTGGTTAATCACTTGTCGAAAACTAAAGCTAGATCCTTATATATCACCCTGCATCAGAATCAACTCCAAATGGATCAAAGACCTTAGTGTCAAAGCAGATACCCTGAAAACATTACAGGAGAGAATAGGAGAAACCCTAGGTCTCCTTGGCACAGGCTGAAATTTTCTTAATAGAGACCCAGAAACACAACAAATCAAAGAAAGGTTGGACATGGGATTGCATAAAATTGCAGAGCTTCTGCATGGCAAAGGACATAGCTAGCAAGATCAATAGAAAGCCCACGGATTGGGAGAAGATCTTCACTAGCCATACAACAGACAAGG
>NW_012267250.1:6346051-6431337 GCF_000151885.1 Dipodomys ordii
AGAAGGGAACCTTACTTCATTGTTGGTGGGAGTGTAAACTTGTTCAACCACTTTGGAAAGCAGTATAGAGGTTCCTGAAAAGACTTCACATAGAGCTCCACTTTTGGGCATTTACCCAAATGATCACAAACAACACCATACTAAAGCTACCAGCACAACTATGTTTATTGCAGCATTATTTACCATAGCTAAGATATGGAACCAACCCAGATGCCCCTTAGTAGATAAATGGATGAAGAAAATGTGATATATATACACAATGGAATTCTATGTCTCATCAGAAAGAATGACATCACCCTATTGTTAGAATGGCATCACCCCATTGGAAGACTTGGAAAAAATTATATTAAGTAAAGTAAGCCCGGCCCAGAGAAACATGGTTTCCCTTATTTGCAATAACCAGTATATGTCTGGGACAAGCAGAAATGTTTAGATAAGATGATGTTAAGCGATATGAACCCCAAGATAGGGACACAGTGGCTTTTTCTTCCTTGCTATTATTTCTAACGTATTTGTAAGGTACCATGTGATTTTTTGTTCTTTTATATGTCCTTCCCCATAGTATAACCCCTGTTTTTACTGTATTTGACATTGGTATAATTTGGGGAGGGGAAGGGAAAAAAACAAAATGTTTCAATAGGGATACAGATTGACCCATTGCAACAATTAGATGTACAAGATGCTGTGTCAAAAAACTAACTTTACAATTTAGGCGGGGTGGGGGGGATGGAGGGGTGGGATGTAGTTGAGGAAGTGGGAGGGACAGGATGGTAGCCGAAAAACAAAGGAGGAGGTAACAATGCTTGTTAAGAAATATACTCATTACCTTGTTGATGTAACTGTAACCCCTTTGTACAGTATTTTCGCAATAAAAACCTTAATTAAAAGAAAAGAGAAAATTATGAACAAGAAAGACAAGTCTGGATACATCATATTAACTGGTTTCAAATGACCACAACATTGTAATAATTAAACAGCATGAAGCTGGTATAAAAATGCAGTCAAGGAAATAGAATAGATAACCCAGAAATGAACTCATCAACAGTCATAACTTTCAATTTTCAATAAGGCTACCAAGAATGTGCCATAGAAAATAAAGTCTCCTTAATAAATGATTTTGAGAAAATAGATATCTGAACATCAGAGACAGAATTTGATCCTTATCTCATAATAGACTTATGCTATGTATGACATATATAGCATATTTATGGGTGAAAAGGTAGTAAAGATTAAGTATAATATCTGAAATTATAAATCAGTAGAAAAGAATGCATGAGCAAAACTATCTAACTATACGGTCTAGATAAGATTTTTTAAAATTTGACCTCAAAAGTGTAGCATAAAACAAAAATGAATGAATGGGATTAATCAAGTTAGCAAATTCCTGTACCACAAAAGACACAATTGACCATCAGTTTAGTTTCTGTTCTTTCTTTTATTGTATTTGTATGTGTGTTTCTTCCCCATCCAATGTCTGTTCTTTCTGAAAAGATTTTCCTGAAATAAATTAATGTTTTAAGTATAATAATTAGTCTGATTTAACTTCTGAAATATCTTCTTGCTGAAATATTTTCTAGCTGAATTAAAGTTTCTTACCAACATTAGCTTTCTTTCAAACTTAAGGTCCAACTAGTGTTATAAATTGGCATGAGAGTTTCTGTAGCATGATATTCTTCTTAGATGCAATTAGTATAGTGCAAATACATTATGTTCAATGCTTTGTGTAGCTGTAGATTTTATGATATTTGTCTTTCTGATTAAGTGGATAATTGGAAATATTTTTTCTAAAAGAACACTAAAATTTCCAAATCTTTTTGAAAAAGAAACTGATTAAGAAATTAAGCTCATAAGAAAACATGGCATTTGGATTTAATCCATGTCAATATTGTATAATTACTTTGAATTTTCCCACCCCATCTCTGGAACTTATGAATAAACACTTAGAAGAGTTTCCTTTCCATTATGTCTCACAACATGTGCCTTTAAGAACACCCCTTTGAAAGCAGTCCCTTGTAAAGTCATTTCCTTTATAGCTATATCTTACAACAATCAGTGAAGTAACATGTATTAAATAATGATGCCTGTCCTTCCCTTTTTCTCAGCACTCATATTTTTACTATGCAATCTGATCTTATTAAACTTCTTGCTAAGGACTACATAGACAACTTTTGGCCAGAGTTCTCCTAAGTTTCTCATCCTTATTATCTCTCCTCTGTGTACGCCTTGTCATGCCTGAATTAGGTTTCTAAACACCAACTGTTGTGTATGTGTCCCATAGCTCCCACTGGTTTTATGAATATTACTGAGGCAGACAAAAATCAAATGCATAGAAACTGTCAGTAGAATAGAACAGATGTGTGTAAGGTACTGTAATCACTACAGGTGACCCCCACAGATACAGTTGCTATGGTGAGGCAGACCCCTGTGAATCAGGCATTCGTGGAACATCTTGTAAATGAAAAACAGGAAAAGGGGGGTGGTAAGAAGGAAACATTATAAGAAAGCATCAAAATCCGTTTCATTGTTCACTCAATATATCTTTTTAAATCAGGTTCATGACTTTTCTAAACCCATCATTAGCATAAGAGTAGAAAGTATCTGCTTTCCAGTACCTTGATTATCTTTCACATTCATTGTCTGATGTTTCATATGTATTCCCCAAGTGTTTGAAATGAACAAAGGCAAATAGCTTGCTTAATCCTTGAGAAATTCACCATTCCAGATACTCTGTTACTCTCAAAGCAAAGGTATTGGGTAAAATCTATAGAGAAGGAGTTGAATTTACAAATAAATTGGGAGATTTTTGGTAGCATTTTTTCTTCTCAGTGAGTGAAGTCATCGCCATAAAGCTAGTTTTCCCTTCTTAGAAAATTTTGAAGGTTATCTCTAAAAACCAATTTTTACACATTTACTTTTGTACTTCTCTGTTATTCTAACTCTTCTTTTTTGTTTCTTTCTTTCAGACAAAAATTCACATAGCTGTTAAAATGCAATGATAATTGACAACTTTTCTTGATGCCTGCTTTCTTTTACTGTGACAAAACATCCAAGAGAAAGCACACAAAAGAAGGAAGAAATTATTTCGGTTCATGGTTTCAGAGGCTTCATGGTCAGTTGGCTCTGGTGTTTTGGGCCTGATGGAGTTGAATGTACAAATTATATGGAGGAAGGATGTGGAAGAAAAGTAGCTACTCAATCCA
This sequence comes from Dipodomys ordii, assembly GCF_000151885.1. Taxonomy (NCBI): domain Eukaryota; kingdom Metazoa; phylum Chordata; class Mammalia; order Rodentia; family Heteromyidae; genus Dipodomys; species Dipodomys ordii. Next base: position 6,349,252 of record NW_012267250.1, read on the forward strand.
TAGTGGACAGAAAGCAAAAAGAGGAGAAACGGTCTGGAATCCCAATATATCCCCTTTCCCATGAAGTCAATACTGGAAAAGGAATATTCCACAAAGGAAATTTTGGTATTTATGAAAAAAGGAATCTTATTTCCAAGGGATTATTTGAAAATAGCCAGACCTTGCAAAAGTTTGGCCTCTCAATTGGAAAAAAATTTCTAAGGAGTAAAGGTCTTAAACTCTGTAGATTATCTCAGGCAGTAAACCCAGGTACTTAACTTGCTAAATTAAAGCTATGATAGCATTTGGAACTGTTAGCTACCCTGAAAACCATAGCCTTTACTTTATCTCTCTGATAAAATAACTATCTTCAAATCATAATGAGGTTTGGTGGAAAACAAATCCCAGATGCAGGTCTTGCTGATGATCCATTCTTGAAAAGTCTCAAATTTGTGTTGAAAATTAAAGCAATAAATCTACTCTATGACAGGAAACAGAATAAAACAAGCACTTTTCGACTCTGGAAATGATTGTGCACTTTGAACTTTTGTTTCCCTTACTTCCAGAAATATACCAAAACAATCCTGGAGTTGACTGATTACAGAGATAAAAACATAAAGTTATTTTTATATTAAATTTTTGGTTACATTTTTTTTCAATGCTACTATGCTGCTTGACCATGAAATTATAATTTTGATTGCACTACATATAGAAATCATACTCAGAAATAAACAAGGCACAAAATCAGTTCAAGTAAACAATGTCAAAACAATGTTTAAGAAATTGCTTTTCTCACTTTTGCATGATTGTTTCCTAATATCTTTGAAGCTCTATAAAATATCACTAAGGCTATGACAGCTACTCACACTGGTAGAAAATGCTACATTAATTTAGGAAAATTTCTATTTGATTCTCAAACTTTCTCCAGCTATATCCTTTCTTTCTTTCCTTCCTTCCTTTCCTCCCTTTTCCCCGTCTTTTCCTTCTATTTCCTGCTTTGCTCTATCATTTTCCCAATTTTACTTCCTTTCCTCAGAGGTATCATGGTACATTGCATAATTTTTTTTTTGGAAAGGAAAATAGATTCAACTCTACTCTAGGCTCTGACATTTCCTTGTGAAAACCTGAGCACATTATCCTATTCAAGCTTCAGTTGCTTCACTTATAAAAAATAGAGCTAATAAAACTTACATAAAATTAATATAATGAAACTATAAACATCTAAAAGCCTTGATAAATATAAAAAATTCAATAAATATATGACATTGTTTTTAAATAGTATTACTTCTTTGCCTTTTACATCATCTTTCTCCCTTTCTTTATCATTTAAATACAGTTTATTAGGAACTTCCTAAGTTCTGTAGAGAGATAGTAAATGAAATCTCATTTTCCCCTCAATTAGTTACTCATTTATAAGGTAAGAAAAATAAATGAGACAAATTAAAAGTATGTTGTTCTTTTAATATATTAAAAAATACATAGTGGAGACCAAAACCAAATTATGTTTTTTACTTGTTTGTCAGTCATGGGGCTTGATCTCTGGGCCTGGGCATTGTACACCAGCTCTTCAGCTCCAGGTTAGAGTTCTACCACTTGAGCCACAGCACCACTTTCAGTTTTCTGGTGGTTTATTGGAGATAAAAGTCTCCCAGACTTTCCTGCCCGGGGTGGCTTTGAAACGTGATCCTCAGATCTCAGCCTCCTGAGTAGATAGCATTACAGGCATGAGCCACCAGTGCTTAGCCCAAATTATGTTTATATGCATATGTGAAAATGTCACAATAAAATTTATTTCTGGGCATAAATAATATATGCTAATAAAAAGTGTTTGCTGCCTATATATAGTTTTGCTTCTGCTCTAGAGAATATAACTGTTCTCTTCCCTGAGAAAAGAAAAAAGTTTTGCTTCTGCCCTAGAGAATGTAACTTTTCTCTTTCCTGAGAAGAGCGATAGTGAGCATTTCTGAGTGAGCCCTCAATGTTGTACCTATGTAGAACTGTTTTATCCACAACTGATTGGCCAAAATATTCATCTGGAATGACTTTAGTTTCAAGATATATACACACATACATACATGCACATATATATACATATACATATATATATATATATATATATGTATATGTATACTCTGTTGTGTGAGAAACCACTCCATCTCCTAGAGAACTTCCAATACACTGGATGAGCTATATTATTTTTTTACTGTAGTTGAATACAATCCACAAATATTAATCTTATACACTGTAGAAATACAACAAAGTTTTATACTCCCAAGGAAATCTTGAACAACTGTGGATTAAGCACCAATGAATATTCCAACACTCCAAGGATGAGTATACGGAAGAGTATAAGGGGAAATTTAATAGGTTTGGCCTTTAGAGAAGTAATCATCTATTAATGCATTTTGGCTTTTGTCCATTTGCTGTGTTATTAGATCTTTTGCATTAAGGTTGTGATGCATTCTTCTCAATTATGTACTTTGGAATTAGCCAACAGGGTATTAATCTATCCTGTCTTCTAACTATCTATCTATTTATCACCCAGTTCATTTATTGGTCTGTCATTTTTGTGTGTGTGGGGGTCTTGTACATGCTAGGCAATTGTTCTACGGAGGGGAAATTAGGACTCCCCTGATAAGGGCGGTAGCTGCTAGGGTTGTCTCCAGCACAGCTGTGGTCCAGTGTGTGCATTCCTAGCCTCCACTCAGTCAGAAGTCCCTACGATATTGTGCATGGAGATGGGGGATCATAGGACTCCTTGCATCATACCACCCCTTGACTAGTCAGACTATAGGATAAGGCAAAGGACTGTAAATATACCCACCCTGGGAGAGAGACAGTTGGGCCCTGGCTCTGGTTCTCTTCCTCATATGAAGAATCCATTTTGCTGTCTTTGGGGCTGTTGCTTTTACTATTTCTTTTGTTTTTGAATAAACTTGCTCTGTCTTCTTTAAACACTTTCTTGTCCCTTAATTCTTTAATTGGTAGAGAAAATAAACCCTAGATAGTACTACTGCTGCTCACCTATAGCTCCACCCCAGGTTCCAAGAAGGGATCTAGGTAAATAATAAAAAGATTGCCTTAATTAAAAATAGACATGATCTTGGAAAAAGTAAAAAAAAAAATCTTTGCTATCTTTAGCTTAGAAGGGGTGAAAGCATGAGTAAAGTCCTGTGTTTCTATTATTTGAATTATTTTCTTTCTGGCCAGTGTTTACTCATGTACAGTTACAAGACAGATACATTTTCTATAGAAAACTAACAAAATTTGAGATTTAGACACAGACTGAAACAAAATATTTCCAGAAATTACTCTAAAGAAAACACAGGACCCAGAAGCTGTCTCACCTTACATTGATGAAATAATTGTGTCTTAAGAACATTGTCTGAAGATAAGTAATAAGCCATACCAACACAATCTTTTACCCAGGTTTTTTTAGTGTTATTAAATGTTGATTCATTTAAATAGAAATATATTTAGAGTTCCATGGCAAAATTAAAGTAATTTGAATTCATTACTGGGACCTATATTTTAGTTAAAATTCTTCATAATTAAGATATCAAAATCTTACTAATGGTAAATTACACTATGAAAATATTATAAAACTTTTGATTCAATCACTTATTGATGAGTAATGGCAATGATTTACAAGCCTGGTAACTATTAATGGAAAGTTTGGTTAAAGGTTTATGTACCATTTATGGTGATGCACATTTCTTTTATAAATGATAGTAGTTCAATTTAAAATAGCTTTCATATTTGTATCACTAAACTACCACTTCCTTTTGTTTAATGACTTATAAATGTTAGTATAGTAGAGGTAACTTTCTCCCTTCAATTCCAACTCATTTACTATGCTAAAAAGCAAAAGTTATTTCCAACCAATTTATTAAACCATTTATCTAACCATTTATTTCATCTATATTTTGCATATATTCTCTTCTCTTTTAAAATATTATCATTTGATGTATGTGGAGCCTATGTATGTTATACATGGGGCACAAAATTCTTGACAGCTCATTCTAGACAGTCTTTGTTTTGTGACAAGCCAACTTGCAAAGATCCCAGTAGTTAACAATACTAACATTTATCTGCTCAAGGAAAAGTATTGGCCTGGGAACTCTATGCTCAGCTGAGTCCTCTGGAGCATTTGATATATATTTTGACCTTTCAGAGAAAGGAAATAAAACAGAGTGTGCCTATAATTAACTCAGTTTTTACAATTCAGTTTGGAAAATGATTCATGATTTCTGAAATTCTCTGGGTGACACTCTTTCCTAATTAGCAACAACCCATCTCACCAGAGCCAACACAGACTTGCTTCAGGTTTCTAGCTGCTTCACTATAGCAAAATCAAGATATAATAGTAAGAGGGGACAATGTTTGATACTGAGAGAGGCACTCTGCAGAGGTGAACTCATAGATGTAGAATGCAAAAGCAATATTCTTTCTTTTCCAATGGCTACTTATATACAGAACCAAATAAGGAGGCTCGCTGCTGGGCCAGCCATGCAACTTCTGGTTTATTCAGAAAAGATCTAATAAAATTAATCAGCTCCATAAAAATGAAAAGCCAAGTGTACCTGCGTGCTGATCTCATAAATAGAAACTGCTTGCTTGAATAGGTTGAATATCCTTAAAGTTGAATGGACGTGAAAAAAATAAAATAATTTAAAAATTTAAAAACCCCAACTCAAATATTTATTTTAATTTTAACTTGTTTTTAACTGGTGGTAAAAGGGGTTTCAATTCAGCATGTGAATTTATGAATAAAATGAATCTTCATCAAGTGCCATATTCAGAGTTTAAACCACAGGACTGCCAAACAAAAAGTAAATGGTTAGATATTTTCATTAAAGATCCCACTTAGATATTAAAGAAATTATGGCAGCTAGTTTATGGTATCTATGAATCGAGAAGGGGAGTAGCAGGTCAGGGGTTAGCATCACTAAAAGGGTGATTGAGGATTAGAATATGAACTCTACCATTTGTGACTTCAAATAACACATAAAACTCTCTAATGTTAACTTTATTTGCTTACGTAATTGGTAGAATAATGGTAACAGCACATTCATACTTGACCACAGAGTTTTCATGATGGGATAAGAGATAGTTTAGAAAAATAGAAAGCTTATTAAATCTAAAGTGTTTTACAGGTTAGGATTATTTGCTTAAGAGAAAGTATAAACCCATGAATACTTTTCAAAACTTAATATTTCACAAGACTATTTTACATTTGTAATATATGGAAAGAAAACTCTATCGCATCTGATTCACTCCATCAGCAGTAAGTAGCCTAAGGCTATTCCCTGTGCAGCCTTCTCTCTTAGCTCTCTGTACTTCCACTCCCTAAAGCGATAGAAATTTAATAAATTCATGCAGAAATAAAACTTAGCTTTCTTAAATAACTCTCATCATTCAGATATAATAATCATCTTATTCAGCAGACATTATTCTCTGTTTTCATGCTTTCCATTTACTTTTGTTTTATTATCCATGTATTTATATCTTGATACAATAATTGCTCTCCTAGAACACTTCCTTATATGTACAAAAAAGGACATAGCACCTCTTAAAAGCATGACTATCTTCTACGCTCAGAATTTGTTCTAGCTACACTACATGTATGGTCTATGAAATATATTGTAACTAGAAGACAAATATGAACTCTAGGTAAAAATACTTTTTTATCCATTCTGGCCAACTCATATATTAGTACTTCTAATTGTAAGTTGCTATTTGGTATACAAAATACTCAATGATTAAGAAGAAAGCCATAGCCCATAAGCTATCATTAATTATCTTTTTTGTTTGTTTTTGTTGTTGTTTATTTTTGGTTTTTATTTTTTATTTACTTTTATTGTCAAGGTGATGTACAGAGGGGGTTATAGTACATACATAAAGTAGTGAGTACATTACTTGTCAAACGTGTTACCACCTTCCTCATTTTTGTTCCAATTTCCCTCCCTTCCAATCCCCCCCAAGTTGTGAAGAGCATTGCTGTTGCATTGGTTCACCCTTTGTCCTTTGTTTTACCATTTTTTGTTCCCCTTTCCTTCCCTAATTCAGATAAACATATATACAATATCCAAGGTACCAAAATCAAATACAGTGACAACAAGGGATAAACTATACGAGGAGAACACACAAAAGAAATCACATAGTACATTAACAACAGCAACAACAGCAAAGAAGATGAAGAATCTCTTGTTTCCATATCTTGGAGTTCATTTTGCTTAACATCATCTTATATGGTCATTTTTAAATAGCTATTGACCTATTCTTCTCATCTGCTACAACCATCCTAGATGTGTACTAATTATTACAAATGAGGGAAACCATGGAACCTGTGTTTCTTTGAGTCTGGCTTACTTCATTTAAGATGATTTTTTTTCCAAGTCTGTCCATTTCCTTATGAATGGGGGTGATGCCATTCTTTCTGATGGAAGCCTAGAATTCCTTTGTGTATATATCATTACATCTTATTTAGTAGTGGAAAAGGAACGATGGCAAAGTTATATCTGCTAGTGTTCTTTAAGCCAGTTACCACTGTTATATAGGACCCTGGATAGATAGTTCATCCAAGAACCACAATGAATTCATCAAGTATCCACCACAATTCACCAAGTGTGATAATGAATTTGTCAGTCTTGTCTATAGGAGAGTTGGTCTCTCAGAGAGCTTATTATTCTCAGCCTTCACCTCAAGAATATCTTCAAACAAATGAGCCTGTTCTGTCTTGGTAAAACAATGTTGACAAATTAAGTTTTTTAGAGAATTACGAAAATCTACTAGGGAAGATGTTAAAGAAGCTTCTTAGAAACGGTGAGATTTTAGTATCTAAGATGGGATTGTAGACAGCAACCCATAGATTCGGTTGCTACAATCATGGTGATAAAAGCAAACAGAAAGACAGTTCTTACAACTCATCCATTCCTCTCCACAGCAGGCTCTCATTCCAACATTATTTTCATTTGCAGCTTTTTGTAAGAGTTCAAATAAGAAGTATGCCTAAGAGTGGTACTTGCCCGTAGTCCCAGCTACTTGAGAAGATGAGGCAAAAGAACCACTTAAATCCACGAGTAAAAGACCAGCCTGGACAACAGTGCTAGAGTCCTTCTTACTGAAGAAACTGAAAAAATGTATAACCCCCAAATCAACTATTGCACGTTTTCACTCATCTCATCTGTGGCATCTAGACCTAAAATGATGATCATTATATTGATCATCATATTGCTGCTGATGACAATGATGATGAGATGATGATGATATTAATGATAGATGGAACATGAGTATAAGTGGAGTCAGTAGAAGGTGATTGACGGAAGCAATACTGAGGGATAAAGAGGACCAAAGTATGCTACTATTATATAGAGAATGATAGCATAATCAAAACAATAAAACTTTGTTTGAAAAGGAGGAAAGAAGGGGGAATGGTAATATTGCAGAGGTGAACTAGTTTAGGATGTACTGTGTACCTCTATAGAATTATCATAATTTAAACCCTGTGTCTTATTAATGTGTTAAATCTTTTAATTAAATTAAATTTTAAAAATAAAAATGTAAAACATAAACTAATTTTGAAAATAATAACGACATTTGAAACATAGCCAAAATTTTCTCTATATTTACAGTTTCAGTTCTTAACTTTTCCCATACTATGGGAATGGTGTCTGCTTCAACAGGTTAGCTGAGTCCCATATACTGTTAATATAGAGGAGCTAAGAGTATGTCAAACATCTATGGAGAGCAGGACGCCGGTGGCTCATGCCTGTAATCCTAGCTACTCAGGAGGCTGAGATCTGAGGATCGCGGTTCAAAGCCAGCCCGGGCAGGAAAGTCTGTGAGACTCTTATCTCCAATAAACCATTTGAAAACCGGAAGTGGCACTGTTGCTTAAGCGGTAGAGCCCTCGCCTTGAGCTGAAGAGCGCAGGGACAGTGCCCAAGCCCAGAGTTCAAACCCCACGACCGACACCCCCCCAAAAAAATCTATGGAGAGAGGAAAAAATATCACTTTCCTATTGTTTCCATTATTGTTCAACAAATCAAGTATTGCCTGTGCTACTGTCAACCAGTCATGTGCACTCTCAGGCTCAGTTTCTCTATTGGCTAAATAAAGAGTAGGCAGGAGTTGGGGAAGAATTCTGTATCAAATCTTCCTTTAATTAAAATGTTCTAATCTTATCACAGAATTGTTACCATATTATTGTAAAGGTTGGATGCTTCAATGTACTTCAGAAAATGGTGGCTTAAAATCGAGTTTTCAAGTATGTCTCTCTGTTTCTCTTAGACACACACACACACACACACACACACACACACACACACACTGCACTCACAACTAGAGGGACTTTTGCCTTTCTCAGAACACTCACCACCCAGAAGCCCTGCAAGAACAGCTAACCTCCTGTTTTACCAATTCATAGGGAGTAGAGAAAAACTAGAGACTAGATGAGTCCTGTTTGCCAAGTGATACATTGTTATTTCCATTTCCAAAAGAGAAAAAGAATGAAAAAAAAACGATCATTTGTATATCTCATTGTTGTAATGGGTATACCTGTATCCCTATTTAAACAATTGGTTTTTTCCCTTCCCCTCCACAATATACCAACATTAAATACAGTGAAAACAGGGGTTATACCATGGGGGAGGGACATACAAAGCAACAAAGAAATATCTTATAAATATGTTAGAAACAATAACAAGAAAGAAAAATATTAGAGTCCTTATCTTGGGGTTCATGTCACCTAACATCAACTTATCTGACCATTTCTGCTTGTCTCAGACATATACTACTTCTATTGCAAATAAGGGAAACCATGGGACCTATGTTTCTTTGAGATGTATAAAACATTATGTCGAAAAACAAACTACAACTTTGGCGCCTCTGAGGGGGCGGGGTGAGGGGATGGGGGGAGATGGGAAGGGATGGGAAGGGGAAACAAAGGAGGAGGCAACAATGCTTGATAAGAAATGTATTCATTACCTTGCTCATGTAACTGTAACACCTCTGTATGGTATTTTCACAATAAAAAAGTGATCATTTGTATTCCTTCCCACAAACACTAAATTGTTGGAGTAATATTTGTTTAAAAATTCAGTGTAATCTGTCATATGCATATGATTAAGTCTGGATTGAGGGATTCTGTAAACTCTCTACTGTTGGCCCATACGGCATTGTAACAACACTCAACCACTTATGATTCTCATAGCACTGTCTGGTGCAGTGAAGAGAATGAGGTCATTTATTCCCTTGCCTCTTGCCTCTGTTTGTGTTGACAGTGGCTTCTTTTCTCTGAAGCCCCAGCTCCAACCTAGGAGGCTCTTCTGAAGCTCTACTGAGGAGTCAGGAGATTCTCCTCCCTCAAGGTTTTGCCCAATACTAAGCAACTTCTCCAACACTGAGCCTTTGTCCCCAATGCCTTAATCCTGCTCATCGTGTTCATCAGTTACCAGCCAGGATCCTGAGTGACTACCATATTTAAAAGCTAGAAACAAACCTTCAGGAGCTAGGTCAGTCTCCCAGTCCATGGGACACATTTTTAGATAACATCAGTCAAGTCAGTTCATAGTTGCTGCAATTGATAACATCATACAAGCTGCAGAAGTAACCCACTTTGGGGTCTGTAGATAGGAATGACAAAAATTCTAATTTTAACTATTTACTTTATTTGAAGAAAGAAATAAAAATAGTAATATCTGAATCTAGGAAGATTTTTTTCTATAACGTATAGTACTGAAAAATTTATGCAAAAATAAGGTTCAATGTATTTATCATCAGTGTACTAAAAGCAAATAGAAACAATCAGCATGCTTTTAGAAAAAAGAAGTGCTTAAAAGAAGAAAATTATTGATTCTAAAAATAAGTATTGAGTTTGATTTCATTCTATGTTGAACATGAAAACAAAGTAAAATTTTATCAAGATAGCATGTAACTTGTAAACCCTATCTAAACATTAACACATCATCATGTGAAATGGTGATTCAAATATTGCTACTTACAATTTTATGAAAATTTAGTTTTTATAATGGGACTATTTATTTATTTATTTATTTGTAGTGCTGAAGTTTGAACTCTGAGTCCCATACTTGCTAGTCATATGTTCTACCCTTTGAGTCATTTTACCAACCTTTTTCATTTATTCTTAATATTACAAAGAATATGTAAAATGATCAGTAGATAGAAGTTAATAATAATACATTTATTATGTTTTATTATGAACAAAGTTGTGGGTTAGTTAATCCATAAACGTGGTTTGTCAGACGCTTAGTAAGAGTTTATAGTTCTGTTTTTGTTGTTGCTGTTATTTGTTTTGTGTTTTCTTTGCCAGTCTTAGGGCTTGATCTCTGGACCTGAGTGCTGTCCCTGAGCACTTTATGTTAAAAGATAGAGCTCTACGACTTGAGCCACAGCACCACTTCCAACTTTTTCTGTGATTAATTGGACATAAGAGGCTCATCCATCTCAGGATGGATTCAAACGGAGATCCTCATATCTCAACTTCCTCAGTAGCTAGGATTACAGACATGAGCCACCAGAGCCCGGCTATATTTATGTATATAATATATGCAACATAGTATGACTAATGTGTACTATTTAACTTAACCTTCAAACCCACATAAGAGGTAACTACTTCTATTTTTTTTGCTTTACAGATGAAGAACGTAGACAACACAGAGTTTAAGCAAGCTGTTCATTGGTAGATTTGTGTTATGAACCAATTACTCAATTTCACCTAAAAAGCATTCTAATTTGATAATTAGTATTTATCAGAGAAGAAAACTGAAATCTTCTAAGGATGGTTGTGATGTGTGATTCCTAACATCCTCCCACCCCAACACATACACATACCCATATTGAATATGAAATAGACGCTCTATATCTTAATTTAGTTAAATTAGAACTACTTATATACATATCCCACTTTTATAAATGATTACGATAGGTAAAAACTTGACATAAAGCCATAGATAAGCTACACTAGCAAAACATCATTCTTGTGTCTGTTGCCTTGGACTGTTTCCTACAATTGCTTTATTCTTCCTTAGCAGACTGTTCACCTCAGCACCTCAGTCAAGATTCACTGCCCCTTTTACAACAGTGGAGTTACGAAGAGGTAAAGGAAAACCATTAAGAATAACTCAGGTGGTGTTCAGATTTTCAGGTCAGTCACTCAGCTAAATGATGCTTTCCCAAGAGAAGGAGAAAGATGAATTGTCGAGACAGTGCTTAGTTCCAGAGGCAATCCTGAGCCTTTCCTTTCCATCACAGTGCAACTCGAGACTTGAGGAGTTGCACATTTTTTGTTACCTTACTGTAATGTCTATCAGGACAAAAAAACCCGCAACACACAGAAAAGAAATTGGGCAATTTTCCCTTAAATAGCCACACCAATAAAAGATGCCTGTTTAAAATAGACAAGGAAAACAAAACACTTAAGAAGAGGGAGAAATGAGACTATTAAAATGTGAGTTGGCAGCCAGTTATCTCAAAGTAATAGAAATATTTGAGCAATTTGACAATAAATACTGTATTCTAACATTCCTTTGGTGTATCTACCCCAGTTCAGTGCTTATCAGCTTCCAAAATGATAAGCCTTGTAAATATTGCAGGAGAGTATAATTTCACATTGCCTGGCTGCTGGTGAAATCAGTTGGGGAAGTGAAGTACTGCTGTTGACTATCTCCTTCTTCCTCCATTTGTTTCTCTAGTTCTAATCCATTTTTCTCTAAGCCAAGCCATTTATACTTCCTATTCCAGGAGACCAGGAGTCTAGTTTTTGTCACTGTGGGTGTGCTTATTGTGGACATTAATGTAAATTTTATAATAGATAGTGAATGTTTCAGCATCCTATATACTCATCCCTGTGTATGACCCATTGTGTTGGCTGAATAAATATTTGCAGAGCCGAACAATCACAGAGACAGATGTATTTTCTATCTACTGTGTAACAAAGGAAGGGCTTTCCTTCCAACTGTCTTGCTTTAGAGTATTTTAAAGTAAATTTGGGGCAAATTCCTCACCTTTTAATATATCTTAAGACACATATTTTCACTTCTCCAAAGTATGAAGGGTCCTTCCAGTCATTTGTTTAAGACTCTATTGTCTCTCTACTCTCTGGGTTTTGCTCATCATGCTTTCTTACAGACCTTTTTTTTTCTTGATAATTCTTCCTTACTCAGGTTCTTCTAGAAAAAGTTGTCCATGCCTACCCTACCAAAACCAAACAGAAACTATTTTTTCTAGCATAATATATAGTTTAATGTGCTTATCTAATCATAGTCCATTTCAGAATAGTAGGTTTGAGAGAAAACACGTTAAATATCTTCTAACCCGTATCACCTGAGTCTCACTCTGTGATTTTTCACAGTATGTTCATTAACAAGCCATAATGAGTAAGAAGGAAATTTTAAAAGCTGTATCCTCTCTCAAAAACCAAGAATGTTTTTGCTTTACAGAATAATAATAGTGATAAAATAATAAAGTGGTTCTATTTAAGAAAGCACAATGAATAACTGATTTCTTTGTCATCTATAATGTTGATTTTTTAAAAAAATCCAATGATATATTTAAACATGAAAAAATTTTCATTTAAATATGAAAGCCCTCATAGGCATAAAATTTAATATACACATATATCTGTATATATGTGTGCATATAAATGTGTGTACCTATGACTTGCACGCATGATATTTGGACTTATGTATTAAATGTCTTGAAGATACTTGTCAATCTACTTTTGTCTAGTATAGAACATTTTATCATATACTATGTAGACCATCTGTTAAAAGAAAAACAAATTTCTCTCTGAAATCAAGTTATTGGAATAGAGTTCCTATGTTGTTTGTCATGATACACTATAGAAACTGTTCAATATAGTACTGTAAAACCATTTCAAACCTTAATAACTTCCTCATAGTTTTCAAAGATTATGAGATTATTTTTCCATTTTTATTAATAAAATAAAAACACAAACTTTTATATGAATTATCAAACTCATTGAAGGTAGTGCTTTCTTATTATATTGTATCTGTATGTTCTGCATAAGTTATATTTAAAAGTAAAAGAGTACTGATATTCTGAAAATATAATTTGCTGTTACTTCATTTTAACATGGTATATACAGTTATTAGTAGTAATATAATGATAATTTTGGCCATAGTTTTGTGTCTAGGATAAACCAGATATTTTGCTTCTGTTTTTTATTTTATTTATTTTGTCAGTCGTGGGGCCTGAACTCTGGGTCTGGGTGTTGTCCCTCAGTTTTTCAGCTCAAGACTAGCGTTCTACCACTTTGAACCATAGTGTCACTTCCAGCCTTTTCTGCTTATTTGGTGCTGAGGAATCAAACCCAGGGCCTCATGCAAGGCAAACACTCTACCACTGAGCCACCTTCTCAGCCCTTTTTTATTTATTTTAATCCATGGGATAATGTGAGATCAATGTTAGTCTGCAAAATAACTGGACGAAGTTACTTGAAAAATAACTGATGAGGTAATTGGGGTTATCTGAGTTCAACAATTAGCTGGACACCATACTGCGCATGATATGGATCAATATGTTAACCCAAATGATTCTAGAATGAGAATTTCTCATGCAGTACTTCATACAGCACTGGAAATTTGAAAAAGTGACTCACTCATGTGCTTGACATCAAGTTTTCACAGCACCATAGGTTTTTGTGAATTGAAAAATCATTAGACCTGCAAAGAGCATTTTATATTTATCAACTGTCTGCCTTCAGGAAAATAAACTTAGCACTCTGCTACACACTGTCTACTCTCAGAGATGTCATTAGGTTTTAACTGTTGAAGTAGAAATGACATTTATGCTTCCACTTCACCAACACCCAGTTCAAAATATTATTTATTGGCAAAAGGTATATAGAAGTTTTTATAACTGAACTGTGGGTGCATTAGCTATTTTGGAAAGGTGACATTCTACTTACATGCCTAAAAATGAAAACAGACATACGTAAAAGGAGTCTTTACAGAGGTCTAGCTGGTATTGTGAAATTTTTTTGGATCAAGAAACAAAATGGAGATAATATACCAAATCTGGTATGTTATTCTGATTCATCTGCCTCTGTAGTGGTTTAAAATCAATTTAGTAATTGATAATAAAACATTTTGTGTATGTCTACTATTGTTAAAAATATGTTATTCAATAATCCCTTTTGAAATTCACTTGTACAGGCACTTAAAGATAATAAAATAAACCTTTTTATTATTTTGTTTAATATGCATGGCAGCATGTTATTATACCAAACTTCTGGATGAAAAAAATGATTTGGTAAGTGGGTATTATATTTTTATAAGAATGCATCCAGGATTTAAAGTCATTTATATTTGATTTTTAACACAAAGATATGGATTTATATGTGTGCTTAGTGTTGTATTCCTTTGTTCTTTTACTGAAAGTTGTGCTCTAAGAATGTGATTTAAATCCCCAGGATGTTAAATAAGAAGTTTAGGGAGTAGTTGTGCTATTTCTTCGATAAACTATCTCTCCTATTACCTTACTGGTAGAAATTCTCTACTGGCTGTTAGATGGAGAAACAATGGATAGTTGAATGATTATGATACAAAGAATATATATGATATATGTACATACATACATATACATATATGTAGTATATATGTATATATTCCATTCATCTGTTTTAGAACATCTGGTCTGTTTTCATAACTTGGCTATTGTAAACTCTGCTGCAATGTGAATGAACTATTTCACCCTCCCACCAATAGTTTATTATTTTTCCTTCTTCCCTTCATCCCCATTAGTGTTTGTTGTTTTATTCTCAATGATGGTCATTCTGACTGGATTGAGATGGAATGTCAATGGTATTTTGAGTTGTATTTCTATTATACCCAAGAACAGTAAGCATTTTGAGTGAATTTATTGATATTTTCCCCCTTGTCACTGGGACTTGAACCCTGAGCCTTGCATTCTCACTTAGCTTGCTCTCTTGAAGCTGGCACTCTACCACTTGAACCACACCTTCACTTCCAACTTTTTGCTGGTAAATTGGAAAGAGGAGTATGTTCAATTTTTCTGTACAAGCTGGCTTCCTATTACATCCCTCACATCTCCATTTCTTGAGTAGCTAGAATTATAATTATTAGTTGGATGTGTCCGGCTGGGGTTTATTTTTTAATCTTTGTTTATTCTTGTTATTAGTCCCTTGTCAGATGTATCATTGACAAAAAAATCTCTCATTTGTCTGCTATCTTTTTAGTTTACTGACAGTGTCGTTGTATGTGAAGAAGCTTTTGGCTTAATGCAAGTCCATTCATCAATTCTCTTTCCTATTTGCTGAGCCGCTCGAATCTTGTCAGGAATTTTTAACATATCAGTAACTCCTAATGTTTCCTCACCTTCTTCCTCTGTAGTTTTAAGGTTTCAAATCTTATATTAAAATCTTTGAATTGATATTGGCATAGGGTAAGGGGGTTCCAATTTCAGTCTTCTACATGTGCAAACCCAGTTCTCTCAGTACCATATGTTGAAGAGATGTCCTTTCTTCAATATATAGCTTCTTTGCCAATCATCAATTGACTCTAAGTGCCTGGGTTTATTTTTGAGTCTTTGAGTCTGTTCAGTTTGGTCTTTTGTTGTTGTGATGGAGTCATCATTGTATATGTAATCTGGTTTTTGCAAACAATATTTGTAGTGAGTGTATGACTGTAGAAGCAGATAAGTAAAAGTGAAGGTTTTTTTTTTTAAATTACCTAAGAGGATGAGAGACTGAGGGAGGTAGCATAAGAGTGGGTTCAGACTATCAGAAAAAAGTCAAGATGATATGCAGAAGGTGAAAAGATTTAAGACTGACAGTACAAAAATTAGTGAACATGAGATAAGTTAGCGAATTTCTTATTTATTTATTATTGTCAAGGTGATATACAGGGGGATTACAGTTACATAAGGAAGACAATAAGTACATTTCTTGTCTAACTTGTTACTCCCTCCCTCATTTTTCTCACACTTCCTACCCCCAAACTTCCCCCAAGTTGTACAGATCACTCCCAACATACTCTCTTGTATCACTGTTGCCTTGGTTCCCCCTTAGTCCTTTGTCTCACCATTTTGTTGTTCCTCTTCCCCTCCACAATACGGACAAACATATACATAAAACCCAGGGTAGCAAAATCAAATACAGTGACAACAAGGGATAAAGCATAGGGGAAGAACACACAAAAGAATTACAAGAAATCACATAGTACATTTAAGAAAAGAAAAACCTCTTGTGTCTATGTCTTGGAGTTCATTTTGTTTAGCATCATCTTATATGGTGATGTGTACTTAAGCTATTAAGCTATTCTGCTCATCCAATAAGATTATCCTAGACATATACTAATTATTGCAAATAAAGAAAACCACGGAATCTATGTTTCTTTGGGTCTGGCTTGCTTCACTTAATATAATTTTTCCAAGTCTTTTCATTTCCTAACAAATGGGGCAGTGCCATTCTTTCTGATGGAAGCATTCCATTGTGTGTGTGTGTGTGTGTGTGTGTGTGTGTGTGTGTGTGTGTGTATGTGTGTGCCACATTTTCTTGATCGATTCATCTACAGAGGGGTATCTGGGTTGGTTCCATATCTTAGTTATGGGGAATAAGGCTCCTATAAACACAGTTCTGCTGGTCGTTTTAGTATGGCCTTCATTGTGATCATTTGGGTAAATGCCCAGAAGTGGATTGCTGGGTCATAGGGGAGAGCTCTATGTGGAGTCTTTTGAGGAACCTCTATACTGCTTTCCAAAGTGGTTGAACAAGTTTACACTCCCACCAACAATGAAGTAGGGTTCCCTTCTGTCCACATCCCCTCCAGCATCTGTTGTTGTTAGAGTTATTGATTATAGCCATTCTAGCTGGGGTGAGGTGGAATCTCAATATTATTTTGATTTGCTTTTTTTTTTATGTAGAGAAGCTGAGTATTTCTTCATGTGCCTATTGGCCATTCTTATTTCTTCTTCAGAGAAGTCTCTCTTTGAGTTTTTAGTCCACTTGTTAATGGGAAAGTTGCTTCCCTAGGGATTTGTTGTTGGGGGATTTAATTTCTTGAGTTCCAGGTATATTTTAGATATGAGACCCTTGTCCATTGTATGGCTAGTGAAGATCTTCTCCCAATCCTTAGGCTTTCTATTGATCTTGTTAGGTCTGTCCTTTGCCATGCAGAAGCTCTGCAGTTTCATGCAATCCCATTTGTTCAACCTTTCTTTGATTTATTGTGTTTCTGGGTCTTTATTAAGAAAATTTCGGCCTGTGCCACGGAGCCCTAGAGTTTTTCCTATTCCTTCCTGTAATGTTTCCAAGGTGTGTGCTTTTTACCTCACTGTATTTGATCCATTTGGAGTTGATTTGGAGTTAAAAAGGCTCTAACTTTAGAAGTTTATAAATTTCTAAGTATCAAATAAAGCAATAGCATGTGCTCAAAATTGTCTATTGTTTAGAGTAATTATTTAAATTTGCAGCTGACTACTGTATTCTAGGACCCCATTGTAGTATCTGGAATAGAAAAAAATGACCGAAATTTTTTTTTCCTCCATCAATCCAGAAATAGACTCCCCCCACCTCCCACCCACTACTCCCTGTCCCACATTTCTTCTCTCCCCACTCTCACCCCTAAGTCTTGAACTCTGAGCCTGGGCTTTGTCCTTAAGCTTCTTTTGCTCAATGTTAACACCCTACTACTTGAGCCAGAGCATCACTTCTGACTTTTTTGTGATTAACTTGAGATAAGGGTCTCACAAATTTCCTGCCTGGGCTGGCTTCAAACCACAATCCTCAGATCTCGGCCTCCTGAGTAGCTAGGATTACAGACGTGAGCCACTGGCATCCAGCTCAAATATACTTTTAATATAGAATCTTTGCAGGGAAACGGTCCATTATAAATGTCAAAACTCCTTCAGAATGATATGTTCACATATATAGATAATTTTCCTAACTGAAACTTGCCTATCACAAATATCATAGTCCATATGATACCTGAATGTGTGTCTACATTAGCAGTTCAAAATAAATAGTTATTAAAAGGAAGTTAGTGTTTATTCAGAAATACCTTTCCACATATGCATATCATACATCATTATCTTAGAGTGAGTAAAAGTTTCCAACCATATCAATAATTTTTCTCCTTTCAATACAAAATTAGAAGGATCAAAACAAATGTCTGATTAGCTTTCCATGTTGTTTTGAAGATGTAATACACTGCTATTTTAAATTGTTGATGGGATCCTGGAGGCATAGGGTAGTAGTCAGCTGTCCTGAAACGGGAATTGGTTCAGGTCAAAGAAGCAAATCTCCCATCATAATCTCCTCCCTGTTTTCTGATTCTCAACACCTATAACTTTATTTCTTAGCACCACAGCCTTTTTAATGAAGCTATTAGTCAAGAACCTTTTTCAATTACACCTACCATTGAAACATACCAAAACATCTCTCCAGCTAATCACAGTTACTAACATTCAGTGTTCTTAGGAAATTATACTGATGATAGTAAAATGTAATATTTTCCTTTTTTGGTGATTGATTCAATCTAGTTATGTTAGAATAAATTTATAAGACAGTTGACACACAGGTTTGCAAAGCCCTCTGGGAGTGTGGTTGTTATTGCTGTTGTTTCGTGTTTTGTTTGTTTTTGTCGGTTATGGGGCTTGAACTTTGGGCCTGGGTGCTGTCCCTCAGCTCTTCAGCTCAAGGCTAGAGCTCTACCACTGTAGCCACAGCGCCACTTCTGGCTTTTTCTGCTTATGTGGTGCTAAGGAATCGAAACCAGGGCCTCATGCATGTGAGGCAAGCACTCTATCACTGAGCCACCTTCCCAGCCCCCCTCTGAGAGTTTTAATATCTGCTAATTAAACAAAATTCCTTGATTGAGTTGTTGACTATTAGAGATAATTTCATAACTGTTAAAAAATGACAGTGACCTTGCTTTCATTGTCACAGGAAGAAGTGAGCTCATCCAAACAATCTCTACTGACAATAAAAATCTTTGTATCTCAGAATCTTCCTCAGTGTAACAATTTTACACTGGCCTAACAACATCTACAATTATATATATGTTTTTAATTTTTTTTTTGTCGGTCATGGGGCTTGAACTCTGGGCCCGGGTGCTGTCCCTTAGTTCCTCTGCTCAAGGCTAGCATTCTATCATTTGAGCCACAGCACCATTTCTGAACATCTGCAATTTTAGAACCAATGTAAAAGGTAAAAATAATATCTGACTAAGAACTAGGAATCACTTTTACAATCCCATAAATTTAATTAAAAAGAGAAGAGTGGAAGGGAAAGCAGGAAGAAAAGGAGGAGAAAAGGAAGAGTAGGGCTGGGAAGGTGGCTCAGTGGTAGAGCGCTTGCCTTGCATGAATGAGGCCCTGGGTTCGATTCCTCAGCGCCACATAAGCAAAAAGAAAAAAAAACCAGAAGTGGCGCTGTGGCTCAAGTGGTAGAGCGCTAGCCTTGAGTTGAAGAGCTGAGGGACAGCACCCAGGCCCAGAGTTCAGGCCCCAAGACCCGACCCCCCAAAAAAGGAAGAGCAAAAGAAAGAGGAAGAGCTAGAAGAGGTCTTAGAAGTCATGTCCTCTCCAGAGAGGATAAGGTTCTATTTTTAAATGCAAACTTTAAGGTTGGACAAATATGATCAGATTCTAGTCACTCCCCTGATTGTGTTTACTTGGCAACTTGTTTAATTCTCTGAAGCTTAGCATTGTCACATGTAAAAGAGGTAGTAGTGCTACCATCTGATAACTTTTTTTTTTACAAGATTACCATGAGATCAATGAATGCAGCATAAAGCCCTTGGCAAAGGGCTTTTTATATCATTGTCATTAGATAGATGTTAACTGCCACCAACCCTAGTAGTGACTCTTTGACTTTTAGGACAAAACTCTTTCCCCATAATCACTAGTGCTCTTCAGCTTGAACATTTCCAGGCAATGTCAGCTGATAACTTACAAAGAATGACTGCAACTGCTTTACTGGCTTTTACCATATTTTATACACAAAATTGACTTCAGAGTTGATGTCCCTTTAACTGTTACATCTAAGAGTTTCTCTTACATTGCAGTCAATTCAGTCCATAATTCTGCTTCTTATGTACAAGTGGGAAAAACTTCAATTAAATGTAAATCAAGGGAACTATGTGGGTAGAAATTTTCAATACTGGCTCTGATCATTTTTTTTATTTTACTGTTTATTTTATTCAGGATTTTATGATGAAATATATCTAGACACTTTAACTCTTTTATCTCAGTGTCTATCAATTATGTGTCTTAAGAAGATCAGTGACTTTCTTATATAAAGTCAAACATTAATTTAGATAAAAAAGTTTTAGTAGATGAATCAGCTTTGCATTTGGATGCATCTGTATGCTCTGTAAGAATATATTCTTGCGTAAAAGTGCATGGTGAATTTAATCAAATAGAATATTACTGCATGCCTGCCATCTCACCTACATAAGAGGTAAAAACAGGGGAATAAATAAACATGGTTCAAGGCCAGCCCTAGGGAAAGTACAAGACCCTATCTGGAAAATAAACTTACAAGCTTTTCAGGTAGTATTTTGCTCAAGTAAAGCATGTACCTAATAAATCTGAGGGCTGAAGTTCAAATCCCACTACTACCAAATGAAGCATAGATTGGATTTAATCAAAACAATAGAGCAAGAAATCATAATAAAAAGATTTAAACTTTCTGCTCATCCTGTGTTCCTCAGTTGTCCAAGAATAATTAATTTCTAGACTTCTCCTGTTTCTGAAGAATTTATGACAATATTACAAAATGTGTTGTCATGGGCCAAAGACTTTACTTTTTCCTTTTTATTCACTACATATTAAAATGTAAGGCATATTTCTTTAATAAAGAACAAACCCATGGAATCAATGAGCTTGTGAATTTTTTCAAACACCTATTATTAACTCATTAAAAGAAAGATTTGCAAAACCAGACCAAAGAATTATAATAATGTGCAGACAATCAGCACATAAAAAAATCTAAAAATTCCTGATGTGTGTATAAATGGATGAAATTATTTTCATCCACTCAAATTCTTAGCTAATTAGTTCTAATTCTCTTCACAGGTGTAGAAAAAAAACTTTTTATGATGCTTATATGTGCAAAATATATTGGTAATATTTTGAAGTTTGACTCATGAATTGTATGCTTCTAGAGACCAGTAATCTATAAAAATGCATTGGTAACTGTATGATAGAGCTGTATATTCTCAAAAATTACTAGATTGTTGGTAATATGTGTGTTTTCACAGACATGCTTTATGTTCTATTCTCAATAATAAAAAAAACAATAATTCTCATCAAATCCTCTGTCAACCTATCCTATTCGGTACACAAAATATTTTCTCCTTCAGCTTCAAAAATGAATAGACTGCATATTCAACCTTATAATACAACCCAGAATACAAAGGACAAAGTGTTTTGTATGTAATAGATCCTGCAGGCAAAGGCATTGTGGCATTACATACTCCTTTTCATCAAAATATAGAGGATGATATACAAACACCATCATATTTTGAGGGAGAAACATATTGAGTCATTTTTGTATTACATATTCTACACCTAAAAGGAAAGCCAGGTGATTGTTTTCATTAACCTTTCATTCCCACAGAAGGGCAAAATCAATAATAAATTTATTCAGTCAACTGAAAGGCAATTTCATGCAATTTCAGTTGTGATTCCTTTTTCATAGATTTTTTTTGGTGTCTCACAAATTCTAATAAATGTATGACCCACCCAAATACAGTCTTTGTGGCTTTTCAAAGTCATTGAGTAATTGTCTCTTTATAGCTAGATAATTATCATTCTAAAGATACACATCGTTTTATATTATAAGGCGGTATTTAATTCAGCAGGTTGCTAATATTTCCTAAAAGCTAGATGTATGAGAGTTTCTGTTTTTAAACACTCTAGATCATTGACCTGAATGTTATAACCATTTGCAGCCCAATTTTATGCCTGTTAGAAGCCAGTGACATAGCAGCAATTTTCATCCTCTTGGTTTACTGGCTTTATTGTTAGTGTTATCCCAAAGCATGGACTGATAACCTTCTGTCAATTATCAGCCAGCCAGCAGTAATTTTAGCTCAAGTAAGGTTTTTATGAACATGTCAAAATTCCTTTTCCTTTTCTTTTTTCCTTTTCCTTTTTAAAGTACAGCATACTTCTTCCAGGCACTTGTGTATTTAAAACAAACAAGCAAAAATATTTTTATCTTGTCTATTTTCTGAATGGGGAATTCAAATTCTATTTGTTTGTACTGTTTGCCAGCAAAAGTTATCTTGACATAAAAATGAATTTCCATAGCAATTCAGGCAATTAAGCAGTAAAAGAAAAAAATCTCAAGAAAAAGAAGATATATATTACCATATAATGTATACTATATAACATACAATTATTTATTATAACATATAATATGAAAGCATAGTTATTATAAATATAATACATAACGTATAATTATATATTTATATATCATATTTAATTATATGCTATGTATTATATATAAACTTACTTTCAGGTAAGCTCTTCACATCTATATCCTCCATAGACAGGCAGTTCTTCTGAGCTCCATGTGTGGTGCTGGCTGGGAAGCTGGCTAGCCATGGAGCATCTTCAAAATGCTTTCACCTGCTCTGTCCATGAGTCAGCCTTTGTAATCTTCATTTGTGTAGCCCATTGGCAATATGGTCTTGCTACATTTCGTTTCCCCTACTGATGCATGTGTTATCACTTATTTACATTTTTGGAATTGTTTTATTTTCAGATTTAGTAGAGTTTGAACTCAGGACTTCACACTTGAGAGGCAGGCACACTACAGCCTGTGTCAAGTCTCCAGACCTTTTTGCTTTCGTTACAGGTCTTTCTCACATTTTTCCAAAGTTGCCCTCAACCAGCAATCCTCCTCTTTACCCTTCCCAAATAGGTGGGATTATATGTGTACATCACCATGCCCACCTTATTTTGAATCTTTAAACATTTCACATGAACTTTAAGTGCATGCGCGCATCTCTTAAATTAAAACAAAACCTGAAGGCATACCTATAACCATTGTTTGAGACTTAGAGCAAACCCATTTTCCTGGGTTGCTGAGGCATACTGATCTCTGATCTCATTATAACAAAAAGATGGCTTGACTATATAAATAGCCAATGAGACTGAGGTAGCAATACAAATGAAACTAATTGTCATAGTTTCTTCAATAAATATTCATAACAGACATGGCTATGCATCAGCCACCACTCCAAGAATTAAACTTAGAGCACAAAACAATATAAACCTCACATAAGATATACCCTAACATGTTTATTCAGGTGACACAGTGCTAACATAGTTTATAAACATCACAATGTTTTAAAATAGAGTGTAACAAAATTGGAAAGGATTTACCAACCATTGTTCAACTATGTAAAGTATGTGTTTTGCAAAGAGGAATCAATTACTTTGGCATGTTTTATTCATACCTCTATATACATCCAGAGCTATTCCTACTGCTGAAATGATGCTATTACCTAATAGATATACATTTCTTAAGATCTCTCACGAAATGCAGTACTCTTTGTTACAGTAGATGGAGTCACTTTTTAAGTCTTAGACCTTCAAAAAATTGCAAGGATTGGATTAACCACAATACATTTTTCTCCTTTAGGCAAGCTTTGATAAACTAATCCAGACTCTCTGATCTTCCCTACCAAATACATTAGTTTTCAAAACTAACTTACTGTTCTGCATTAGACAGTAGATACAGCATGTAAATAAGGAGACCTTGACTTTGAAGTAATATAGCCTTGGGCATATATCCTTAATCTTCTGCTTGTAGGCTAGTAGACTTAGGCAACTTCTGCAACTTTCTTAAGCCTTGGCTCATTCATAAAGTTAAATTAAAAATGTATTTCAACTAGTTCTGGTAAGAGACTATAGCCCTGGCTATTCATAATGCTAAAGCACAAGGATCAGGCTTTTGAGATAGGTCTGGGCACCATAGTATAATATCCTTCTTGGGATCCTAAAATGCCTTGCATTTTCAGTCAAAAAATGTAAGAGGCTGGTAAAAGTATATTAGGTCTTTTCCTCAGTTGACTAGGTATGTAGAAAAGAAAGAGTGAAATCTAATGTGTTGGGATTCTTATTCCGTGAATTCCAAATGTGAGATATAGTTCAGTCACATGTAACTTCTTAATTAGTATGTCTGTTTTTCAACAACTATAATGCCATACATTATTATTCTGTTTCATCAAAATTTCAAGATAATCTGAGGGTTTGGGCTCTAATGTGGTTTTGAATAAAACATAAGAATATAGGCAATAGCATTTTTAGACATCCTTGCAGGAAGGATATTCTAGGTTGGATAATAAATTACTAAATCTCCCATTTGAAATCAGAAAGTAAATAATCTATATGCTATTATTTAAAATAACAATTCTCTTTGACCAGAAAAGCTGCAGAAGGTCTTATGTCTGTTACAAAAATGCTGTGAAACAGTTAACATACAAGTACTCATCTTACTTAATTCCCTTTCCCATGAGTTATTTAGTTAAGACTTTGATAGTTTCCATTTCTTAGCTTTCCCAAATTACCATATTGAAAATATCAGAAGTACACTCTTAAACATGCAAGCCACACACACACACACAAACACACACACACATGCATGTACACACACATATACATACTTCTATCAGTAACTATCACAGGACCCTATTTCTATTTCTTTGTTTTGTATAATTCTTCTCTTTGGTTTCTTACTTGTTTCATAATCCCTCATACTACACTGTAAGAATCTGGAAAGCAACCCCAGTGTCTACCCTTGTAATTTCCTGTTTCTCATCCTTACAGGAAAGAATCTACAATAGACTTGAGTGTAGGTTCTCAAGGGTAAGTCAATGGGAAGAAATCAGATGGAAAGATTGAAAGAAGAGAGTAGGAGTAAGACAGAGAGATAAGAATCTAGGTTTTAGTAAAGTCACTTGGAGATTTGTAAGAGGAGGCACTTAACCTCTCAAGCTCCATTTATTTCTCTATTAGCTCTTGTAAAAAATCCACTTGTGGTTTCAAATTCCAAAGTCCTTTGCTCAGAAGAAACTACCTGGTATAAAGTTCCTAAGTCAGGAAAAACACACGATGGAGGCCATTTTCTTTTTTTCTAATGTTCACATCATGCTGATTATTTCACATTTTACATTTCCTTACTATGCTGATGTATTTCTTAAATACATTTCAGATTCAGTGTGTTTAGAATCCAGGTTTATATAAATTTTTCCCATATTTAATCTTTGTGTTCCTTGGCTTCATGACTCTACATAAAACATCATCCAAATTTTTTCTTCAATAAGAAAATAATTTCCAAAAAAGTGAGTATTTTAGTTGTGTTTCTACCTTGTAAAGACAAAAAGATTTTGGTAAAAATTTTATAGATACTTTAAGTACTTTTAGACAAAAAATTACAATATTCCCACAATTCAACATTTTTATGGTCAATATTTTTTACTATATTATCTTATTCTTTATGAGTCCTTCTTAGAACTACTTACAGAACAAAGATTTCAGTGTCATTGATATCTGTTAAAGGGAAAATCAATGAAATATATGCTAATATTATTATGATAGTGCAAGTTTTAAGTAGACTATGGTGCATCACTGCAATAAAATGAAAAAAAATTCAAAATATACTTGTATAAGTTACATCATACAGGAAAACAAACTTAGATCAAAGCAAAAATATTTGACAAAATTGCATCCATGTTATAAGTCAAATTACATAAAATTAGAGGGAAATAAAATATTCCCAGAAAGAAAGTAAATATACATGAAATTTTTTTTATTATATACTCTCTTGTATTTCAAATCAATTAAATTTTGGCATTCAGGATTGTACCCAGAGCCTCATTCATGCTAGGCAAGCACTCTACCATTGAGCTAGTGTAAACTCAATTCCTGGTATTCAGTAGATTTTTAATCTTATGGATGAGTTAGTCATTTTCACAATCACTGTCACTCAACTGCCATATAATGGATATTGTCAGTGACCTGACAACCAGAAATGGTTCGGGAAACAATAGCAAGCCATACAGGGCTATAGAATTAAGGAGAGAAGAAATGTTTCCTGGAGAGAACAGCCTTCTACCTAAAGGGTGGTGTAAGAGGGAATATAAACCTGATGTTTGAAAAATTCCAATTAAATAAATGCAGTTTTACTGTGATTTTTAACAAGTTTTCCATTCATTATATGTAATAAGCAATAGATTAAACACTTTTCCCTACCACCAGAAATGCATATTAGTAGTCTAGTTGTGACACTTCTTTCTGGAAAGCAAATCTGTAACTTTGGCTGTTCTGAGAAGTTGTACTACATTGTCTGGAAATGCATTCTCTGGAATGTGATATTCTGCCAATTTGGGAATGCCATACATGTATATGTTCCTGTCTTAGAAGAGAGTCGCCTTACATTTTGCAAATTAAAGATAATAAATTGCTAAGTAGAATCAGCAATACTAATCATAAATTCAATATTTCTAATCTTTCTTTTTCTGTACTGGGCACTAAACTCAGAATCTTATGCTTACTAATCTACCACTCTATCATTTGATCTATGTCTTTAGTTCATTTTCTTTCTTTCTTCTTTTCTCTTCTTCTCATTCATTGTTGTTTTTTCTAAACCAATAGCAAGCCACAATCCTCCTACTTCTTTCCCAGAGTAGCTAGTATATCATAAATATGTTCTGTTATGCCCATATACTGTATTTCTTACTTAAATCCCAATAATTTCCTCAAATTAAGTTGGTAATAGGAAAGTGAAAAACCATTTTTGACAGTAAAGAATAGTAATATACATATGAAAGACTAGGATAAAAGTCTAAAGTATGTCAGAAGAGTCTTCTCTGGATCCATAACAGGGAGATTCTAATATGACTACAGAATTTTTTTTAATGGAAGAAATTAACAGGCATAAAATTCAAAGTGACTGCTTCCTTAGTGAAAAGCATCCTAATGAATGAACTTTATTCTGAAGGCATCTCAGATAAGGACCTCAAGAAGGAAATTGGAGTGACCAGACTTCTCATAGGATGTGTGCGATGCTTGTATTAATCATCTTAACATATCCACTGGCCTGCGGGCAACATTAGGTGGATTTCTGGATTGGAACAAAGTTAGACTTTAAAAATAGAAAGTTTGCCATAAGTATTCCATTTTGTCTTTTTCCTTCTCTTTCCTTTTACAATGTCTATGTTAAGGCCTTAGTGCAGTATGTATGTATGTATGTATGTATATATATATATATATATATATATATATATATATTCCAAATTAGGATCCCAAAGTTTAGCAAAGGTCCCTGGCTCATTACCATTTATTCTCTAAGGTCACCTGCTCCATCAACATGTAGCACCCTCTGGAAGAATGTTTTACCTGGTTAGAGAGTCCTCAGTACCACATACTTAGTATTGATAACTATTTCCCCTGTGATAGACTTCATCATGTAATCCTTGAACATCTCTACTGTTTGGAATGAGTCTAGTAACAACTACATGGCTATTAAATGTGTGTTTGTGTTCAAACTTTTATATCACAGTGCTTTGAAGCAATTTTAAAAGAAAAGGAACGTGCTGATTAGACATTACTAAAGGGAAAATTTGAGATTCAGTCTGCAAAATTTCATAGTTTTAACCTGAATATTGCACCTTTTATGCCCAGTGAGTAGAAATATTTGACTAGACCTCAGTTTCATCATCAGGAAAATAGAGATAATGTTCTCATGTATTATGCATACATAGTTACTGCACCAATCATAAGAATCACAAGAATTGAAAAGCAAATTGAGAATCTTACACATGAAGAACAATATTTCTTTTACTACAAATGAGCTCATTCATTTGGCTAATATAATAGTATGGAAGATTTAAAGTTTAATTCTTTCATCCATGTTCTTCTGAAACAAATCAAGTGATAGAAGGACCAAAAAGCCCAGGAGGGAATTTTCTTCCAAGTTTTTCATTATTTTCAATAAATTGATAGCAGAAGGCATGCTCCCCCAATTAATTTTTTAGAAACAGTGAATGTTCTCTTCAAACAAATCATTAAATTATCTATTGTTTTCCACTATCTTTTTTATAACATTTTATGGTGTTGCTTGTGCAATATACACATCAATTATTACATCCCACACTTACAAATGTGTCTGGAGCTCAATGATTTAGGTCTCTCAGTTCATTTCCAAGATGATATTAGTATTTTGACAGAGCTTTTTCCTGTGGGTGAGTCCTTCCAATACAACAGAGAATTACCAAAAACAAACTCTTGGAAGAACAGGCAGCATTTCTGTGATTTTTCAGCTGGGTAATTCCTGAAAGTCCCTTAAGAAGCATGAAGAAAGTCAACTTTTGGAGTTCTGCCGTGCAAACTGAAGCATAACATTGCCCCAAGAGATAAGAAACTCTACAAGACGGAAATGGAATCAAGTCACTGCGATATCAGCAAGCAGCTCTTTGTCACTTTTTGTAGTAATTTTGTGTGACAACCTCTAAGGACATTCAGTATATGTCATATTTCAAGACTGCAAATAATTTGTTAACCTTTAATCGAAAAAATAGGAGAGTATTTCCTGTATCCAATATCACATTCCATCCAAAAGAAAAAAAATCATTGCTTGAAGCTTTGCTTGGAAATCAAATTATTCATTCTGAAATAACATTGAAATTTATAGCATAATAAGAGTATTCCCTGTAGAATTTTTCTCATCATAATACTGACAAGGCGACATTACTAGTGGCACAGTGGAAATAAGTAATTCACTAGGAAGTGACAATATCCTTCTATTTAGTTGCTGAGTTTTTATCTAAAAGAAGAAGAAAGGATTTTGTTCTTGGAGTTACTCTTAGCACATTGTTAACTTTCATTTAAAAATTAAAAACTTATATATAAAAAGCAGTTGAACAAGTCACAATGTAGCTACTATGAGATAATTCATCTGAGTTCAATAGCCCTTAGTTTGAGCTAATTAGGTAATTGGTTTCTTTGTTTTATTTATTTGATCATTTTTCTCCTTTGGAGATAGGGTCTCCCTATGTAGCCCAGACCAGTCTCAAACTCAAAATTTCCTTGCTTCTGTTATCTTAGATAATAGATGAATGTTACTATGCCTGGCCAGTATGTCTTTAAAATGGAGAAAACCAGAGAGGTGGATGTGGCTTAGTGTAGAGCAACTGGCCAGCTTTCAAGTACCCTGGGTTAAGTCCTTAAAGGTAGCAGGAAGATGAGAGGATGAGGAAGAAATGAACTGATAAAGAAATTATCTTTGGCTCTTTCACAAGTGTTAATCTGTTTATTACCAGGTAAAGACAGTAAATGTCTAAGGGCTATGTTTCCTTGCAAACATACTTCATTATTTGAATCATTTCCAGATATGCTTCTTTTCATCATTGCACCCCAATAAATTTCTACAGATCATAAATCTAATAATTTAATGTGTCAAAGAAAATGAGTCTGTTGTAACAAAGTTTTAAAACAGAACTGACTCATTCTCATATCTCACTTTTGGTAACCATTACATGTAATGTCAGTCAGGATATAATTACAGAGAAACAAATGCCTTCTGGTTATAGTGGAAAGTGTATTTAAAGTTCAGAGCAAACTATGTAATCATTAGGAGGAGGACTAAATCATTGTCTTCAGAGACAGATGGAATTCAATGCAACTAAGAAAATCATGGCCACCACCGGAAGTATTATACTCTCCAATAGATAACTCCACTGTACTTGCTGAGTCTATACTTCCCCAGTTCTGAGTAACAAGCCAGCAGCCGCCATATTGACAACATCTCTGAGGAAGGAGATAGATGTTTTGAATGGATGTGTCTGAAAAACGCATGTGAAAAAATTGCCTGCACACCGAAAGTATAGAGATATTTGATTGTACCCTTTTGATATAAAGCTATATTTTGACATGGAGCAGTGACAACAAGAATCACACTAGTGATTTACTTCTAAGTCTGTGACATCTTCTGAAGGATATCCATTGCACACTATATTTCTAATTGCAGTAATCAGTCTTTAGTCATGAAATCTGAAGTGTGTTTTCTCAAGTTCATGCCTCATAGCATTGAAGATGATTATTAACAAAGTGCCCAGAACACCATCCTGCTATTACCTTTTGAATTTCATAATTGACTTACTTATTCATTCTTAGTTGTGCTTCTTTGCTTTATGAAATAAACCTAAACAGCGCATGAAATTCCCTTTTGTGATTCTGCCATGTTTATCATGTCTTGGTACAAAACAAAATATAAAAACTTGGAGTTCTTCAAATGTTTTCCTTAATTTCTGTAGTTAACACTGGCCTCTCTCCCAAAGCAACCTCACAGTCACTTCTGTATATTGTTCCCCACAGTAGATTATTTAGATAGATAGACAGACAGACAGACAGAGAGACAAATAGATCTCACAACACATATGTATACACAGCTTATCAATTTTTCAAAATGTATAAAATAAATATAGCAAATTTTCATTAAAAATAAATGATTTATATAAAATTTGACTTTGGAGTACTAGAAAGTTATTTCTCTAGTCAATTATTCACACTCTAGCCTTCATTCAGTTATATATCTAGACAATTTTGTTTACAACATGTATTAAGATAAAAAAATTCAACTTTGCTCTTCTTTAAATAACTTTGAATTCTAATACTAAAATAGTACCATTTTATATTAATTGTAATCTCTCAATTCATAACTGTGCACAATTATTACTCACCAAATAAAAATAAAGTAAAACAAAAAAGATCAGTTTTTAACTATTTAAAAATAAGAGAAGCCATATTCTGGTACTCCAGTGGAATGAAATCAGTTATTAGAGTCGATCATTTTCATCTAAACTGACTTGTTCTCAGTTCATGTAGAAACACTGTAAACGCAGCAGCTTCAGAGCTCAAAGCTTGGAAGATCATTGTCATTTGGAACATGTCAGAAATAGAAGCTCATTTCAACAGAGATAAATCTGGCTGAGTTGAGAAAAGTCTTTCAGTTAACAGTGCAAGAACCTGGTTATTCGAGCATCCGCCAAATGACATTGCCACCATGCATTTTAAGATTAAGCATTCATCAAATTCCAAGGAATCAGTTCTCTCATCGGATTTCATGAGCATGTTCTAATTACCATACTAAGGTCTCCAGGCAGCCATGACCCAGGCTATGGCTCTCGAAAGAACCATACCAAGCACATGGAGTTAGTTTTATTTTACAGGATTTATAACTGCTTTAGACTCTTCCCTGAGTCTAAAGTGATGGTGCTTTTTAATCTCAACTTTCTGGGCTTGCCAGATACCAAATGTTCAGATTTGTTTTACTGCCCATGTTCTTTCATTTCATTTTATTATTTTTGTAAATTATTTTCTGTGAAAAAAAGAAAGATGGAACGAATAACCTCCTTCAAGTTCCTGAGGAATTAAGATACATGTTGCATAGTCACTGTGTTAAATAAACATTATGTATAAATATATATGTACATATGCATATATTAAATATATCAGAGTACTAATTAAAGATATAATAATTTTCAACAAAGCTATTCAATACAAAGATACTACAGGGAGAAAAATGATACAGAGAGAAAAATGTTTTGCTAAAGTTACATGAAAAGAACCATTAATTGGAAAAATACAAATGATAATCACTATGAGATCAATTTTCTGCTTCAAAATAATAAGTAGCTATTCTAAATGGCAAGGAACTTCTAGTTCTAGCAAAATAATGGACTGAGCAGGCACCAAACATTTGTACTACCAACACCTAGAGATATTGGATAAAGTAGAATTGCTTCCCCATTAGATTCTCTGGGTTTGTTTGTTCATTAGTTTTGTTTTTATTTTGATCTGTGGCTTTGGGGGAAAAGGAAAAAAAGGGAGGGGAGCGAAGGAGGTTGAGGAGAGGAGAGGAGAGGGAAGAAAAAAACAAGAGAGGAGAGGAGGACTAAATGCAGAAAGAAAGCTAAAGTTAAATCAATAATTAGCAAACCCATCCTTCAGAAGTCCAAGTTCCAAGTAAGCTGAATAAAGAAAGACACATTAAATACTGAGATATCTAGGGTATAGGTCAAACATACACTAAAATATGAGAAAAATATCTTACTCTTGTCTTAAAAGGGATTTAAGACCTTAGTAAGTGATGAAAACAAGATGTAAGTATACCAAAACTCTATTTTGATAAAGCAAGCAGTTCAAACAAAAGAAGAAACTCTCCGTGTCCGTGTCATTATAAGTGATCAAGTCACTTATAACAAGAAATTGTTGAAGAATACCTGCTAGACTGGTAAAGCTACAGGGGCCAAAGTGAGAATGAGGGAAGGGAACAGAACAAGAAAGAAGACAGGTAAAATGGAGCAAAGCAGTGTTATTTTACAAAGTGAAATTATTTTGAAGTGCTTCCTCTGATCCTACTTCTGCAAATTATAACTGTGTGGCCATTATGCATATAATGAAATACATGAAAGGCTCATCATTAGAATAATGACAGTTACCTCTAAGAAAAGCATGGGAGTTTGGTTTTTTTTCCACTTCCTTCAAAGCTTATATAGACTCTTTATTTCTATAGGTAATTAGGTAAAAAGACTCTTTTAAAGTGGGAAAATCAGTTTTCTACCCTCATCCTTCATCTTATTTCAAGTGTACCAAAATTCCCATCGAATTTCCTTGTAGAGACAGAAAGAGGCAATGGTTCATAGCCCTGAACTCAGATTGCTGCTAAGGTCATACTGCAATGACCTTCACTTCTTGTCCTCCATCACCTTTCCTGGCTTCCAACTGCTCTAAGCACTGAGGCTGACCATGACAGCACCTTGTACTTTCTGCCCTAGTAGCTTTGCATACAGTTTTGGTCAAATAAAAGAAAGAGAATGTAATCACGATTTTACACTAAAATATGCCTTTCGGTCTATGAGGTTGTTATAAACTTCAGAAATCAAATTTTCCTTCTTTTTTTCTGATTTCTTATAGCTAAAAATTTATAGCATATTTCAAATGATGTTTTAGTTCTAGCATATGAAACCATATGAATAGTATATAATTTGTTAGTTTCTTAAGTTGATACAAATAATAGAGAGAAATTTGAAATATCCTCATATTTGGATCAATACAATGGTCTATCCTCAGAAATAACATGCAAAGAGACTATTCTCTGAGAATGTAGCCACTCACCACAAAGCCCAATATATACATATATGGATATATTTTTTCTAAGTATATTCAGATAAAATAATCTCTTCCTTTCTTTCTTTCTTTTTTTTTGGGGGGGCCTGGTCGTGGGGCCTGAACTCTGGGCCTGGGCGCTGTCCCTCAGCTCTTCAGCTCAAGGCTAGCACTCTACCACTTGAGCCACAGCACCACTTCCGGCTTTTTTCTTTTTGCTTATGTGGTGCTGAGGAATCGAACCCAGGGCCTCATGCATGCAAGGCAAGCGCTCTACCACTGAGCCACCTTCCCAGCCCCAGATAAATTAATCCTAAGGCAACATTTCTGGTTTAGTTGAAGTGTGTACTTTCTAACATTTTTATTGACTTGGATACTTTCAGGATACTTTTACAATGGTACAAATGATATCCAAATCTGAGTGTTCTTTATTGTTTATTGTTTTGTTTTGTCTATCCTAAGGCTTGAATTCCAGGCCTGGTTGCTGTCCCTGAGATTGTTTTGCTCAAGGCTAATGCTTTACGACTT
This sequence comes from Dipodomys ordii, assembly GCF_000151885.1. NCBI lineage: Eukaryota > Metazoa > Chordata > Mammalia > Rodentia > Heteromyidae > Dipodomys > Dipodomys ordii. The sequence continues at coordinate 6,382,945 of NW_012267250.1, forward strand.
GAGCCAGAGCACCACTTCCAGCTTTTCGGAGCAGTTTATTGGAGATAAGAGTCTTACTGACTGGCTTCCAACCAAGATCCTCACATCTCAGCATCCTGAGTAGCTAAGATTATAAGCTTGAACAACAAGTCCATGGCTGATAAAAGAATCTATAAACAAAACACACATGGACCCCAGTCTCCTCCATAAAATCATCAATTTGAAAATTACCCCAACATACACAAACACACACTCACACACATATACACACACACAATATATTCACAAAATAATTCTGTAAAAAGCTCTACAATTCTAAGATTACATTAAAGTCAAGAAGTGTGTGTGTATTTTAAGAAAAAATATAGTAGTTGTTTTCCTGCTTTCAGTCTTTAATAAGTATCATCCAACAAATATTGTGTCTAGCACTATCTAAAAAGTATCAGTAACCTATGTCATCGTGTAAAAATTAGCTCTTTAGTTTATTCATTGTAGAATAAATATCATGAATTTCAAGCAATTGTATCACTATTGATTCTTTAACAGCAAAATTCAACCTTTTGTGTCATTGTGAGCATTCAATATTTTAATATTATCAAGGATGGTAATAAGGTCCAGCAGAATCAAACACAGAACAGCTGGAGTTCTACCTCATTAGCAAGATGCCTACAGAACTCCTAAGGTTCTCTGGACTCAAACTCTCCTGGTGCTCAAATTAACATTGATTTAATCAATGCCTTTATTTTTGTTATGAGTATGACTCTCAACTCTCTCAGAACTTGAACCAAACTTATCTTGGTTTCAGTAGGGTGAAGAGCTCTTTGATCAAAATAAACTTTATTACAATTATAAAATACCTACACAGACTTTTTATTAAATTGATAAACATTCCTTAAATGAGCAATTTTTCCCAATAGTAGCTCTCAGAAGCTATCTGGGCAAAAAGAGACAAAATGTAAAATGAACAATACTGTAGAAAGTTCTAAATTCTTTCACTTCTCAATAATTATTTTTTTGCTTTCAAATGTAGTATCAATATTGTGCCAATAAAGTTGCCAGTATTGACAGTCACCTAATTTCAACTCTTCTAAATAACTCTAGTACTCTACTATAATTCTTATCACTAGATCAGTTCATTATATCTTAAAAGAAAAACTAACACACTACAAAAATCAGGTATAATAGACATGTCTAAATTATCTAGGCAACATATATTTAGTTACTTGTATCAAGAGCTACACTGTTGATAATTTTCCTCTAAAACTTTCTCTTCTTATTTTTAAACCAGGTATGGCATTCAGAAAAATATTAAAGTCATTAAGAATATAAGATTTGCTTCGAATCCAAGGAAGGAAAATATGGAGAAACCAAAACTTGGATTTTTTGTACAATTTTCAAGCTAGGAATTTTTGAACACTTTTAAGGAGACAAACCAGAATTTATTGTCTTGTGAGGCCTGCAGAAACCTAAATTATTTGGTATTTTTGCTGGTACAAAGAGGAAACTTGCAGCATTCTGATGTGCTGTTTGGAATCTTAAAGAAAATAAAGTATCAAATGGAATGGGAACAATATTCAGAGGCATGTTTGATGCTCAAAGCTAATAAAGACAATCATATAAGAGAAGAAGATAAACTTTTTATAAATATACAGGTACAATGGGAAAATACTTGCAAACTATTCGTCTGATAATGGGTTAATATTCAGAGTATATAAGAAACAACTCAATAGCAAATTATATTTATATATAATCTACATGCAAACAATATAATTACAATGTATATGTGTGTATTCATGTTGCTGTATGTATTCTTATGTTTATGCACATAAACTTTTTCATTAATACAATTAACAAACATAATAACTATGATAATAATAATAACAATAATTTAGCAATAATTAAAATAGAATGCAAAATATTACAATGATACTATTTTATATCTTTGTATTTAAACAAAATACAATATTAGAAAAATAATTGATTTGTAACTCAACATAGCTATTCTTTTAATTAATTGTGTCAACATAGTATCCACACATAGAAGTTTTATTTTAAAAAGTTACTACATTCATGCAAATTGTTTGCATTGGAAGTAAAAATGCATGTTATAGTAGTGATTGTGATTTAATTTTTTTCTGACTCATTAAAGAGGCACAACTATATTCACAACAGCTTTATTTACCATAGCTAAGATATGAAACAAATCTGGATGCCCCTCATTAGATGAATGAATCAAGAAAATGTGGTGTATATATACCCAATGGAATTCTATACTTCCATCAGAAAGAACACTATTCCATTTGTAAGGAAATGGAAAGACTTGGAAAAATTCATATTAAGTGAAGTATGCCAGGCCCAAAGAAACATAAGCTCCATGGTTCCCTCATTTTTAACAATTAGCATATGCCTAGGATAGTCTTAGCAGAGGATCACAGTAGCTCAATAGTTATGTACATATGACCATCAAAAATTACGCTACACAAATAAACTCCAAGATATGGAAACAAGAGGTGTTTGGTTGTTGTTTTGTTTTTCTTTTTCTTTAGTGTTCTATTTACAGTTATGTCTTTTATCTTTTTTTTCTCCTCTTGTTTATATTCCTTGTTCAATGTTTCTGATTTCTGTACCCTTTACCTTATGTGTAAGTTTATCTGGTTTGGGGAAGAGAAGGAGAATCACAGAAACAATGGGACAAATGGTGAACCAATGCAACAGTGATACTCACTAGATACTATGTTGGAAATGAACTTTACAACTTAGGGGGAGGAGAGTAAGGGGGAGGGAAAGCATGAGAAAGGGAGGGAAGGGGTAACACTGTTCAAAAAGAAATGTACTCATTACCTTATTTATGTAACTGTAATCCCTCTGGGTATCACCTTACAATAAAATAAAATAAAAGACTGAACAGGACTGTCTCATGAATAGTTTGACTCAGCCTCTCAGATACAATGTTGTATTTTTTAATATCAGTATAATTTTTATTTCTATTCAATATCATCTAATTCTAATGAAATGTCTGTATTACTACCTCAAACAATTTAATGTCTTTAAAAATTTTAAGTAGTTGTATAAAGGGATTTCGACTTAGCAAGTCAGAATATGAGTACAGTGTATCTTAAGTCATGTTACTGTTTCCATCATTTTCTTCATGAAGAATTAACTCTTTACTAATGAATGTTGCTCATTTAGAGCAAGGAAGTAATTTGTGATGTGGATAAATACCTTTCAAGTAACAAGGGTATAAGAACAGAAGGAATTCTATCATAAAAATGGAATCATTAATTAAAATAATTTTCCCCTATTATCTAGCACCTATTATGGAAATTTTGTTACTTATTCATTCTCCAGTTTTATTTCATTCATTTGCTCTTATGGTCCAAAAAGTACCATGTACTACAAACCAATTCAAAATTAAAACAGTAATGACTTTTATAAAATCACTTTGTGTACAAAATGTTGTAGTGATCATTTAAAATACTATTTCAATGTAAAACACACCACCGTAGAAAGGAAAGATACATGTAAACATTCTCTATTTATTTATTTATTGTTTATTTTGCTGACAGCAAGATTTAGACCATTAAGAGTACCTAAAGGAAAATATAAACATGTAATCTTTAGCAAAAACTACAAAAGGCATAAAAATGTTATTACTCAGAACATTTATCACCATTTGATTCAGTGAACATATAATGTTTCAAATTGTCAACCATTTCTCACCTGGAAACAGCTGAAATGCCAAAGATCCCTTTTGCTTGAAATTTGAAGTTTCATACCAAGATCAGCCTTATATAGAAGATGTCAGGATCAGGTCTTCAAGAAAAAAATGGCTTTATCAGGGAATAACTTCAAAATTATAAATTTATACAGATCAAAGATGTATGCCAACTCAGTTTCTAAGTTAACTTACAAGATGTAGAATTATTAAAATGTTTGAAATAAATTTGGAAATCATTTCTTCAGGAATATGTCAGTATGCCAAGAGGTATGAAATACTTTATCTGGAAGGAAAATAAGAAGGTCCTCTGGGCTCAAAATTTGTAAGAAAAACATGGACTAATGCCCAATAGTTATTGGCAACCTGTGACCATAAGTGCTAGAGAAGGCAATGAAAAACTAGCAAGCCAGTATTTTGTATACCCACAGGTTTGCCAGGCTCTCCAAGACAGACACCTACCTCATAAGATTTTATTGCCATCCTGCTAGGATACTAGTTCTAGGTACAATGTCTTTTCTAGACTATGTAATTTGACTATCTCATTATTTTATTTGTGTAATATAGCTTGAAGTTTGAGTGGTTTGAGAAATTACCTTTTAACTCCAGTTCAGAAAGTTACTTTGCAGGTCAGCTTATATGCATTTTATCAGAAAAGCTCCTAAGATATTTTTACCTCTTCCTCACCTCATTATAGAATGAGATGAAATCAATTGCATAGGATTCAAAATAATCTGTTTTTACCTGTAGATGTGTTCATTTGACATGTTAAATCTTTCATTATTGAAGAAGAAAGATTTTGGTTAACAGCATTTATTTATTTTTAACAAACATGACACAATTCCCACAGTATATCAACATTTCTATTTCTTCCTAAAATATAAATAAGATAATAATTAAAAACATTTGGTTTCGTAATGTAGAGTGTCTACTTTTTTTGATTTTGGGGTTTTTTTTTGCTTTGCTTTTTATCTTTTCTTTCTTCCTGTTGTTTTAAGAAATGATCAGGTCATGTAGCCTAGTATCACCTGGAATTATACATGGGAGAGACTGGCCTCAAACTCAGGGCCTCAGCTTCCCAAGAACTGAGATCACAGGCATAAGCCACCACACCTGCTTGAGTGCCTTTGTTATTAATTATACATACCAGTAACCTGTTTTGTATACAATTTAGACACAGGTGATTAACACAATTAGTATTTAAATGGACGGTAAGGAAACTCCACTTTTTGTTATGTTTTGTTTTGTTGTTTTGTTTTACGTGGACATTTCTAACTTCATCTTGGAACATATAACTGCATTCTCCCTAGTATTGACATTCTGGTGAAACAATTTGCTCTGCAGGGAAAAACAAGAATTTAAATTTCCTGAGCTGTAGAAAGGGCAAAGCTTATAAAAATTTCATATAGCTATATCTGTATATCACAAAGTCAAAGACCAGATTCCTCTTGATTTACAGCTGCAGTATCATGTAGTCATATTTTACAAAGATATTGGCTTCCAATATGCTTAGGATAGATTCTTTCCAACTGAATGTATTTCTTTTCAATGGTAATGGTTGAAGTCAGAAAAAATAAGGCATACTCTCCCACTGACTTAGAAAACAACATCATCATTCTGTCTCAGTGGTAAAAGACTAAGCAAAATATCTAAGTTGTTCCCATTCTAGCAGCACCTTCATAAATATTAACACAGGCTCATTTCCAACCTTAATAAAATAAGGTGTTATATGAAAACTTGGAGGAGATAGAGGAGTAATCTATTCAGGTACAGAGCCATAGATATACCCATTGTAAAGACAGTCACAATTAATTCTTCAGGTTGAGAAATTTGTTATTAAAACTATATCACTGTAATTTATGTTATAGTGATAAAATGATTATTATGTAATATGGAATGTAATATAATAAATAATGTGTTAATGCTCTCTAATGTAGCATTTGTACACATGTATTCCTTAAAAAACAAGATGCACATAAATTTAAATAGACCAAGATAGATAAAACGAACTTCAATATCTCTAGCAGTTGAGTGATCTCCATGCACATCCTGTGATCCCAACCTTACATTATCATAGTACAGGCCAAACTCCTTACTTAGAGCAGCCTCTCCCCTGATCCTCCTCATGACTGAGAAGAAATAAAGGCAGAGATGCACAGCTCTTCCTTTGATTCCTGAGATATGGTCCTATCCCAAACATTGAGGAATAGATAGCAACTGAAGTGTTAGTGCTCATTATCAACTATAATTGACTGATTTACCATATGCAAAAGTAGATTTTACACCTCTCCATTCAGAAAAAGATAAACCAATAAACAACATGCTAGTTTTCCACTAAGTTACCTTCTAATCTTGAAGGAAAATATGCTGTGCAGAGTGATTGTCATATATTGACTCAAAGGCCCTTTATATTCAAATTAAGTAAGTTAACATATGGTGCCACTAAAGAAGTTACAGAAAAAAAATCTTAAGAGAGGCCATAAGCATTACACTTTTTAATTTGTGTACAAGAAAATTTTAAGTGATTTAAAATTTTAATATATTTGATTATAAAGATACTGTACAGAGGAGTTACAGTTACATGGGTAAGTTGATGAGTACATTTCCTATCAGCATTGTTACCCCTCCTGTGTTTTTCCCCTACCATCCCTTCCCTCCCCACCTCCCCACTACTCCCTCCACCACCCAAGTTGCAAAGTTCATTTTCAACATAGTGTCTTGTAAGTCTCATTGTTACAATGGGTCAAACTATGCCCTTGTTTCATCATTTTGTTATTTCCCATCCCCTCCCCAAATTAGAAAAATGTATATACAAGATGCAGGACACCAGAAACAAATGAAATAAGGGAAAAGTGGTTAGACCATGGGGGAAGAACATACAAGAGAAACAAAACAAATCACATAGTACATTAAAAACAACAGCAACAAAGACAAAACCTCATGTGTCCCTATCTTGGGGTTCATTTTGCTTAGTATCATCTTATATGGTCATATGTGCATAGCTTTTGACCTTTTCTGCTTGACTAGTAGCATTATCTTAGACATATAATAATTATTGCAAATAAGGAAAACAATGGGATCTATGTTTCTTTGGGCCTGGCTCACTTCATTTAACATAAATTTTTCCAAGTCTATCCATTTCCTGACAAATGGGGCTGGTGTCATTCTTGCATATATATAATAGAATTTCATATATAATAGAATTTTATGCCTATATATATACATATATATATATATATACATCACATTTTCTTGGTCTTGAAGTATATCTGGGTTGGTTTCATAGCTTAGCTCTGGTGAATAATGCTCAATAAACATAGTTGTGCTGTAGCTTTATTATTGCCTTGTTTGTGATCATTTGGATAAATGCTCAAAAGTGGGATTTCTGGGTCATAGGGGATCTCTATGTGAACTCTTTTCAGGAGCCTCCATACTGCTTTCCAACTGGTTGAACTAGTTTATACTCCCACCAAAAAAGCAGTAGGGTTCCCTTCTAGCCACATCCCCTCCACCATCTGTTGTTATTAGAGTTCTTGATTATAGCAATTCTAACTGAGGTGAGGTGGAATCTCAATGTTGTTTCGATTTGCATTTCTTTTATGTAGAGAAGTTGAGAATTTCTTCAGTGGCCATCCTTCTTTCCTCTTCAGAGAAGTCTCACTTTAAGTCATTAGCCCACTTATTAATTAGGTGGTTGTTTCTTTGAGGATTTGATATTGGAGGATTTAATTTTTTGAGTTCTAAGTATATTTTAGATATAAGTCCCTTGTCTGTTGTGTGGCTAGTGAAGATCTCCCAATCCGTGGGCTTTCTATTGATCTTGATAACTATGTAGTTTGCCATGCAGAAGCTCTGCAGTTTCATGCAATCCCATTTGTCCAACTTTTCTTTGATTTGTTTTGTTTCTGGGTCTTTATTAAGAAAATTTCTGCCTGTGCCAAGGAGCCCTAGGGTTTCTCTTATTCCTTCCTGTAATGTTTTCAGGGTGTCTTCTTTGATTTCGAGGTCTTTGGAATTGATTCTGTCTAATCAAACTGATTGTTAATTTTTATAAAGCAATTCAAAATATGCTATTGTTTTTGTTTTCCAAGCATCATTTCCCCAAATCAGCTCCCCTAAAAAATTTGGGAAGATGTCTACATTGTTAACACTGATCTTTTTTGTTGTTGTTTTGTCCTCCATGGGGCTGGAACTCTGGGCTTGGGCGCTGTCCCTCAGCTCTTCAGCTCAAGGCAAGCGCTCTACCGCTGGAGCCACAGCTCCACTTCCAGTTTTCTAGTGGTTTATTGGAGATAAGAGTCTCACAGACTTTCCTGCCTGGGCTGGCTTTGATCCGTGTTCCTCAGATCTCAGCCTCCTGAGTGGCTAGGATTATAGGCGTGAGCCACCGGGCGCTCGGCTGATCTTTTTTCTTTTGTGGTTGCATGCTATGAAGGAAACACTTGAAAACCATTACATACAGGCTGCTCTCTCCGATGAAGAAACATTTGACTTAGGCCAGATATTCCTGTCTCAGACAACTCAGTCTTTGTGTGTGAACATTAGCATTTCAGGATAAATTAATAATTAAAGTAGTAGGTATATATTTCTTTCTCCATGTGAATAATGGAAATATCCAACAACTCTGCACTTCATTCCCAAAAAGTATTTTCCACAATACTACCATCCTTACCAACCACCTGCATTTTCACTATATCAAAATCATATATTAGTTGCATTGTTACAGGTGGTGTTTGTGAAAGTTAATTACACTCAACTTACTAACCTTATTATAATTTTCTAGTTTAAAAAACCCTAAAAGGTTAATTTTCTGATTTCTCTATTATAGAAATATAAATGAGGTAGACATATATTTACAAAAAATTTGGTAAAACATGCATTTTGCTGAGCTTATCTTGTTTATTATGAAGCACATCTTAATGATTCAACAGACTTTTTTCACTTGTTTCTCTCTTTCCCCACGTGGACATCATCAATATTTCCCCTTTCTTAAGGTAATACAGAGGTAAAAATGACAACCTTAACTTCCTAGATTGTGTAACAATAATGTGTAACCAAACTGTGCAACAAAAACAGGCACTACTGGAGAATGAACCAAATGACATTAGAAACACGAATAAAATTGATATTTTATCAATGCAGAGTAACATCCTCTAGACCATTGTCAGGAAAAATACATTTACCTGTTATGAAAACTGCGTCAGTCCAATTTGTTAGTCCAAATACATTTTAAAAACTTTAAGTTCTTAAAGGAAATAAACTTTACAACTCGGGGAGGTGTGAGTCAGGGGAGAGGAATAGGGAGAGAAAATGAGGGAAGGGCAACAATATTAGACAAAAATGTACTCATTACCTTACTTATGTAACTCATTACTTATGTAACTGTAACCACTCTGTACATCATCTTTGCAACAAAATAAAATTTTAAAAATGGGAACTCCTTTGTATAACAACATAAAGGTAATAAAACAATAAAAAGAAAACTACTAACAAGAAAGAAAAATACTTGAAATTTGGTTTCAATTATACTGTTAACTTCTACAGAAGAAAATAATGTGATAAAGATAAAAGAAATAGATAATATCCTACATCATAAGCCTATTTTGTATTTTTCATGTAATGTTCTTTCAGTTTTCTCCTCTAAGAAATAATAATTAGTAATTTTACCTCCTGAACACTTGATTATTGATTGTAAGCTCCTGTAAGAATGCAATATATATACCAAAGACATGGAAAATTTCTAACTAGATATAGGCATTGTCACAACTTATTGTATAATAAGTTTTCAATATAATTCTTTATTATCTTTAAGTTGTATATAAGGTATATAAGAGATTTTGATAACCACTTCTGAATGTTGTCTTATCAAGTAAGATTATTCATCTTTTATTTTTCAGATAGCTCTTCATTCTTTTTCTCTGGGGGCAAGCATTAGAATGATTTTCATAGTCTCTGTCCCAGGTAGCTGATATTACAGGCATGAGCCACCACATTCATTTTTAGATCAATATTTATGCTTGCATCCTTCATACATTTACTATATACTCTGTTGGAACTAAGAAGAATAAAAATATTAAGATTAATGCAACAGAGTTTTTATATTCCCTTATAGCAAAAGTCGTAGATTAAGAAGAACACTGGATCATTGCACTTTGCCAATTAAATTAGGTATTTTTAGAAATAATTATGCAAATTATTATTCTAGTTTTGAGTGTTATTTAGTTGCAGGACAAAAATTTCAGAAATGCACACTAAAGTCTATTCTCCCTGCAGACAATTTTACAATGTTACACTTCACGCTATGGAAAGCACTTATAAACGAAGTGCATCAGAAGTAATTTTGCTTCTCTGAGTCAACTTCATGGCAAATGGTGCATGAATCGATACGTGATGAAACTTGTGCACTATTCATCTCTTTGCATGGTCCACAATAAATTCAAATGCATAATTATATCATTCAGGCCTTTCAGGAAGATAAAATAACTTCAACCTGTTGCCCTAGGAAAAAGCAAGGAGGGAAAAGAAAGAAAGAATATATACAGTTCAGTATGGCAAAGGGCTGATATTCAATTAGAACTTGAAGCAGATGGTCCAAAGGGAAAATGTTTCCTAAGAAAGAATAATGGCTTTATACACCCAAAATAAATGTACTAATTTCTTTAGTTTGTAACTCTTTCATAGATGTTCAATGAGCAACTCTTAGCCTGTATGTGCTTAGGAAGCCAGAAAGAAGCATCTTACCCATTGTAAGGAGTGATTATCCTTCCTAGAACTTTTCTGAAGGAATTGGCAACTATTCTGACACTTGAAGAAAGAATAAGAGTTACTCTCATGAAATGATGCGTGTAAGGGTGCAGAAAGACAGAAAGAGATGTGATAAATCCAGTCACCAAGTCAGAAAATTAGATCACTGTTCACAGGTGTATTCAGGCTTTCCTAAATCTCATATGCAAGCCAACACATAATCTGAGCTTTAATCCTTTCTGGTCAACATACTACCTGTGACAGAATAGATGATCAATGCATTATTCATTAACTAATATTCATTAACTAATTATAGAAGTTAGTGCAAAGATGCCAAAGGCTGCTCAGTCTTGCATGTAATGTCATCGCTTGCTGTATTTGCTTAATATAAGAGTGCTAACTATATTTACTGGCTCTAGTATTTCTTATCTCTTTTAAAATATAAATGAGAGCATGATATTCTTTTATCTACAACCTTTTAATGATTAAGATTCAAGTATACTCAAAGCTAGGAGAATGTAATGTTGAGAAATGATTTGAAAGAAACTTTTGGAATCAAAGAGGAAGAACTGTGTCTCCAGGGATTCAGTAACATCAGACCTAAATTCAGTACTTAATAAAGGGGAAAAGATTTATGTCTTAGAAAGTGGTAGGCCCAACCTAATTTATAGCAGCTAAAATTCAAACAATAAAATAGACTATGTGGATTCGTCAGTGGAATCTCAATGTACTTGCCAAATAGTATTCTTATGTGAGTCTCAGAAAAAATAAAAATTTTAAATATTAATTTTAGAGCTATAGCTCCAAATATTAACATATTTGATGAAATGAAATACATCTGTGAATAGAAAGGTTAGCATATAAACTATTGAAAGTGCTTTAAAAGAGAGGGGATTGGGTTTACCTCAAGGAGATCTGGAGGTGAAGCTGCATTATAATTAAAACTCAAGACAGCCTAACAGTTTTTTATAAAACTTGTAGCACAATGAACAAAAGAAAGCCAGACCCATTCAAGAAGCCAACAAGAAGACTTTCTCACCAGCCACAGATAAGAACAAGGTTAAGAAAGCTACTTATCTGCAAAGTCAGTTCATGTCTTATATAAAAGAAATGCTAATTCAGAGAGCTGAGCCATGAGCTCAGAGTAAGGGAGCTAGGAGCCACTGCAGGTAATAGCACTTTATTTCAGAACTGTTACAAAAGAGTTCCTAGTAGTAACAGAACCTTTTCCTTCACAAAGTACGAAATTGACCCAATGGTATTCTAAAATCAATGTTGCCTAAACTAAATGTCTATGCACCTTCTTAGACAATCCATACCTAGTTTAAAAGAAACACCAGTATAGAAATGTCTGAACCCTCCAAATTTCCTCCTACTAGTCTTGTAGGAATTTAGCCAATAGGAGCCATTTACTTTGGTTTTGTCTTTCACGACAAATCCATCAGTGTCCAACAAATTTCCCTTTAAGACATACATCTTATTTGATCCTTTTCCTATTGTTCTCTACTCATTCCAGATTTCTTCATGGAAACACTTCTCCTTTTCTCCATATTGTCCTTCCCTCTGTCCCATCCATCAATTGATATCCTTATCCATCCTGTGAGTCTAACCATGGCTGTTGACAACAAATCCAGCTTTGCCACTGCATTCAGACAAACAGAAGCTGTTGAACTGACTTAAGATTTCTAGCGTTCTCCAACACCAAGTCCTTCTAAGATGCTATTTCCCTGTCATCCTGATAATGTATTCTTACATTTTAATAATCATGAAAATTGTCCTTTCACTTTGTGTGATTTTTATTATGGATCATGGTAAAATTTAATAATTCTTCATTCCTAGTCTGAACACTGTTTCAAGAATACTCAGAGACAAGGAGCCATTTGTTGGAAGTCAGATAACTCATTACTGTGTGACAATGTCTAATCCAATGTATCCCAGATTCCTCACAATGAGCAGATAAAACTCTATATATAATGCAGACTAACACTATTCAAAGGAATGGTCAGGGGCCGGAGCATCAAATTCCTAAATTCTTCCATTTCCTTGACCCTTGTCTAGGCACTGACTCACATTCTCTCGGTCTCAATGGCCTCATTCATGAATCGAAACAATGCCATTAGCTTATGAAATATTTTGGTTCCTTAACATGGAAGAAAAAGTCATATGTGTATTGTACGCAGCCTCATAAAAGCTAATTTAAAATCAGGTGCCAGTGACTCATAGACTCTAATCACCAATTAGTCACAGAAAAGCCAGAAGTGAAGCTGTGGCTCAAATGGTAGAGCACTAGCCTAGAGCAAAAATACTAAGGGACAGCACCTATGTTCAAGCTCCAGCGTACAAACAAATAACAATGACAAAGAAACAACACAAAATTAATTTCAAGAAGATGTAAATTTTGGAAATATTTTTTAAATGAGTCCTACAAATATTCTATCTTTCTCAAAATATATTCTTGCTCCCCTAGGACAAGGAAAAATCCTCCTCCTACCCAGTATACATAATTACAAGCATTACATGAAAATAGCAGTCATAGACTTTTTTTTTTCAGAAATAATGATTCAGTTTTGAAATTTAACATGAAAATTGATAAAAAATGAAATTTTAGTGTTTTACTATTTTAATATCTATATTTAAATTAATGACAACCCAAAAGCTAATGATGCTTTATGGAAATAATGCAAAGTCAATTATATTAATTATATAAATCACACACATACATATACATATACACACATGTGTCACATACATATATATTTTTTTTCAAATGCAGCCCACTTTCTATTTACTAAGGTAAAATGTAAGGATCATATAAAATCATTCTATTTTCTAAGTTAATGTCACATGCTAGAGCTAACCTGTTAGCTGCTTTGTCAAATTTCAACAATAGGAACAAATAAAGCCATCACTGATTCATGGAGATAATAGCTGCCATACTATTCTATGTGCTTCATTGTTGAAATACAAGATTTCCAATACAACAACAAAAATAGGATGTATGGCTGTCACTGCTTGTTGGATTACCCAGAGTTGTCTTTCTTCCAAAATAATAGTCTGTGTTTATCTCACACAAGTATTGTGAGTTTCCAACAAAATAAAATATAGAAAGGGCTGATAATTATTAATTATAGCTTAGTTCTTTTATTATGTATTATTAAGCTGAGGGACTAGTTGAAAAAGCCCAGACCAAAGCACAAGATAACTGCAGAAATGAATAAAATCCCACATGTTGACCTAAGTATTGATGCCAAGATGGATCTCAAAGCCTCCCGGCAGAATAGATGGATAAAGAGAAAGAAATGTGGGATATTTATTCACTAAATTATCCTGGAGCATCCCTTGTAGTTTCTGGAATCTAGAAAATAATAAAAATGGTATTAAGCAAATAATGTCCATTTCATCAATATTTTACATAGTATGTAAGTACTTTGATTGAAAAAATAACTTGGTTTGAAAAGGCTTTACTAACATGTTTACCTTTATGCATCCATGGTATATACCGGAAGATGGAGTTCTAGTTTATTTATAAAAAATGTTTTATTCAAGTAGGCTTAAAGTAGCAAGGATTGAAAAAAGAGTAGGATTTATTTTCTCATTTAAGAAAGAAGTTTTCTATATTCATTAAGTACATGTTTTTGTGCCTTTGTGCTATAGCTGATTACTCTCTAGAGAACATGTTACAGGATCTTTTGGTGTTTTTCTTGATAATATTCTTGTTTCAGAACTTGTTTTAGCAATAAAATGCTAGAGGCATTGTCAAGACCAACTTCCCCAGAGGCAGAGTTTGATAAAAGATTTATTAAGGGGCTTTCCTCAAATCTGTAAGCAGTCAGTGGGAAAGAAGAACAGGAGATGGAACAGGCCAAATACATGATTTCAGGAGTTTTAACCGTAGATAGGAAGAATAACTCTGGAGCATGGTGAGTAATTTCCATCCAGAGGAAGCACGGGGCCATATGGCAGCACTGATCAGTCAATTCCTTCTTGTGATGAGAAGAAGGGCAACAAAGCATCGCCTTCTAGCCGGGTAGTTTCAAGCCAGGTAGTTCCTGTCAGCCAAAAACCGTGATCCTAGAAAGAGGAAAGATATGTATTGATAGCAATTAAACCAGGTCTTGATACCTGTTTCACTCACTTTGTGTGCTTTAGTTTCTCTGTTTGAAAAAGGAGATATACACTAATTTGGCTGCATATTCATGTTAACAGATCTAGATGGGAGATCGTGGTGAATGAGAATACTTTGAGTAACTTCATCAAAAGAGAGTTTCCGTATCTTATACGATAGAACCAGGGTCAAAGGAAATGATTTAAACATCATGGATTATTGTAGCTAGTAATGTTTACAAACTGATGAACTGAAATAAATATATTTTAAAACATTCATAGCATTGGATTTAGAAAAAATGGACATTACACATCCCAATCCATAGAATATTATGAGAAAAATATTGAAAATGTTTGTATTCAGACAAGGTGCTTCAAAATGAGTCTAGCAATTATTCTAGAACCTGAAAATTTGGGGCCAACACATTAATGTATTTAAAGGTCCTATTTACACAATGAAAGCTGTTATCTCACAGTGGAGAGGATAAAATGTAAAAATGCAGAGAGTTGCAGCATATAATAAAAATACATAAAAATGCAAAAAAGTGGCAGCAGGCATTTCTCAGAGTGTGCTAACCAAAAGAAGAGTATTAGTCTCTTGTGTTGCTTAATTTTTGGTAGAAATTTTAAACATAAAATGGACATTCTCAGTTGCTTCCATATCTTAGCTATGGTAAATAATGCTGCAATAAACATAGTTGTGCTGGAAGCTTTAGTGTGGTTTTGTTTGTGATCATTTGGGTAAATGCCCAAAAGTGGGATTGCTGGGTTATAGGGGAGCTCTGTGTGGAGTCTTTTGAGGAACCTCCATACTGCTTTCCAAAGTGGTTGAACAAGTTTACCAACTTCCAGCTCCTGATCAGAGTAGATGTTGATTTTAAGGGGTGCCCCTAAATTTCTAGACTGGGTGATCGCCCACCTTGAAAGAATGAATTCGTGTCTTTGGGGGTTTGGGTTTCTAATGCAGGACATGCGGTACACAGAAAGGATCCCCCAGTTAACTAGGTACCACCTTCTGTTCTGCTGCTTTGTTCACCTGCTGCCAGCACCAATAAGATGGGGAAGAGGATGCCCAGCCAGCTTGGAGGGGCCCAGGGCACTGACCTGGAAGCTAAGACTCTGTTTGTGAGCTGGAGACAGTGGCTCACCCCTGTAATTGCAGCTACTCAGGAGGCTGAGATCCGAGGATCCTAGTTCAAAGCCAGCCTGGGCAGGAAAGTCCATGACACTAATCTCAAACTAACCACTGGAATACCGGAAGTGATATTGCAGCATTATTTACCATAGCTAAGATATGCAACCAACCCAGATGCCCCTCAGTAGATGAATGGATCAAGAAACTGTGGTATATATACACAATGGAATTCTATGCCTCCATCAGAAAGAATGACATTGCCTCATTTGTTAGGAAATGGAAAGACTTGGAAAAAATTATATTAAGTGAAGTAAGCCAGGCCCAAAGCAACATAGGTCTCATGGTTTCCCTTATTTGCAATAACTACTATATGTCTGAGTCAAGCAGAAAAGGTTAGATAAGTTGATGTTAGGGGAATGAACCCCAAATAGGTATTCCAATGACTTTTTTCTTCATGTAATTGTTTCTAACATATTTATAAGATGATTTCTATGTTGCTTTGTATGTCCCTCCCCCACGGTATAACCCCTGCTTTCACTGGTATAATTTGTGGAGGGGAAGGGGAAAAACAAATCGTTTAAATAGGGATACAGGTGGACCCATTGCAACAATGAGATTACAAAGTCATTATGGCCAAAAACGAACTTTACAGATTCGGTGTGGGGGAGGGGGATGGCAAGGATTAGGTGGGGAAAGGTGAGAGAAGTATGGGAAGGGATGGGAAGGGGAAACAAAGGAGGAGGCTACAATGTTTGATAAGAAATGTACTCCTTACCTTGCCCATGTAATTGTAACTCCTCTGTACGGTATTTTCACAATAAAAAAAGTTTTCCATCCTCAAAAAAACAAAAGGACATTGTCAGTAATCTATATAAATTTCATATTCTGCAGCAATGAGGCTTATGTTTGATGAATATGGAAGGATATTTAGAACTGATTTTGAAAACCTTGATCAACAGTGTCCTGATTCAGACACCGATGGCTGGTGCCAGTGGCTTACACTTGTAATCCTAGCTACTCAGGACAATGAGATCTAAGGATTGCAGTTCAAAGCCAGCCTGGGCAGGAACGTCCATGAGACTCTTATCTCCAATTAGCCACTAGAAAACTGGAAGTGGAACTGTGGCTCAAGTGTTAAGAGTGCTAGCCTTGAATGGAAGAGCTCAGAGACAACGGCCAGGCCCAGAGTTCAAGTCCCACAACTGACCATAAACAAACAAACAACAACAACAAAACACTATCTTGAATATAAGATAAGATAATGGAGTGAGAAATATCCCCAGTCCTTGCAGAAGCTTTTACAAGAAACAGCATTAAATAAAATTGCCCATTTTGGTTCACTGTTCTACCTACTAAAATTTACTGACTTAAGAAATTGTTTAAATTTATCTCTATGCACTATTTGTTGAGCAATTAAAATGAATGCATCTGTACTATTAAATCATCACATGAAAGGAATTCCTTCAAACATCTGAAAAGAAAATATCAAAAATAAAGCAATTAAAAAAAACTAAAATAAACACCACAACTGTGAAGAATTTCTAAACCTGAAATGAATGTTCTCAGTAATGAGTATAAATTTTATATTCTGTAATAATGAGGTATGCTACAGTGAACACTGATAAACTGCTTTGGATAAACTCCAACTAAATAAATTACTACCTTCAGTCAGGAACCCTCATGAAAATTTCCTTGAAATGTATACTAATAGTTGGACAGGGACTCAACTTGTCACCAAGAAATATTGGTGAAGAAATTCTGTCAATGTTCAGATTCAAGTTATATAAGCAGGTGAGGTTTTGTTGGCCAATTCTGGGAGAAGCCATTCTTTTCTCCATCTTAACCCCACAACATTTCAGATGCTGATTTCTTTCTCTCTTTTCTTCTTTCTAAAATTAAAAAAAAAAACATAGGAACATCTCCAGTCCACTGGAGGAGGTTGCACAATGAGAGGAAAAAGTTCACATATCTATTCATCTCATCCACAAGATTTGAAGTTAACTATAATTGCCATTGTTAACTCAGCCTTCTGATCCATTCAACCCACAGACTAGCATCTAGCCTACCTTAACAAGACCACAACAACTGGGAAGTTCCATATCTCAGGTTTAAATTAACAGTAATTGCAACAACTTCAATACACTACTACAGTAACAATCAAGGGGATCAAAATTTCTCTAAATGGCTTACTCCTCTCATGATTAGCGAGCACCTTAAGGAACCTAAAGAGTATCATTTGAGGAAATACTTTTTAGTCTTCTATGACAGGAAGAGTTATATACAAGCCACAGAGGAGAACTTAGTCTCCATAAGAGTAAACCACCATGGTTATCAGGCCTAAGAGAAGGAGATGTGAAGCCATCGGTTGCAGTTGATAGCTAAGGGAAGAAGAAATGCTTCTGTGCTTTTATTATAAAATACAAATAGCTCTTTTTCTGGCAGCATACCTTGCTGTGGTCTGTCTAAAATATCTTTGAATAAAAAAGAGCATATTATCAGGAAAATCATTCCATGACAGGAAATAAAACCTGAAAATTTGTGTAGGTCTTATTCCCTGTACTAAAATGTGTGTGTTATATGTAGTCTCTGTCTCTGTCTCTCTCTCTCTGTCTCTCTAACTCTGTCTCTCTGTCTCTCTGTCTCTGTCTCTGTCTCTGTCTGTCTGTCTGTCTCTGTCTGTCTGTCTGTCTGTCTGTCTCTCTCTCTCACACACACACACAAATACAAATGTTGCATACCTTCTGATTCTGTGCTCAGCCAAATTGTTTTCAAACTTCAAAAAGGCAAATACAACCCAAAAGGTGAATATTGCACTGTTTCCTTGTCATAAATCATGCAAAATAGACAATGGACCAATATCCTTAAAAGGTTGAAAGTATTAAAAAATAACTTTAGAATCTTTATAATACATTTGTCCTTTAAGTAAGTACTAAGACACAACGATTATTGTAGTCTCTTCCTTAGTAGCTGCTGTCGAATTTTACTGATTCCCCATACTCAGTTATTTCTTATACAAGAATGATTCGACACCTCAACTGAGGAGAATAAAAAAACAGTGGGGTCACCAATTCATATCTTCCCATCACTCTTTGATCTCAATATTGGAGGAAAAGTCAAAGAAGAAATCAAAGATCAGTGTCTGTATTTGTTTCAAAATATACAGTAACATTTTGATTTCAGAATCTTATTGATCTCTTCAGACATATATAGTGAGTAACATCAAAGGCAGTGGTCTGCCACTACAAAATGAATGAATGAATTATTAATAGTAAATTAAGTTGTTTAGTCAATAAAAATAATACCATAAGGTAACAAGAACACACAAGAAGACAAAAGGAATGGACGAAATAATCTACATAATTACTCATAATTACCTTTACTGATTTCAGAGTCAATAAAGTAGAAGTGGAAATCTGACCAGCAATTATGCTATTCCATTTCATTTAATTTTCTGTTTCAAACAAAATGTAAAATCATCACTGCCAACAGTTGGTGTTTTGGTGGACTCTTCTAGAGAATTGAATTGAATTTTTTGGTTTAGAATGTCATAAAGGAAATGTTCTGTCATCTAGGGGAGGGGTTTATTTCACCAGGAGGTAGCAATGAGATGAATGGGTTTAAATTACATAACTGAAAATGTTTGGCCATTTGAAAAACTCATTGCTTATTATTGACACATTAATTCCAAGAAAAAAATTCTATTAAGTTTGCTTAAAATAATTATTTTTAAAATCTATTTATTGCAGATTAAATCAAAGAAGAATTTTAATAAACCACTGGATCAGTTGGATTTGAGTGTTCCCCTCCCCACCCATTTCACCAGTGCTGACTTAGACTCTCTGGTTTTCTAACAATTATGAACTCTATGAAATGTCCCTTACTCCCAGATCTGTATTCTAAATGAAGATAAATACGTTATCTGAATTTCAATGCTTTCACTCAGTGTCTAATTCTTTCTTTCTTTCTTTTCTTTTTTTATTGGCAAGGTGATGTACAGAGGGGTTTCAGTTATGTAAGTCATGTAATGAGTACATTTCTTGTCAACCTTGTTACCCCTTCCCTCAATTTTCTCCTACTTTCCCTCCCTCCTAAGTCCCCCCACAAGTTGTACAGATCATTTCCAAAATGTTGTCTTGTGTATGTCGCTGTTGCATTGGTTCCCCTCTTGTCCTTTGTCTAACCATTCTGTTGTTCTTCCATTCCCTAAGTCAGATAAACGTATATTTAATACCAGGGTACCAAAATCAAATAGACTTACAACACAGGATATACCATGGGGGAAGAGCATACAAAGGAAACAAAAATCACATAGTACATTAAAAACAACAATATCAAAGAAAGACCTCTTGTGTCCATGTTTTGGAGTTCATTTCATTTAGCATCATCTTATATGGTCATATGTACATAGCTATTGAGCTATTCTGCTCATCTGCACAACTATGTTTATCACAGCATTATTCACCATAGTCAGATATGGAATAAACCCAGATGACCCTCCATAGATGAACAGATCAAGAAAATGTGATATATATATATGTATATATATACATATATATATTTATATAATTGAATTTATGCTTCCATCAGAAAGAACTACACTGCCTCATTTGTAAGAAAATGGAAATACTTGGAAAAAATCACATTAAGTGAAGCAAGCCAGACTCAAAGAAAAATAGGTCCCATGATTTCCCTTATTTGCAATAAGTAGCAAATTTCTAGGATAATCTTACCAGAGGAGCAGAATAGCTCAATAGCTATGTACATTGGTGTTTAATTCTTCCAGGTCATGTTTTCCCCTAAGTTTGATTTAATTAATTTAACCAATCAACCTCCATGCATGGGTCCTGTGTTAATATACTTTTTAATTAACTTTCTAAATAATCAGTGGGCATTTAAAAATGATGAACACAGAATCACTATGTATGTCAAAAACAAAACAAAACAACTCTCATAAATTTCAAATGTCTGACACACACTTCATTATTAGGGCAATTGTGAACAAAATATGAAGCAAATAGAAGCAGGTGGTCACAAAAAATAAAGCAAATACCATAAACGAAAGCAAATAAGTATTCTTACTATACCATGGTATAGAGTCCAAAAAGAAAAGAAAATTTAAAAATATTTGCTCAGAATAATTAGCCATTAAACTCTCAATGATAGCAAATTTTAGCTTAATCATTCTGGAGGGAAAAATGTATTACATGGAAAAGACCTTTGGTACTCTTTTCAAAGACTTTATGCAATATGCTATTCTTAAGAATAATAGAAATGATTGCCAATTAAAGAAAATTCTTCTAAAATAACAGGAGCATTTATAAGTCTGGGCTGTTTACAAGTGCCTGTCAAAAGAGTCCTGATACTTTCCAAGAGACTAGCTTTATACAACCAAAAAATCTTTTTACTTCACCAAAACCAAGAATAATATATCGGCATAGAAAGCTAGTTTGGGAGATATGGAATGTATCTGTGTAATTTTCCAAATGTTTCCGTTCTTTTATTTCTTTAAAGAGAGGAGGCAGGCACAGTAGTTAAAATTTACCATCTATGGTATGAAAGAAATGGAGCTCAGGTGGATTGTGATTAGAGACCAGACCAACAAGTGAAATATGTCTGTAATCTCAGCTATATGAGAAAGCATAGGTTGGATAATCAAGGTCACAGGCCAGGAGACCCCATCTGAAAAATTGCTAAAGCCAAAACTGTGCTGGGGCATGCCTAACAAATGTGAAGCCAACAGTTCAACTGCCAGTACCTGAGAAAACACAATATGAAGGAAAAATGGAAGGAATGAAGGAAGAGAATGCAATAATAAAAGAAGAAAAGAAATATTTCCTTGTTAACTGAGGCTTCAAATATTTCATTTCAAGTAAGCATGAAGATAGATACCCAGTGCCAAGAAACTATTATGACCAGGCGCCAGCAGCTCATGCCTATAATCCTAGCTATTTAGGAGATTGAGATCTGAGGATCGTGGTTCAAAGCCAACCTGGGCAGGAAAAGTCTAAGAGACTCTTATCTCCAATAAACCACGCAGAAAACCGGAATTGGTGCTGTGGCTCTCTAACCTTGAGCTGAAGAGCTGAGGGACAGCACCCAGGCCCAGAGTTCAAGCTCCAGGACTGACAAAAAAAAAAAGAAAAAAAGAAAGAAAAGAAAAAAAAGGAACCATTATGCTAAAACTAATGTTATTTTAAATATGACACAATGAATAAAGATAATTTTGTTTAAAATTAAATCAGTAAAATATAGCTTTTAAGCAATCATTAAGGATTAAAATTCCTTTTAAAAAAGACAAGATTGAGTAGGTCATGGAACATATTTTTCCACTTAACATCAGAGACTGATAATGCCATTGTTTTAAAGTGAATGCCATTGTCCTGAAGTACTATTGTCCCTCTGTATCTGTGAGGACTCATGACAGAACTCTCACAGATAGATACTACACTGCATGGATGCTCAAATCCCTTATATAAAATGGCATGTGACCCACCTATAACCTAATTGGGTCATTCAATCTACTTTCAATTACCTCTAGGTCAGTACAATACCTAATAAACATGAAATCTTGCACACATTGTTATACAATGCTGTTTAGAAAAACTCTGCATATGTTCAGTAGACAACCAATATTTCAAATATTTTCTATCATATTGGATGGATTCCCAAGGCCTGGATGACCTACCATAGAATCTATCAGTTATATATATATATATATATATAATTTTAATATAAATTATAACATTTTATCTCTGCCTATGAGTATGTGTTTAATTTTAAAGGAAAGCAGTCTAAAGTTACTGTAGCAATGTTTAAAACTCAAAAGCATAATGTAAACCATGGGACCTATGTTTCTTTGGGTCTGGCTTACTTCACTTAATATATTTTTTTCCAAGTCTTTCCATTTCCTAACAAATGGGGCAATGTCATTCTTTCTGATGGAGGCATAGAATTCCATTATACATACATACATACATATATATATATATATATATCACATTTTCTTGATCCATTCATTACTGAGGGGTATCTGGGTTGGTTCCATATCTTAGCTATGGTTAATAATGCTACAATAAAAATAGTCATGCTGGTGGCTTTAGTGTGGTCTTGTTTGTGATCATTTGGGTAAATGCCCAAAATTGTGGGATTGCTGGGTCATAGGGGAGCTCTATGTGGAGTCTTTTGAGGAACCTCCATACTGCTTTCCAAAGTGGTTGAACAAGTTTACACTCCCACCAACAATGCAGTAAGGTTCCCTTCTGTCCACATCCCCCCCCAACATTTAATATATGTCTGAGACAAGCAGAAACAGTCAGATTAAGTTGATGTTAGGTGAAAGGAACCCCAAGATAAGGACTCAAATGTTTTTTTCTTGCTTGCTATTGTTACTAACATATTTATAAGATGATTTCTTTGATGCTTTGTATGTCCCTCCCCCATGGTATAACCCCTGTTTTCAGTGTATTTGATGTTGGTATAATTTGTGGAGGGGAAGGGAAAAAACAAATCATTTAACTAGGGATACAGGTGGACCCATTACAACAATGAGATGTACAAGACGTTATGTCAAAAAACGAACTTTACAACTTTGTGCCTCGGGGGCAGGAGGGGAGAGAGTGGGAAGGGATGATAAGGGGAAACAAAGGAGGAGGCAAAAATACTTGATAAGAAATGTACTCATTACCTTGCTCATGTAATTGTAACCCCTCTGTATGGTATTTTCACAATAAATAAAATTTAAAAAATAAAAAACATAATGTAAGTCATTAATAAAATCACATTTATTGACAGTTCAAATTCTTCCAAATATGTCTTCAAGATGTCCATTCATCCTCATTCAGAGAATATAAGTCTTGGGCTGGGAAGGTGGCTCCATGTTAGAGTGCTTGCCTTGCATGCATGAGGCCCTGGGTTTGATTCCTCAGTGCAGGGAGCCAGGGCAAATGCCATTACAAGATGGCGCCCACTTCCTTGCAGCTTAGAGGTAAACAACTCCATATTAGGCAATGCTTGGCTGGACTGTGAGTCCTAGGTTTTGCGCATGTGCAAGCCACTTAGAGCCCTTAGCCAATCCTGTGGCACCTGGTGACGGCGAGAGGCGGATGACCAATGATAGAATGACCCGTGTTCCTATTCCCTATATAAGCGGCCACATTTTCGTGTACGGGGTCTCTCGCTCAAGCTCTCCCATCAATTCAAAAGCTCTCCAATAAAGTGTGATCTGAGAAGACTCCTGGTGTGGTGGTCGTCCTTCCTTTCTGGTCGAGAAGGCGTTTGCCGCACCTCAGCACCACATAAGCAGAAAAAAACGGCACTGTGGCTCAAGTGGTAGAGTGCTAACCTTGAACTGAAGAGCTGAGGGACAGCACCCAGGCCCAGAGTTCAGGCCCCATGACCCACAAAAATAAAACCCCAGAGAATGTAAGTCTTATGAGGTTTATTATAAATTAATATATATATATATATACATACAAGAGAAACATAATGTACAATATAATATAACATAACCATATATTTCTCTCCCTGTTCTATGTTTTGTTTATGGAAGTTACTGTGTCATATTTTTCCAGTAGTGTTGTTCCAGATTTTGCTAATTATATTCTTATATTATAATATTAGTCCTTGCTTTCAATACCGCCTTTTTAAAAGTCTGGCCATTGGATTTCATGGCTGCTCTGTTTGTTTCAGGTCTTCTTGTTACACAATATCAAAATTTACATCATGTATTATGAAAGAAATGTGTTTTTATTTTTATGGTATCGGTGTCCATTGATAATTATTTTCTTATTTGTTTGATTACATGTTGGCAAAGCATTTTCTATTCTATTTCTGCTCTTATGCCAGTTCTAGTTCAATCACAGAAAAAGAAATGACAAATCCCATGTGTGTCTTTCATAGGATAAAAGATTGTCAGACATCAGTGTGATTCATTTAAAAAGTTAGTCTTATGATGCATATTTATGCACCCATAGCACTACAATGCCCCTCACTGCCCCCTCCAACTTTGCTCTATTACACAATCTGTCCAGCAATCCTTTATCTCTAGCAAGTACCTCATATGATCAAATTTCTGTTCTAGGTTCTGAGCATACAGTAAGGAGCAAATAAAATAAAATTGTC
Organism: Dipodomys ordii; assembly: GCF_000151885.1. Classification (NCBI taxonomy): domain Eukaryota; kingdom Metazoa; phylum Chordata; class Mammalia; order Rodentia; family Heteromyidae; genus Dipodomys; species Dipodomys ordii. The sequence goes on from NW_012267250.1 coordinate 6,407,742, forward strand.
TTCATATACCTTACATTAGATTAAAAATGAAGACTCCACATAGAGCTCCCCTGTGACCCAGCAATCCCACTTTTGGGCATTTACCCGAATGATCACAAACAAGACCATACTAAAGCTACCAGCACGACTATGTTTATTGCAGCATTATTTACCATAGCTAAGCATGGAAGCAACCCAGATGCCCTTCAGTAGATGAATGGATCAAGAAAATGTGGTATCTATACACAATGGAATTCTATGCCTCCATCAGAAAGAATGACATTGCCCCATTTGTTAGGAAATGGAAAAACTTGGAAAAAATTATATTAAGTGAAGTAAGCCAGGCCCAAAGCAACATAGGTCTCATTGTTTCCCTTATTTGCAATAACTAGTATATGTCTGAGACAAGCAGAAACAATCAGATAAGTTAGGTAGGCGAAATGAACCCCAAGATAAGGACTCAGATGTTTTTTTCTTGCTTGCTATTGTTACTAACATATTTATAAGATATTTCTTTGTTTCTTTGTATGTCCCTCCCCCACGGTATAACCCTTGTTTTCACTGTATTTGATGTTGGTGTAATTTGTAGAGGGAAAGGGAAAAAACCAAATGTTTAAATAGGGATACATGTGGACCCATTACAACAATGAGATGTACAAGACATTATGTCAAAAAATGAACTTTACAGCTTTGACATGGGGGGTGAGGAGGGCTGATGGAGGGAGATGGGAAGGGATAGTAAGGGGAAACAAAGGAGGAGGCAACAATGCTTGATAAGAAATATACTCATTACCTTGCTCATGTAATTGTAATCCCTCTATATGGTATTTTCAGAACAAAAAATAAATAAAAATGATTGAAAAATACAAAACATACCCTTTCTTCTTTTTAGACATAAGACAAAATTCTGAGTTATTCATCAGCAAACCAGCATGTTTTTAGTTCTTGGTCCATGTCCAAATTCCCAGAAGTCCATCTGAAATGCCATAGGCTAAAATACAGAAGGTCTAGTTTGGGGATACAAAGAAACTAAATTCAAAGAACATAGTCTGGAGCTGGAATGAAAATTTAAAAAAAGAGGGAAATGTGAACTTTCTTCAATCTCTGACATTTATCAGTCATGCTTACGGTTTTACAAACAATACTTTGACCTACACCTTTTCAACATTGTGAAATTCTAAAATACAAAAGAAAAATCACCTTTCTTTGATCTGTTGTGTTTCTAGGTCTCTATTAACAAAATTTCGGCCTGTGCCAAGGAGACCTAGGGTTTCTCCTATTCCATCCTGTAATGTTTTCAGAGTGTCTGCTTTGACTCCGAGGTCTTTGATCCATGTGGAGTTGATTCTGGTGCAGGGTGATAGATAAGGATCTAGCTTTAGTTTTCTACAAGTGATTAACCAATTTTGTCAGCACCATTTACTGAAGAGGCTGCCTTTCTTCCATTCTATTTTTTTTAGCTCCCTTATCGAAGATTAGATGGCTATAGGTCTGTGGGCTCATTTCTGGGTTTTCAATTCTATTCCATTGGGCCTGAGGTCTGTTCTTGTGCCAGTATCAAGCTGTTTTGATTACTATGGCTTTGCTGCATTGTTGGTGGGAGTGTAAACTTGTTCAATCACTTTGGAAAGTAGTATGGAGGTTCCTCAAAAGGTTCCACATAGAACTCCCCCTATGACCCAACAATCTCACTTTTGGGCATTTACCCAAAATGATAACAAACAAGACCATACCAAAGCTACCAGCACAACTATGTTTATTGCAGCATTATTTACCATAACTAAGATATGGAACCAAGCCAGATGTCCCTCAGTAGATGAATGGATCAAGAAAATGTGGTATATATACACAATGGAATTCTATGTCTCCATCAGAATGAATGACATTGCCCCATTGTTAGAATGACATTGCCCCATTGGAAGACTTGAAAAAAATTATATTAAGTAAAGTAAGCCAGGCCCAAAGAAACAAAGGTCCCATGGTTTTTCTTATTTGCAATAACTAGTATATGTCTGAGTCAAGCAGTAGAGGTCAGATAAGTTGATGTTAGGGACATGAACCCCAAGATAAGTATTCAAAGGGTTTTTTTTTCATGCGATTGTTTCTAACATATTTATAAGATGATTTCTTTGTTGCTTTGTATGTCCCTCCCTCACGGTATGACCCCTGTTTTCACTATATTTGATGTTGGTATAATTCGTGGAGGAGAAGGGAAAAACAAATCATTTAAATAGGGATACAGGTGGACCCATTGCAACAATATGATATACAAGTCGTTATGTCAAAAAACGAACTTTACAACTTTGGTGGGGGTTGGAGGATCAGATAGGTGTGGGGGTTGGTAATGGGAAAGGATGGTATGGGAAACAAAGGAGGAGGCAACAATGCTTGATAAGAAATGTACTCACTATCTTTCCCATGTAATTATAACCCCTCGGTATGGTATTTTCATAATAATAATAACCGCCATACTAAATTAGTGGATGTGGTGGTCAGGATTTAAAGTCTACATTTTCAAAAACAACATATGAGAAGTTCTCTGAAAAATAACTGGAAAAAAATCTAACTCATTATCTGTAAGTTCTATGAGTACTTAGCAGAATATATTGGCTTCTTTTCCTGCTTGGAAGATGTAATTCTGTAGTTAAATGTGTTTATGACCTACCAAGTCAAGTATCAAATAGCTTTTTTCTTATTAATTAGTCCACATAGGGTTGTAACAGCATAAATTTGGTGTCATAGAAGTCCTTAGTTCACATTGTTTATGAATCCTGTAAAATATTTTGTAACTTTAGGTCAGTTATCTTTCTTTCCTAAGCACCAGTTTTATTGTTCATATAATAGGCATGATAGTTAAACCTAACTCATTCGTTGTTTACAGCATTAAATATAAGGCAACCACTGTAGCAGCTAGCTCATAGTAAACACAATAAATGATGGCTATTGGTTCATTTCCACAAGAATAACTTTTCTTTTCATATTTAAAAACTCAGACCAGCATCCCACAAAAAAGGAACTATGGATGTTAAATCTAGTCATATTTATCTAGATACAAACTTGTATAATATCCTACATCAATTTTTTAAAATATCTTCTCATAAAAAGCTGAGGTAATTGGAGGATAGGAAGACACTGAAGAGAACGAAGGACTCTATATTTTCTGTTCCAAATTACAGAAGTTATGCTGACTGGTTCCAATTCATTGATAATACACTTGACTGCAGTTTGTTGTACTGATAAAATAGCTTGGTTTCTTTATACTTCTTGCCATTTTCCAATAGATTCTGCTAAAATCACAGGCAAAATTTGAGCCTCCAAATAAGCACCTCATTTTCACTTATGAGAAGGATCCTCAGATACTGTAGGATGTTCAAGAGCTCATTGAAGAGGAAACAGAGCTCAGAGGTGGAGAGGAAACGCTCATGTGTTTCAGCAAAGGTGTTGTCTGCTAAACAGGTGAGAAGTATTTTCTGCTTCAATGATTCAGATTAAATTCACCAGACTAAAAGAAGAAAAATGAGCTCTGAGAAACGTTGTATGCTTCTTTGCTGCCTTCATTTTTTTTTGACCCGATAGTTCCAGGTGTGAAGTTTAATAACTGAAGCTCCTGACACTTGATAAGAATTCAGGGCAATTGTCAGAACTCAGAAAGATGTTATAGGACTGCCTTAGGTGAGTGAGAAATCATGTTTGCTCCACATCAACATGAAATGCTGCAATGAATAAAAGGAAGCTAGTGAACAGAGGCTGGAACCCTGGACAAAGTGGTAGATTTGGTTCAACGGGGGAGTGCAGAAACTGCATAACTTGGTTATTCTATGTAAAAACAGGCAGTAGAGGTAGAATTCCTGCCTCTAGTTGCATTGGATAATGCTGAGATGCAGATCTACAGCATGTCTTGTATGTAACTTTTTATGTAAATCCATATTCTGTGCATATGAATACTTTTAGTTGCTCTTATTCCTCATTTGGAATTAAATTACTATGAAAGAGAAATTTATATGCTTTGATACTCTTCTTGCTCAAATCATTTCGTTTCCTTTAGACATGTGAATGTTATATAATTAAGTTACCTAGTGATGTATACAACACACAATTGCATATTCTATAGAATATACAATTAAATTGAAAAGTAGACCTTTATCAATAATGGCTTTAGGGCTTGTCATGATTGTGCATTTCTGTGGTGTTAGCCACTTGGAAAGGTAGGGAGATTGTGGTTCAAGACCAGTACAAGTACAAGTGAGTTAAGATTTATTTTACCCTGCACCAAATGAACCAAAGACCTTGGAGTCAAAGCAGACACCCTGAAAACATTACAGGACAGAATAGGAGAAATCCTAGGTCTCCTTGGCGCAGGCCGATATTTTCTTAATAGAGACCCGGAAACACAACAAATCAAAGAAAGGTTGGACAAATGGGATTGCATGAAATTGCAGAGCTTCTGCATGGCAAAGGACATAGCTGGCAAGATCATTAGAAGCCCATGGATTGGGAGAAGATCTTCACTAGCCATACAACAGACAAGGGTCTCATATCTAAAATATACTTGGAACTCAAAAAATTAAATCCCCCCACAACAAATCCTCAAAGAAATAAAAGCCTGATAATATGGTTCAAGTGGTTAGTGCAAGTATGGAAACTAAGTTTGCCAACTAGTACTGCCAAAATAATAAGAATGAGAATGTTCTTAAACTGGTGTTCATCTCAGCAATTTTTTACTTTATTTTGTTAGTCCTGGCGCTTGAACTCAGGGCCAGGGCCTGGGCACTGAAGGCTGGCATTGCACCACTTGAATCATGGTTATACTTACAACATTTTAGTAGGTAACCAGAGATAAGATTCTCACAGAATTTTCTGCCCAGACTAGCTTCCAACTGCAAACTTCAGAACTCAATCTTCCAAGTAACTAGAATTACAGACCTAAGCCACTGGCACCCAATTTCAGCAATTGTTTTATTACAAATGTTATACATAAATCCATCATTAAAAATACAGCTAGGGCTGGGAAGGTGGCTCAGAGGTAGAGTGCTTGCCTTGCATGCCTGAGGCCCTGGGTTCGATTTCTCAGCACCACATGAGCAGAAAAAGCCGGAAGTGGCTCTGTGGCTCAAATGGTAGAGCACTAGCCTTGAGCTGAACAGCTGAGGGACAGCACCCAGGTTCAGAGTTCAGGCCCCATGACCGACCAAGAAAAAAATACAAATAACAGTAAACCAGTTGCTAACAAATTGATGTTTTCCAAGTCTTTCAATTTCCTTACAAATGGGACGATGTGATTCTTTCTGATGGAAGCCTAGAATTCTATTGTGTATACATACAACATTTTCTTGATCCATTCATAAAAGACAAATAATTACACCTGGACATGATTAATGAAAGAGCAATCTAAATATTCATCTGTGAAAACAAAGAAGGACAGAATCATAAGCACTCAATAGCTATGTGCATAAGATCATATAAATTGATGCTTATTGAAATAAACTCCAAGAAATAGGTGGGTTTTTTATGATACTGTTTGTGGCTCTTTTTCCCCCTTTTCTTTTCTTCTTTCTGTTTTTCTTTGGTTTATTCCCCCTCTGTCCATGTTTTTGATTTCTGTATCCTTTGTCTTGTGATCAAGTTTATCTGATTTGGCGAGAGGAAGGGGAAACATGGAAATGGTGGGACAATGGCTAAATCAATTCAGCAGTGAAACCTGCTATACTATGTTGGAAATTAACTATACAATTTGAGGGGAGGGCTTTCAGGCGGGACAATCTGGGAGAGAATGAGGGAGGGAGTAACATTGTTCAAAAGGAAATGTACTGAAGACCTGAATCACATAACTGCAACCCTTCTGTACATCAACTTCACAATACTTTTTTTTTAAGTGGAGGCATTTGAGAAAACCTTAAAAGTTTGGGGGTCTTATTTTTTTTTAGTACAACTTCCTCTAAATAAGCCTCTTGATGAGGTAAAAAGAAAAAGAAACGTATACAGGGATTTTTGTAATTTTATTCCATCCTGAGAAATGAGTTGACACCTTACATAGTTGTCTATTCTCACCCTGCACGAATGTTCATCATGTCTACAGATGTTTTGTAGAGTAAGGAATCAGGAAGAAACAGCTATGAGTCCACCTCACGTACTGCTAATTTTCTTAGTTTTAAGGCCCGAAGGACTCCTATTTAAATTTTTTGTCTGAACAGATAAGGAAATTAAATGCTATATGTACATAATCACATTTTCTCTCCTTTAAATGCTGTTCAGAATTTAGCTTTGAAAAGAATTATGAAGAACTTGGCTGAATTATGGAATAAACCAAATTTTATTAAAAACAGATATAAGAAATATTTCAAAGCCTTCTTTCAAAATCTTCAAAGAGCCTTTTGTCTTGGAGTATGATGGATTTGGCTGTGTCAAAGATTTCAACGTATTTAAGAGCTGGGAATAGATATAAGTCACATATAATCAGACATAGTGAATACAGGAATTGTGATAATATTGAAGTGTTTGTGACACACAAACGCACAAAATGAACAGATGACAAATGACAAATTTTCAGACTATACGAAATTATGTTTGGAAATAGAACATAAAAGGTGATGCTTAATCTGAGTTAGATTTGTGCCACAGTTTAATTATTATGCATTTCCTACAATAATCATTTATCCATACCTCAATGGCTCACCAGTGTTTATTCAAACTACTCAGGAGGGAAAGGTCAGGAGAATTTAGGATTGAGAATAGCCTATGTGAACGGTCACCTGAAATTCCAGCTGTGTTGGACGCTAAGATCAGGAGGATTGTGGTTTCAGAAGATCCAGAGCAATGACATTTTCAAGAGTCTATTTCAACAGAAAAGGCTGAATGTGGCAGCATGCTCTACTCAGCCCAGTTATGCTAGGAACTTATAATTATGAGGATCATGGTCCCACTAGGCCAGGCAAAATATGAGATCTTGTGTGAAAAGATCTAGAACTGTGTCTCAAGCAGTAGAGTATCTGCCTGGCAAGTGCAAGGTCTTGAATTCAAATCCCACTACTACAAAAAGGAAAAAATATTTTGATTCACTAAAATCTCATAATAATAGTCTAATTAACTGTTCATGAATTGAGAAACGAAGATTTATTTACTTACTGCTATATTCTAAAAGTTTCATTTAACACCATTCATTTCAATCTTGTGTAGCTACTCCACATTAATTCTGAGCTCATGTTATGAGTCACCTTAACCAATATAATAAAGCAATGCACAGTCAGACAGGGATCCAGATTAGGCTTTTAAGTGGGCTATTGTTTAATAAGGTAAAAGAAAATGTATTTATATAAAGAAGATAAGAATTTTTTTCAGGGAGCTAGGATGTAGTTCAGGGGCAAAGCGCTTTCTAAGAAAGTACAATGTCCTGGGTTTGATCCCTGGTACCAAAAAAAAAGACAAAAACAGAGCAGTCAAAATAAAACATAAAAATTATTTTCAAAAATACCAAATAGACTAAAAACAACTGAAGTCCCTTAGTTGGGCATTCGTGGCTCACATATATAACCCCAGCTACTCAGGAGGCTGAGATCTGAGGATCATGGTTTGAAGCCAGCCTGGACAACAAAGCCCATGAGGTTCTTCTTATGTCCAATTGAACACTAAAAAAGCTGGAAGTGGAGCTGTGGCTCAAGTGGTAGAGTACTAGCCCCCAAACTCAGGGACAATGTCCAGGCTCTGAGTTTAAGCACTTGGGCCAGCAACAGAAAAAGAAGAGAGAGATAAAGAAGGAAGAGAGGAAAGAAAAGGAAAGAAAGGGGAAGGGAGGGGAGAGGAAGGGGAGATGAGTGAAGAAGAGAGGAGAGAATAGGAGAGGAGAGGAGAGAAGAGAAGAGGAGAGGAGAGGAGAGGAAAGAAGGAAAGAAAAAAGAATGGAAGGAATGAAGAAAATAAGGAAGGAAAGAGAGGGGAAAATTATTAAAGTAGACAATAGAACCTAGAAAGATAATTTCTTTAACTCATTAACAATGCCTAAGAAACCTGAAAAATAATGTTCTAAGTTGAATGTTTGGATCATTTCTTCAAGTTCCAGAAGAAAACCCTCTCTCTTCCTCTTGGGCCATATATTGCCATTAGTTAATTGAGCAATTCACGTCTGTTGAGGGCATTTTATTTCTGCTACTTCTTCAGCCTGAAACTTTTTGATTTGAGAGACTAAACTACCTTGTTCTGTCATTCCCCTCAAGTATCAGTCTACTTAAATTTCCACTTAACAAAATGCTTATTTGTCAAATACATGACTGACTGACTGGCTGAATGAATGAATGAATACATTTGGAGATAATCAGCTTTACCCCCAGATATCCTAATCTTCCTGAAAACCAGGGTTATTCTTAAGATCTGAGCTACAAAGCTGAGGAGATTTAGTATTCTAAGACTTCATAGAATAGCTTCCTACTCTCCCCAGGTGCCTATGGCCTGTGGCTGAACAAAGATGCATTTAGAATCTCATCTTCATTGATCATGCTTCTTCTGCATTAAGCCTCTTTGCTATTAAGGTGAGTAATTCGATTCTCATTAGGTACACAGAGTCTGCAGAATTCTTCTTTATGATACAATGCCCAAGATAGTTATGAGTCTTGGTTCTGAAAAGCAGTTATCTCATTTTAATTTTCCATGAAGAAACCTCCACTATGGACATTTAAACATTTGGAAATACCAATAGATAGATACATGAATGTTTTTTCTCTCGTCTACCTCCTACCCTAATTACTGTAAGTAGTTACTTTGCTTTTATTTAATCATATCTATAGGCCAAGTGTTGAGCACCTTGATAATCATGCTCTTCCCTTTCCTTGTTTTTGCAAAAAGACACAAATAGGTACAATGGAATGAGGAGTGCAGCATGAAGACCAAATAACCTGATAGTAAAGTCTAATTATCTCATTTATGGTTCTTCTGATCCATGCATAACAGGAGAAAACCTCTTAGAACACAATGGTATCCAAGACAAGAAGTATACCTTATTAAGGGAGAAAATGGCTTCATTATAATCAAACATTGCCCTGTCTCTTAAAAAAATCAATGTATGTCTTTTCAAGAAAAATATTGTTTATATAGATTATTGTTTTAATACATAAGTTGACTCCTCTCACTGTTGGGGGTATACTTGCCTTGGGAGAAATATATTTCTTTGGCTCCTGGGTGAGCCTAGCAGCATTTTTTTTCTATGCCATTCCATTTGCTTTCATACCTCGAAGTGAAACACAAAGCAGACTTCATAAATACCAGTCATTTCCTAAGATTGGAACCCATACTTGAGCAAGTTGCCGAGTTTAAAACCTAGCACCATCAAAATAATGATGGGAATAATAATAATGATAATAATAAGTGTAATAAAGTAAAAATTAAGAAGTGCTGTAGTGAGACTTTGCAAATGTGATATTAAAGGCAAAATGAAAAAAAGTATTTTCACACTATCACTTGCTGACTTGTTCACATTGTATGCTGAATATTTATACTCCTAATTAGATTCTTACTTCTACCAACGTCTGTGGAACTGAAATGCAAGTTCTGTAAATTGCTTGATTACTATGGTATACCATCAAGTCCTTACACTTTCTTGACATGCCATAGATCTGGCCAACGTGAAGCTAAAAGCTTAGCTATTTCCTCTTTATTGACTTGTTCCATTGGGAGATGGCAACATAAGCAATCTAACACATCATAGATTTGTGCACTTTTAGAGGACATTTTCTGAGAATTTTCAGAAATGGAATTACTGTTGTCACTATTTCATATTTTCCCCTTTCCTCTACATCCTCTTTCACACTATCCCTTAAGAAAATTTTGTTCTTAATCTTCAGATCAAAAAAAAAGCAATTGGAAATATCTGAATTTCCAATTGCATATGATGGCTTCTTGAATGAATTCCAATTGAACAGTTTTGGGGAACAGAATAAAAGTATAATGAGAAAAACACCTGAAGTCTAAAACTGCCATCTTGGTTCCATTTCAGCAGGTTTCAGTAAATGGGCCATATTCTCTACAGCAATCAGCAATGGTTATGCTCTAAATTGATATTGTTATAACTTTCACAGAGTTCCTACGCTGGGCTTTCTGAAGTTTTCTTTTCTTTGTTCTTTCTTTGGTGGTGCTGGGATTAGAACTCATTTTGGGGCTTGCTAGGAAAATACAATACCACTTGAGTCATGCCCCAGTCCTTTTTTTCAACATAGGCCAGCCTCAGACCCAGATAGCTGAGACTACTGACATAAATCCCAAGTTCTGGCTTGTTATGTGAGATAGAGTCTCACTAAGTTTGTTTTTTGGCTTGGGCTGCCTTTGAAAGAAAATTGTTCCTTTCTTTGCCACCCAGGTAAGCTGGGATTATAAGTATGAACCATGATGCCCAGCATGGTATGTTATTTCTATCTGCCAAATAGAAAATATGGTTTTATTTTTAATCTCTCCAGTAAGTGTATGATTAATAAATACCAAATTTGGGCCTGGCTTACTTTACTAAATATATTTTTTCCAAGTGTTTCTATTTCCTAACAAATGTGGCAGTGTCATTGATAGAGGCCTAGAATTCATGTATACATATATATATATATATATATATGTACACACACACACACACACATATTATATTTTTTGATCCATTCATCTACTGAGGGGCATCTGGGTTGGTTCTATATCTTAGCTATGGTAAATAATGCTTCAATAAGCATGGTTGTGCTGGTAGGCCCAAAGAAACATAGGTCCCATGGTTTTCCTTATTTGCAATAAATAGCATACATCTAGGACAAGCAGAAAAGGTCAAAAGCTATGTACCTATGACCATATAAGATGATGTTAAGCAAAATGAACCCCAAGATAGGGACACAAGAGGTTTTAGCTTTGCTGCTGTTGTTTTTAATGTACTTATAATGTACTATGTGGTGTTTTTTTGTTTCTTTTGTACGTTCTTCCCCCATGGTATAACCCCTGTTCTCACTGTATTTGATTCTGGTGCCCTGCATCTTGTATATACATTTTTCTAATTTGGGGAAGGGAAGGGAAATAACAAAATGCCAGAATAAAGATACAGGTTGATCCATTCTAGCAATGATATGTACAAGACACTATGTTGAAAACAAACTTTACAACTTTGTGGAGGAGAGGGGGAAGGGAGGAGTTGGGGAGGGAAGGGATCATTGTAGGGGAAAACAAAGGAGGAGGTAACAATGCTCCATAGGAAATGTACTCAGTACTTACTCATGTAACTGTAACTCCTTTCTGTAGTATCTTTACAATAAAATGAGATGTACAAGTCGTTATGTTGAAAAACAAACTTTACAGCTTTGGGGGGGGGGATATGGGAAGGGATGGGAATGGGAAACAAAGAAGGAGGCAACAATGCTTGACAAGAAATGTACTCATTATCTTGCCCATGTAATTGTAACTCCTCTGTATGGTATTTTCATAATAAAAATCTAATATATATATATGTATATTAAAAAAGAAGAAATGTCAAATTTGTAATATATCACACAACTTTCTCTCTGACTGAGGAATAATGATGTAAGAGGTCCCTATTCTTTCTGGTATAACACGTAGCCATGTGTCATCTTAGATTATTGTTTTCTTGAATACACAACTGGAAATCTGTGAATGAAACATGACAGTGCTCCAATCTCATTGCATAAGCAAGGAATTCAGAAACATGGCATTGGAAAATGATACTATTAGCTTTAAGGGAATGACTTCTAACAGACAGAAAGGTTTTGCTACCCCCCAGCTCTTGAGGATCACAGTCCAACATGCAAAAAATTGATTCCAAGCAGCCCAGTCTATAGGCACTAACAACACATAACTCAGTGTTTAGGACTCACCATGTCAACATCTGTATCTTCCAATAAAACCATGAGGCCTTGGGACTTCTATCAAACTGCTCCTTCCTCTGCCTTCCTGCCCTCCAAGGAGGAGTACATTTTTTGCTTCTTTTTGATTTTATATGCATTCCTGAACCTGTTTCTGATGCAGTCCATATATGTCTGTCTTTTAATTCCATCTGGGATATTAGAACTTTCTAGATTTGGTCCCAGTTACATATTTTGGTGAACTAATCTGGAAGATGCCAGTAGAACTTTACTCAGGAACAGGTGACTTATTATTCTCTGAAATGCAAAGATTATTTGATAACTTCAAGAGAAAAGTCCACTTGACTCCATCTAAAAAAAAACATCAAAAAGTGGGACTGGAGGCCTGACACAAGAGGAAGAGATCCTTCTTGGAGAGTAATCTTAGTGAGGCGATTCCATGAATTCAAACCCCATAGTTTGTTTCTTTTATTCTAATTATTATTCTGAACCATATATAATACCTATCAGAACAGTGACAAACTAGAATTTGATTTGTTATTATTAATCTCACTAGAAATTAGCTGTGGAAAAATTCACACTGGACAGAAATTTCCATCTTTCCTTCACAGCACTGCAATACACCCCCTCTCAAGTTGATACATATAACCCTTATTATGGCTTTTGGTCAATGAAACAATATGGTTTTGAACATTCTTTCTGTAGTTGCTTAAATATAGCTGGAAAACATGATGCATTCAGATCTATTAAACATTTTAGGACAGTATCAATTCAGGATTGGTATTGGGCCATGTTTTTCTCTCAAGGCATTGTTAATTAGACATGAAGCATATTTTGTTTGTTGAAATATGGACAAAACAGCAATGAATTGCATTAGATGTTTTTCATCCAACTACATATAAAGAACCAAACAGTCAGGCGCCGGTGGCTCACACCTGTAATCCTAGCTATTCAGGAGGCTGAGATCTGAGGATCACGGTTCAAAGCTAGCCCAGGCAGGAAAATCCTTGAGATTCTTGTCTCCAATTGAGCATCAGAAAACCGGAAGTGGCACTGTGGCTGAAGTGGTAGAGTATATGCCTTGAGCTAAAGAGCTCAGGGACAGCACCCAGACCCATAATTCAAGTCCCAGGACTGACCAAAACAAAAGAAAGGGACCAAACATAATTAAACTAATCTTATTCTTATCTGTAATATTATAGGTACTTTGACTCAATAAATTAAAAATGTTTTCTTTATTTACACTATTGTATCTTTTGTAATCAGACTGATACACATGAGAATTACCTTCATAAAATTATAAATTGTATCATACAATATCATTACCTACAGGTACAATGTAAAGCAACCCTGGATCTTGTTCATCTTTCATGATTAAAACTGTACCCTTTGCCATGATAACTGCCATTCTCCTTACCTGAGCTTTAATATTCTAGATTCTTTATATATATGAGTATTTACTTAACTGCTTTATTTCATTAAGATGATGTCTTCCATTTCCATACAGGGTTTTCCTTCTTTTTTAAATTTCTGCCTATTTTTATTTGTATGTATAATAGTTCCTTACCTCATTGATGCGATTCTCTACTTCCTCTTGATGTGCTCCTACTCCAATGCATTATTTTAAGTGTGTTAAGTTTTCTAGAAACAGAAAACAACTTCAAACTAGCATAAATACCTCTTAACATCTCTTAACTAATAACTGCAAAGTTGGTTTTGTGGTTGAATTAACTTTCTTCCCATGTTCATGATGAGGACTGAGGATTTTTTCTTTGGTAATGTTTCCTTTTAAAAAATACTTTATTTTATTGTAAAAATGATGTACAGTGGTTACAGTTACCTGTGTAAGGTAATGAGTACATTCTTTGTTGAATATTTTTACCCCTCCTTCATTTTTCTCCCACTTTCCCTCTTCCCCTCCCCTCCCTGCCCCAAAGTTGTGAAGTTTATTTCCATTGTAGTATCTTGTGATATCACTGTTTTATTGGTTCACCTTTTGTCCTTAGTCTCACCAGTTTGTTATTCCCTTTCCCTTCCCCAAATGTCTATACAAGACACAGAGTACCAAAATCAAATAGGGTGACAGCAAGAGATAAAACCAAAGTAACATAAATCACAAAAGTAAAAATAAATAACTTTACACAGTACATTAAAAAGCCCTTTTTGTTTCCATATCTTGGAGTTCATTTCTATTAGCATCATTTTATTATAGTCATATATACATACCTATTGAGCTAGTGTTATCCTCTGTTTGGGCTAACCTAGACTTATACTAACTATGACAAATGAAGGAAACCATAGAGCTTGTGTTTCTTTGGATCTGGCTTATTTCACTTAATATGATGTTTTTCCAACCATTTCCATTTCTTTATGAATGGGGTGATGTCATTGTTTCTGATGGAAGCATAGAATTCCATTGTGTATATACACCACATTTCCTTGATCTATTCATCTACTGAGGAGCTTCTGGGTTGATTCCATATCTTACCTTCCATAAATAATGTTGCAATGAACATAGCTGTGCTGGTAGCTTTAATGTGGCCTTGTTTGTGTTCATTTGGGTAAATGCCTGTGAGTGGGATTGTTTAGTCTTTTGAGGAGTCTCTATAGTGATTTCCAGAACAGCTGTATCAGTTTACATCCCCAGCAACAGTGTAGTAGAGTTCCCTTTTAGTAACATTCCCATCAGGATCTGTTATTATTTGTTTTCTTGATAATGGCCATTCTAACTGGGGTAAAGTGGAATACAAATGTTGTTTTGATTTGCATTTTATGGCTAGAGAGGTTGAACATTTTTTCATATGTCTATAGGCCATTCTTATTTCTTCTTCAGAGAAGTTTCTCTTTAAGTCTTTATCCACATTTTTATTCGGCAGTTGTTTCTTTGAGGATTTGTTGTTGGGGGATTTAATTTTTTGAATTCCAGGTATGTTTTAGATATGAGACCCTTGTCCATTGTATGGCTAGTGAAGATCTTCTTCCAATCTGTGGGCTTTCTATTGATCTTGCTAGCTAAGTCCTTTGCCATGCAGAAATGCAGCAGTTTAATGCAATTCCATTTATCTAGTCTTTCTTTAATTTGTTGTATTTCTGGATCTTTACTTAGGAAGTTTCAGCTGTGCCAAGGAGAACTTGTGTTTCCCCTATTCCTTCCTGTAATATTTTCAGGTATCTGGTCTTATATTGAAGTCATTGCTCCATTTGGAATTGATTCTGCTTCAGGATGATATATAAGGATCTAATTTGAGTTTTCTACATGTGTATAGCCACTTCTGCCATTTGTTGAGGGGCTATCTTTCTTCCATTTAGTTTTTTTTTTTGCTCTGTTATCAACTATTAGGTGGCCATAGGTCTGTGAGATCATGTCTTTGTCTTTGATTCTATTCCATTGGTCCTCATGTCTGTACATGTGCCAAAACCAAGCTGTTTTTATTACTACAGCTTTATAATAGAGTTTGAAGTTTGGTATTTATATTCCTCCAGCACTGTTTTTCCTCCTAAGGATTATTTTTGCTAATCGGAGTCTTCTCATTGCATATGAATTTTTAGATTGCTTCTTCTATTTCATTAAAGAATGTTGTTAATATCTTGATGGTTATAGCATTGAATTTGTAAATAGCTTTTGCCAGTATTGGCATTTTTATGATGTTAACCCTCCCAATCCAGGAGCATGGGAGGGTTTTTCACTTCCTTAAATCTGCTTTTATTTCCTACTTCAGGTGTTTTAAGTTTTTATCCTAGAAGCTCTTTACCTCTTTGGTGAAGGTAATTTCTAGGGGTTTATTTTTGTGGCTATTTTAAAAGGAGTCCCCTTGATTAGAAGATGTAGCTATCACCAATCTCCCATATGCATCTGAAGACTTCTGTCTTTTGAGAGTTCTTTCCTTACCTGATAGTCCTCCCTGTCTTACAAACTTCTTCATTTCAATATGTCGGCCAACTTCACATAATAATAATTTTAATAATATCTATATCTAAATAATTTTAATAGTCATAAAAAGAAACTTCAAATGAATCAGAGTTCTAGTGTTTCAGAAAATTGTTGATTCTTTCTATATCCCAATTTGTCCAAGCCCTTAAAAATGAAGTTATGAAAAACTAAATATTTGAATAATGTTTTACTTATACTATTTTTTTGTTTCTGTGATAAATTTATCTGGATCCTCATAAGAAAACATCAGATTTCAAGTTGGTCCACTGATGATTTTTCATTACTGTCATTGCCAAGAAATGAGTGAAACTTTGATGGGAATAACTCAAGTTTCAGGTTAACCAATGGTCTTAGGACAATTTTGGATTTAAAAAAATCTCCCTATGTTATTTATCCAATCGTAATGATAGAAACAACTGGGGAAACAAAGTTTAAATCTTTAACTTTGTAAAACTTCCTCTCTAATGAAATTTGTACTAGGATGATACATAATACTCAGATCATAACATTATTTCACAATATAATACCAAAGATTCATTTGGTAATTGATTATTTTATACCTGAATTTGTCTTGAAAACTCCAAAGCCCCACATTTACTCAAAAGGGCCTACCTAGGGACTGGCTATCTGTATTCAAATGTGGCTACTTCATTTTAGTACTTTTTAGTTTTGAGTCAGTGAGCTTATATATTTATAATTTTGCCCCCTCATATCCTTCTGTGGGGTAGGGACTTTCTGTGATTTGGATCTTAAATGGCCCTCAAAGTCCTGTGTCTCAAGATCTTGGTTCCCAGTGTGAAATTAAGACCTCAGTCTCATCCTCTCTTTGTCTTACATTCTAGCCTTTAACTAAAATTCATGTAAGTTGGATTTAAGTTTTTATGTCTCAGAGTGTTCTATTTTCCCAGGTGCTAGTTCACTCCTGGTACCAAATAAAGACAGAAAACATGTCTGCTGTTCCTCACAACTGCTCCCTCATTTTAGAGAAAAGTTCATGAGAAACCAGTGAATGTATCTGCACTGAGAACGCTCAGAACCAGCACAAAGCTGCCATCTACCACGCACGCCACCCCCTCACGCCGTGTTAAACTGATACTTATATTCCAGGAAAAGACACTCCTCCAGGATTTGGGAATGTATGTGATAGAAAGTTTCATGTGCAAGGGAAAAAAAAGATTTGATGAAAAGCAAAAGTATAAAGTGAAATGAAATAATCTCAAATGAATAGTAACTCACCGCCCCAGTAAAGCAAATGTGCAGGTGCAATGATTAAGTGGGAAGCCAGGTCTTACGGAATAGCTTGGCATGAATAAAAATCAGCCCAAACATTTGCCTTGGGGATTTTGCTGAAGGATCAATGTATTTTGATGGATAAAACTTCAGTTTATACCAATCTTGAAAACTTTATTTGCCAAGAAGGTTTTACTGTCAGGCAGTTTGCTCCTCTGCTAATCTAAGATATTACATAAAGCCTAGAGGCATGAAATCAATCACTTTGCACTTATATTTCACACAGATTTGAAGAAGAAAAAAAAGGAGCAAGCACTGAAACTGCCATCAAAATGGATGAACTCCTTATTGGTCTCATTAATGCAAACAGATCACTTACACAGGTGAAAGAGCTAGGTCCGTTACAGCCTTCTTGTCTGGAATGTGCTTTAATTGGTGATATTATGACCTCATTAAGGGGGAAAGGAAGATATCATTTTCATTTTATCATACTTGTCATATTTATTTCCAATAAAGGAAGTGAAGTTAGAAGGTGGTTCCTTGCATAACAACCCAGGATATAGTTTCCTGTGCATATACTATAGGTTTCCAGCTAAAGACACACAAGACCTAAAAAGACCTTATGAAAACCTAAAGTCAGATTTTTTATTTTCATTATGAAAACTTTATTAAAAAGTTTGGGGCCCAGTGATCTTATCCAAATATGGGCTTCTGAAATTTCCTTTTCACTTTGAAGTTTATTTCACACACACACACACACACACACACACACACACACACACACACACACACACACACACACACCATCCCTACTTCCCCACTTACCAATGTTTACTAAACAAGTAACTGGTTGTCAAGTATTTGGCCTCCTGGTCTGTGTTCCAAAGAGCATGCACTGTGCTTTTTATTTTTGCTTGTAACCTTTTAGTTTATCAATTACACAATAATAATAATTTGTTTTTAATTTTATTATTTTTTACCCCGGTTGTGGAGCCTGAACTCTGGGCCTGGGCCATTACCTCTCAGCTCTTCAGCTCAGGGCTAGCGCTCTATCACTTGAGCCACAGCGCCACTTCCGGCTTTTTCTGTTTATGTGGTACTGGGAAATAGAACCCAGAGCCTCCTGTATGCGAGGCAAGCACTCTACCACTGAGGTACCTTCCCAGCCTCAATAAACATATTGTTTTAAAGCATCACAATGAGAAAAAAAAAGCCAGAAATAGAATTGTGGCTCAAGGCTTACGTGGTAGAAAACTAAGCTTGAACACAAAAGCTCAGGGACAGCCCTGAGTTCAAGCCCCAAGATTCAAACACACACACACACACACACACACACACACACACACAAACACAGAGTTTAGTGCTTTTAATTTTCTGGACTTCATTTACATTCAAAGATTTGTTTTCATCTTAACCTGTTGGGTGAAAATTATAGAATTAACTTCATAATCACTCACCTGTTTTGATTTTTCCCTCATTGAATTCCAGGTTGTTTAGTTGATCTTCTAGACTCATTGTAAAAGAATTGAAACCAATTAATTATGTCTAAGAAACTAGTTTTCCTCAATCATCTCATTTTCTTGGTCCACTACACTAAGTAACCAGACTAAAATATAGGAGTCAGAACTTTGTATCTATATGCATTGTGTATTTGAAACAAAGCTTGGTAAAAGGACACTTGTGTGTGTGTGTGTGTGTGTGTGTGTGTGTGTGTGTGTGTGTGTGTGAGTGTGTGTGTGTGTGTTTTATACACTGTTGAGCTATCACTACAAAAAACTAACTTCCTCTTTCACATTACAGACTTGGAAATTTATATCATAGACGTGTATAGCCTTTCAATGCCAATATTCCTTAATTCATGTATCCAATGCCAGAGTAAAGGCAAGAGTACCCACCACAAATTGCTACAAAGTTAAACATTTTGTATAAACTGAAATAAAGTTTATGTTCTCCAGCTACTATTTTTAATCTTTTGGGCATTTCCCATTTATAAAAGCTATGGTATCTTTTACTAAAACCAGATAGCATCTCAGGAGATAGGTAAGCCCAAAGTTAAGAACCTCTAGTTTAGAAAGCTTTGCCCAATAATGCTTTATGCGTTTCCATTGCCTGGCAATATTTTCTGAGAAGACACACTGGAGATTTTAGCTCTACAGCTCAAACAGCTAGCTCTGGTGACTTACAAATGTAAATATTGCCATAAAGCCTTGAGCTTCACTTGAAGATATTCTCTTCCCTGTAAGGATATTTACTTTAAAACTTTCTTTGGCATTTGTTTCCATTAAGCTTTAAAGTGTCACTTCTTTTTTAACAAAAAAATTTTATTAGCATTTTTAGTTGTACAAGTGAGTTTTAGTGTTACATTTCCATCTCCTCATAAAAAGGACTATGATCAAATCCATCTACTTTAATCCATTAAAACTAAATTATGAGTCTAAAATCTATCCAAATAAACATAATACGAATAAAATACATTTTGAAAATTTAAATTTCTAGATTCTTCTATCCATAAATTAGGATAATAGGATTAGGATATGTCTGAAAGCAAGCAAGTTGGGAAAAATCAGATGAGAACAATTATATTATTATTACCATTTAAAAACTCTTGTTTCTTGAGCCCACATTTTTATAAGCCCAGATTCTTTTTTATGGTTTTGAAATTCTGTTTTTATTGCCAAGGTGATGTATAGAGGGGTTACAGTTACATAAGTAAGGTATAAGTACGTTTCTTCTCAAACTTGTTAGCCTTTCCCTCATTTTTCTCCTGCTTTCCCTCTCCCCACCAACCCTGTCCCCAAGTTGTTAAAATCATTTCCAACATATTGTCTTGTGTATATTGCTATTGCACTGGTTCTTTGTCTCACCATTCTTCCCTAACTCAAATAAAAGTATATACAATACCAGTGTACCAAAATCAAATACAGTGACAACAGGGTATATACCATAAGGGGGAGAACATATGAAAGAAACAAAAAATCACATAGTACATTAAAAACAACAACAAAGAAAAACATCTTGTGCCCATGTCTTGGAATTCATTTGGATTAACATCATCCTAGATGGTCATATGTACATAGCTATTGAGCTATTCTGCTCATTTGCTATACTAGACATATCCTAATTATTGCAAATAAGGGAAAACATGGAACCAATGTTTCTTTGGGTCTGGCTTGCTTCACTTAATATGATTTTTTTCCCACATCTTTCCATTCCCCATACCACATGGATGTGTGTGTGTATGTATATATATATATATATATATATATATATATATATAGATAGATAGATAGATAGATAGATAGATATAGATATATATATATGTTTGTGTGTGTATATATATACCACATTTTCTTAATCCATTCATGTACTGAGGGGCATCTAGATGGGTTCCATATCTTAGCTATTGTGAATAATACTGCAATAAACATAATTGTGCTGGTAGCTTTAGCATGGCCTGGTTATGATTATTTGGGTAAATGCCCAGAAGTGGGATTGATGGGTTGTAGGGGAGCTCTATGTGTAGTCTTTTGCGGAACCTCCACACTGCTTTCCAGAGTGGATGAACAAGTTTACATTCCCACCAAGTGCACTAGGGTTCCCTTTTGGCTACATACCCTCAGGCATCTGTTGTCATTAGATTGTTTGACTAGATTTCTTGATTATAGTCATTATAACTGGGTGAGGTATTTGGATCAATGTTGTTTGGATTTGCATTCTTTTTTCTTGTTTCTTTTTCTTTTTTTGTCATGGGGCTTGAACTCTGGGCCTGGGCGCTGTCCCTCAACTCTTCAGCTCAAGGCTACACTTGAGCCACAGAGCCACTTCAGTTTTCTGGTGGTTTATTGAAGAGTCTCATGGACTTTCCTGCCTGGGGTGGCTTTAAAATGCAATACTCAGATCTCAGTCTCCTGAGTAACTAGGATTACAAGCTTGAGCCAGTGAAGCCCAGCTTTGTGTTTCTTTTATGGCTAGAGATATTGAGCATTTGTTCATGTGTCTATTGGCTATTCTTATTTCCTTTTCAGAGAAGTCTCTCTTTTAGTCTTTAGCCTATTTATTAATGGGGCAGTTGTTTCTTTAAGGATTTGTTTGGGGGGATTTAATTTTTTGAGTTCTAAGTATATTTTAGATATGAGGCACTTGTCTGTTGTATTAAGCCCACATTCCTGAGCCTATGTTTCACTAAGGAAGATAGAAGCATGCTTCTCTTTATGCTCCCACAAACTCAATGACAAAGTGAGAAAAATTAAATAGGAAAAAAATACAATTTAATTGACTTTGGGGGAGGGGTGGAGATAGTCTCAGTGTAGTCTCTACCTGTGGAAAAGAACTTCAAACAACTATGACTCCTTGTGTCTTTCTCCCCATGTTTTCTCAGGTTGCTCAGAAGCAGCAGCATACTGATGAAATGTGTTCAAGCACCTTCCTGAGATGCACTCAGGCCTTGAAAGCACAAAAGCAATGGGAACTTTTCCCACTGACTTGGTGGAAGAAGGTACAATGGAGATGCACAGTCTTTGTAGCTACACAGAAGGGGTTTCAATTTAGAAGGAATGAAAATATACAGTACATGAGACCTTAAGTTAGTTACTCTTTGTGGTTCAGTGTGCTAAAATTTAAAATTGAAACAGTGAGTTCCCCTGGCTGAGTAGTATGAAATGAGGCAATAAATAAAACCATGTGTCATTATTTAAAAATAGAATAGTGTTTTATTGTGGAGCTAGTTATTGTTAATGAGAATGAAGATGGTGGTAGTAACAATGTTGGCCATAATAAAGGGTAGCAAGGAGGATAAACATGGTGAAGATGTTGGTTCATTGTTTTTTCTGAAAAGGCAAAATATTACTTTCTTCAAAGTAGAAGGACAAACAAGAGAACATTTCTCATAGACTCTAGGAATACACTCTAGGTGTACGTATGTAGACAAAGAAGTAGAACCATCTGTAATGCTAAAAAGTGAGATGTGAGCAAATATCATCTTAAATTGTGATGGCTCAAAGAGTATTTTATTTGCATTTAAGGAATCAATAACTTAAGTTTTTGCTTTTATCATTTGAGGACTAACCTTACTCTATGAATAGCATTGTAGAACATTCCCATGGTCTGCATTCAGCCACGTTCTCACTGTGGCATGTAGAAATAGCTAATAAGCCTTCAAAGACCTCTGAGATAATTACCCCAAGGAATACAGTGATTTCCTCAAAGTTCTCACCGAAAGCCAGAGGTTCAACTTCATCACATAAGATGATTACCAAATAAGTCTACCAATAGAGAAATTAAAAAAAAAACAGTAAAGCTCCTGAAACAGTTGAAAAAGCTATTCTCCCCCATGTTCCTCTTTCCATATTAGGCCTTAAAACAGTGTCGAATTAAGGCTGAGATCTGAGGATCAAGGTTCAAAGTCAGCCTGGGCAAGAAAGTCCATGATACTCTTATCTTCAATTATCCACAAGAAAGCTGGAAGTGGTGCTATGGCTCAAGTGGTAGAACATTAGCCTTGAGCTGAAGAGCTCAGAGACAGCACCCAGGCTGAGTTTAAGCCCCACAACCAACAACAACAACAACAAAGTGTATAGAATTATAATGTTGATATATGTAGCATATCTTCTATCTTACTTTTCAGGGTTTCTTGATCTAATAAAGTTCCTAGAATAAGAGTCTTAATCTGACAACATAGTCAAAATATGGTGCTTCCTGGGGTTAGGGCCGAAATCTCAGTCTGTCACCCATGAAAACCAAACCCACCTGCTCACAACCTGCCTCCTCTACGAGCCTTCTACCACCACAACCCACCTCCACAAGCCCATCTGCTGATGCCTAAATCCTGTAAATGTAGAAATAATCAAAAGTTGATCCATTCATCTACTGAGGGTATCTGGATTGGTTCCATTTCTTAGCTAAGGTAAATAATGCTGCGACAAACATGATTGTGCTGGTAGCTTTAGTATGGTCTCATTTGTGATCGTTTGGGTACATATGCGAAAGTAGGAATACTGGGTCATAGGGGAGGCTCTATGTCTTTGTCAGTCGTGGGGCTTGAACTCTGGGTCTGGGCGCTGTCCCTCAGCTCTTCAGCTCAAGGCTAGCACTCTACCACTTGAGCTACAATGCCACTTCTGGTTTTCTGGTGGTTTATTGGAAATAAGAGTCTCACAGTCTTTCCTGCTGGGCTAGCTTTGAACTGTGATCCTCAGATCTCAGCCTGCTGAGTAGCTGTGATTACAGGCATAAGCCACTGGTGCCTGGCCTTATATGGAGACTTTTGAGGAACCTCCATCCTACTTTCCAAAGTGGTTGAACAAGTTTACTCTCCCACCAACAATGCAGTAGGGTTCCCTTCTGGCCACATCCCCTCCAGCATCTGTTCTTATTAGAGTTCTTGATTATAGCAATTCTAACTGGGGTGAGATGGAATCTCAATGTTGTTTTGATTTGCATTTCTTTTATGACTAGAGAGGATGAGCATTTCTTCATGTGTCTATTGGCCATCCTTCTTTCCTCTTCAGAGAAGTTTCTCTTTAAATCTTTAGCCCACTTCTTTATTGGGCAGTTGTTTCTTTGAGGATTTGTTGTTGGGGGATTTAATTTTTTGAGTTCCAAGTATATTTTAGATATGAGACCCTTGTCTGTT
>NW_012267250.1:6431387-6459765 GCF_000151885.1 Dipodomys ordii
TTTAATTTTTTGAGTTCCAAGTATATTTTAGATATGAGACCCTTGTCTGTTGTATGGCTAGTGATCTTCTCCCAATCCATGGGCTTTCTACTGATCTGGCTAGCTATGTCATTTGCCATGCAGAAGCTCTTCAGCTTCATGCAATCCCATTTGTCCAACCTTTTTTTGATTTGTCGTGTTTCTAGGTCTCTATTAAGAAAATTTCAGCCTGAGCCAAGGAGACCTATGGTTTCTCCTATTCCTTCCTGTAATGTTTTCAGGGTGTCTTGGGTATATATATACAATGGAATTCTATGCCTCCATCAGAAATAATGACATCACCCCATTTGTTAGGAAATGGAAAGACTTGGAAAAAATTATATTAAGTGAAGTAAGCCAGGCCCAAAGAAATAAAGGTCCCATGGTTTCCTCTATTTGCAATAACTAGTACATGTCTAGTACAAGCAATAAAGGTCAAAAGCTGTGTACATATGGAGATATAAGGTGATGTAAAGCAAAATGAAACCCAAGATAGGGACACAAATTTTTTTCTTGCTTTTTATTGTTTCTAAAGTATTTAAAATGTACCATGTGATATTTTTGTTTCTTTGTATGTTCCTCCACCACATAACCCCTGTTTTCACTGTATTTGATGTCTGTACCCTGCATCTTATATATACACTTCTCTAATTTGGGGAGGGGAAGGACAAAAATGCTTAAATAGGGATGCAGTTTGACCCATTATAACAATGAGGTGTACAAGACACTATGTTGAAAACAAACTTTACAACTTTGGCAGAGGGGAGGAGGATGGAGGGGGTAGTTGTGGAGATGGGAGGGAAGGGATGGTAGGGGAAAAACAAAGGAGGAGGCAACAATGCTCGATAAGAAATGTACTCATTACCTTGCTCATGTAACTGTAACCCCTCTGTACAGTATTTTTACAATAAAAAAGTACAAAAAAGAAATAAAGCTTTAAAAACTTTGAGCTATTTCAACAAAGTTTTTTTTAATATCTATCCTAATTCTCTGCATTTCCAAAATATAAGCTTTACTGGAATTAATTGGGGAAAAATATGGTTTTCCTAAATCTCTGTGTTCTTGTTAGACAAGCGTTGGTAAGGTAACACAGTGGCTTGCCCAAAACAATGTCTCAATACATTCTTATGACTATTAGTTCCAGTCACACTTTTGTGATGACCATCTTTTTCAAAGTTCGTAACAATGCTGATCAAAATGGGCATCTCATAATTTAGCTGCTTGTTAAGAAACACTGAAGGAAGTGTCTGGAGGGTAATGTTATGACTAATGTTACCACCAATAATCATTAAGAAGCCACTTTAGCACAAAAGAAATGGGATCCACATATTCCAGGCTAGAGTGAGGTCTTATAGACTGATAGCATATTTGACCAATTTACCATGGGTTTTTGTGTGGAATGAATTGATGTAAGCTGTTTTAAAAAACAGACACAAAGCTTTTTAATGTGAAAACTGGGATATACAAATATGAATTTTATTGCAGTTGAAAACAAATGTTTTCTTTCAGTTCTCCCAGGCATAAAAGTTCATGAAGCAGGATTGTATCACCATGGTCAATGGAGAAATAATTCAATACTGTCAAATTCTAATAAAGTCATCAGACTTAAGGTAAATCTTCCATTTGAATCACTATGGAGATATTTTTCTATCTAAACCAAACTTTTGATCATACATGGTTAAAATGTAGCTTCTGAGTAGCAACCCTCAAAAGTAAAATTTATTTCTGCTTGGGTTCTCTTGGCATTCTGCGCTGCATGGTGTAAGATTGTGATTGTTTAGAAAAGGGAGAGGTGTGGCTATCTCACCAAAGGAAAGGAATTTCATTATTGGGGTCTCAGTCACTCTGCCTGTAATTTGGTGGTCACCAGTTCTCTTCCATGCTAGGTGGATTGCTTAGCCCTGCTGCAAATGGTCTCTGAGGATTACTCAAGAAATGGGGATACCCATCTTCCTTTGTTTTATTTTGAAACTAAATGGATAGTTTTCAGTTGCTCATCAGACTACAGAAAGTTTGAGAAAAGTGTTTGGGGGCATTTCACAGCAATTAAATTGGGTAGCAGCCGTTGGTCCCATTCTGCCCACTTCATTTCACACTGTAAGCAACAGGGGTGACTGTTCTGACTCAGCCCGCAGAACGCTTCCGAGGGCATTAAGCAGGGACAACAACACAAGTGACTCTTCTTTTCATTTTGTTTTTTGGCTAGGGGCTAAATTACCCATCACATCAATAGTCTCCATCTGTCAGGTGCTTACAGAAATTTTACTTAGCCAGATTGTGTTGCTCTTAAGCACAGAAAACGGAGGATCTAGTTCCTTTTTACTTTCCAACACTGGACAGCTAGACCCTTAAACAGAAAGAGTTAATTATTGTCTAACTCTGTTCACATTTTTTTTCAACAATCAGATTTTTAGTATATTTAAAAAAGGTAAGGTCTTTTCTAGTACTACATGTGATTTTCTTTAACTTAAATGTAGATACAATAAATTGACATTTATATAAAATATATTTTGTCCCTAAAAATGATGTTTGCAATGGGTAATGGAGTTCAAATTTTCACAATATAAAATTAAATAATGAAATACAAAACAGTAGTAATTCTAATTTTTCCTCTAAAAATGTAGAAAGAAATGCGCTCATGTGATAATAATACTTACATTTTATATTTTTTCTTTTTTTGATTTCTGCTCTTTATTTTATTTTTTATGCTTTTTTGTGTGTGAAAATACCATACAGAGGGGTTACAATTACATGAGCAAGGTAATGAGTACAATTTTTATCAAGCATTGTTGCCTCCACCTTTGTTTCCCCTTCCCATTCCTTCCCATCTCTCCCACACACACTCATCCCCCCCACCCCGTGCCAAAGTTGTAAAGTTCATTTTTTCGACTTAACATCTTGTATATCTCATTGTTGCAATGGGTCCACCTGTATCCCTATTTAAACAATTTGTTTTTTCTATTTTCTCTTTACATTTCCCTGAAATGTTGAAAATTTTTACCATGGAGAAATCTTTTATATGACAAATGCTAAAGAAAACACTTTGTATTTCAACACATACTGGTCTTAAGATCTATCTTTTTTATAAAATTAATTCTTAATGCTTTTCTTATCATTTACCCCCTATATTTATATAAATTACTCCCAAATATTTGCCCCACCCTAACTATTATTTTCAGTATTTGCTGCTTGACCTGTGTATACTTGACCATTTGTAGAAATACTAATGGAAGAAATGGTATATTATCTACCTTAGAATAAAAGAAGAGTGATTTTAGTCACTGTGATGGCTACTTTGAAAGTTATATTCTCTGACTAAATTTTCAAATTGATTTGAATTATACATATATCCTAGGACAAGCCATACTTTTGAGGCTTCAAAACTGAAGCATGTCTGGGCATCAAAGGCTCAGGCCTGTATTCTTAGCTACTCAGGAGGTTGAGATCTGAAGATCTCAGTTCAAAGCAGGGAAAATCCATGAGACTTTTGTCTCCATTTAAGCATTCCCCCCCCCAAAAAAAAAGCTACCAGTGTTCATGCAGATCAAGTAACAGAGCATTTGCCTCAAGCAGAAAAGCTCAAGGACAGCATTAAGACCCTAAATTCAAACCCCAGGAACAGCAAAACAAAAACAAAAAACGAACTGAAAATATTACTTCAACAGTGATAGTTTTCTTTTCTCATTACTAATTTTGGAAATGTATAAAAAGAAGTGAGCTTTAAGTTTTCCATACCAATCAAGACAACTCAGTATCTAGACATTATTTGACAAAAAAAATAATGAAAAGTTCATGGACAATATGCAAAGATAATATTCTTTAGCATTTGATTCATTTAATGGTCCACTAGAAATTAAACAGGGAACATTAGGACCAAGAAACAAAATTCCAGAAGTAAAGGGTCAGTATTGAATTAGTTGTGGAAACAACAATACTAATTAAGATCTCTAAATGAGCCTAAAATGAAAATATTAGAAAAGTCTAATTAGACCATACAAGAACCAGGCAACCTTCAAACCAAAAGCAGATTCTAGGAACTCTGCCTGGTAACAAGGTCAAGCAGCATTTATTGGCATAAAAGGAGGTACAGCCAACCACTACTGGAGTTAGTTCATTGTTTTCACTTATTTAAGTCAGTTAGTAGCTAGAATTGATTGACCCTCAGCTGCATTAATGGACTGTGTCTCAGATAGCAAAGTCTTAGGTTAGGCTTGCAGTTAGTTCACATACAACATTAGGTTGGGTTTCATTATTTATGGACTCCAGTATGGAAACTTCCTCAGGCCAAATTTTAGCCTAAAAATTGTCAGGCTTCATTCAGGTCTTTAATAAACTAATAATGGTTTTCTTAACTGAAACGGGAGTTAATCCATTCTGTAGCAGACTTCAAGAAGTATTTAATGAAAGCAATCTATTTTTTTCCTCCACTCTTTGATCTTTGGTGTTTTGAAGAGAACAATTTTAACCAATGTCCTAAGGAACAGAACTAGATCAGTTTTTGAGGTTTGAGAGAAAGTTTATCTGGGTCACACTGTAAGAGGTGATTCATGGAATGAATCAGAGCCTGGCCAGCAAATATCTTGAAGACATGGATTGTTGTTAGATGTAAAATGACAGGTGATAACATCAATGCCCTCCATCATTTTAATGTATATAAATATGACTTATATCAAATATTTGTACATTACATATATAAATGTGTATATGTGCATACATATAAATAAATATCGAATGTAGTAACATTTGTGTTAGACACAAAGTAGACAATAATATCTTATAACCAGGAAATTTATAAATAAACAGTATTATAATCATAGAACTGAATACTATGTCCCCATAAAAATGATAAATTAATCTAGCATTCATAAGCGTTAATTAATTCTAAAATTGTAAGAAAATAAAGGAAGTCTCAAAGGGTCACATATGCAAAGGTAAGATTTCCTGAAGTCCACAACAAAATTTTGTTTAGTTATGTGAACATACAGAATCAAATATTAAGAAACTAATACAAAATACTAAGGTTAGCAGATAAACAAGGGGAAATATTGGGAATTTGGGTACAATACAGGATTAGCAAAAAGCCTTGATAATATTTGATGCTACATAATTACTAGACAAAGTTTCCTACGCATGACAAAGAAAATAAAAGCCACAAAGGAAAAACATGACAAGCTAGATGTCATCAAAGCTAAATATTTTTTCTCAGCAAAAGACATTGAAAAAATGAATAAATAATCCAAAGGATGCTAGAACATAATTTATATAATGCTTATATGAATATTGTACCATACAGATTGGTAAAATGGAATAACTATCTTGTCAAAAGAATCTATCTGTAGATATATAGGACAAGATCAAAATATATAAGCATACTGAACAGCATTAATAAAGACACAAACAACCCAATTAAGAGCTAAATAGTTAATGTTAAATATTAAATATTTCAGCAGGAAAATAAAGGACTGATAAGTTCACCAAGAAATACTTTATTAATTATGAGGCACAAAAATAACATTAAAAATGGTACTGCAACACATTCATTAGGTTACATAATATTTAAAATATCTAAAATCATGTGTTAGAAAGTTGGCTAATTGTAAATGTGACATATATTCTTTATAGGCACAAAATAAATTTGAAGTACAGCTTGGCTTTTTCTTAAAATGTTAAACATATATCCATTCTAATGTACAGATTTTCCTTCTGTACATCTACCCTGAAATATATATATATATATATATATATATACACCTTAAAGCAACTTGTACTGGAATTTTCATGACAGTTTAATTCATGAAAGTTCCAAATGAGAAACAATCATATTTAATATAATGATGCAATATTAGTCTTTTCAATGCTGAATACTAGTACCTCCAATGATGAGAATGAGTCTCAAAACACTGTATGAATAAAACAAGACAAACAAATGATTGTAGTGCACTTGATTAACTCTTGACAAGAACTCTGTAATAGGAAAAACTGAATATATGATCAAAGACACAAAGTATGATTTTCTGTGAAAAATTAGAGCTATAGTAGTGGTGAAATTACTGGAAAGGAAGCCTTCTGTATTGATAGAAAGTTTTAGATTTTAATATGGCTGATATAAAACACAAGTGTATGGATTTGTCTAAAACTCAATACAGTACACTGAACAGTGGCATTTGCTTATTGTTACTTGTATCTCTAGGGGAAAATTGCATAAAATTCTTACACTTAGGCACTTTTGCATTTGTCCACCATTTCATGCTAGATGAAAACTGGCACTGAACATCTACAGCCCTTTCTGGCATTTCATTTATTTATTTTTCTTGCAACCCCTTAAGATGGGATTTAACATGAAATTTGCATAAAAGCATATAGTGTCCTTCAATCATATCCGCCCCTCCTTGCTCTCTCATTTTCCTTCTTTCATCTCTCACGCTTCCATGCCAAACAGTTCTCTATTTGTGTTCAGACTGACAGTGTAGCTTTCAGACAGAAAACATACATGATCTGCCTTTCTGAGGCCTTTCACGTAACATAACGCTGTCCAGGTCATTCCCCCTCTTTTTGGCTGAAGAATACTGCATGGTATATAATTGCCACATTACCTTGGGCACTACTATGTTGTTAAGTACTTGCTTATCTTGAATATGCTAGGGTAAGCACAGGTATATGTTTATGCATGTATCTCCATTGTGTTTCTTACATTCCTTTTGATAAACCTGAGTTCCTTGGTTCTCTGTAATACTTTAATATTTATCTTTACTACAAACTTCTCTATGTTTGATGATAATGTGATTTGAGAAAAAAATTTAGTGTTTATTGTGCTTGTGGCTTTTTAACTTAGAATGATTGGGTTTAGAGTCTCTTGAATTATAATGTTGTTCTAATGTTATTTCTGGTGCAATTCACCTGCTCGTCTCTTCTTACTTCCTCTTCCCTTACAGCTCATGATATTGAACATTGCTTCATTAATTATTACCATTTGTGTTTTTTCTTCTGCAAGTTGGCTAAACAATTCATTTGTCCATTTATTAATTGGATTACTTATTAATTTGCTGTTTAATTTTTGAATGTTTTTATATTAATCCTTATGCATTGAATAGTTGGTAAAGATTTGCTTCCAGTTTTTGGGTTGTCTCCTGATTCTGGAAATTCTTCCTTTTGATGTGCAGAATCTTTTAAAATTTGCTTGCAGTCATGATGTATATGTTCACTCCCTAATCAACTTCAGTCTGCAAAAGACAACATGTCCCCAATGATCAAAGCACTTTCTAATAACTTTCAGAAGAATTAATCTCAAACCAACAAGTAGCAGAACATTGTGCATTCTGACTTCTGTCAGAAACTCCTTGATCTAAACAATATAGAATTAAAGGAATGAAAGTCACTTTTGTCAAAAGACTTTTCATAAATCCTTTCATTCATGTGTCCAGGCACATGATTTATTCCATAAAGCTCATCATGATCTGGTCCATAACATAGTGGCTTCCAATTTTGTTTATCTGACTCAGAAACATAAATAAGTCAGAATCTTAACACAGAGAACATCCACTGATGCTAGACCTTTTTGGAAATGCCATTCATGTTCATTTAAAATGCTAATAAAACAGGTCATAGAATGGTAAGATTAGGGCGATATAATAACTCTTTGTAGATAGAGGACATGCTTCAGAATCACAGTCACGATGTTAGAGGTAATTCTCAAGTAACCACTCCTATGACTACTAAAAAATTATTATCTAGTGGCCTAGATATTTGGTCAATAAAAGATGTTTACATGTTCTAATTAGTAATATCTTGAATAATTCAATTGTACAAAATATTTTCATGTATCAAGCCATGGTCTCATTTGTTGTCTCTGTACATTCATAAATGACAAAGAATTTGCTAAAAGTTTCAGAATTTCACATATAACTTCATGTATGTGAATACATTAAAATACTATTGTGAGATTAGCAGTTACTCAGAAGGAGTTGTAGCCGGATGCCGGTGGCTCACGCCTGTAATCCTAGCTACTCAGGAGGCTGAGATTTAAGGATCACGGTTCAAAGCCAGTCCTGGCAAAAAAGTCCATGAGCTCTTATCTCCAATTAACCACTAGAAAACTGGAAGTGGTGCTGTGGCTCAAGCGGTAGAGTGCTTGCCTTGAGCTGAAGATTGCAGGGGTAGCATCCAAGCCCAGAGTTCAAGCCCCATGACCAACCAAAAAAAAAAAAAAAGAAAGAAAAGAAAAAAGAAAAAGAGCTGTAGAAAATCAGAAAATAGCAACCATAAACTCACAGGAAAGTGTTTGAACCTCCCTGGTCAATGCCATCATGCCACAATCAGAATATCTACTCCAAAATTCCTATTTTAGTATCTCTACCCTGATAAAGGATTATATATCTCAATTGTTGACTGACCAAATTAGAAAAAATCTTTCTCAATAATTTCATCTCATATGAAGAAAACATTGCCTTTTAGTTGTTGATCTTGAGCAGAACACAATGAATTCCGTGTGTTCTCACAGGATAGATAACATACACTTAACTAGGCAAAATATGAATGTGTGTGATCTCCTCCATAACATGATACTTCTTTATTCATAAATCACATATATGCTACTTGTATGTTCCTGTAAAAGAATCAGGAAGAATTTACATGTCTTTGTCCAAACCTACTGTATCTTAGAGCCCTTTTGCAACTCTTGGTTTATATGACTCTTTGAACTTTGCTATTGTCTAAAGCATAAAAATGATTTCTATGAGTAGAATTGTAAACATGCCCTAGAGATAGAGAGAGTGAGTCATAAAGAGATAACAGCATGTATACAGATTTTTGTACTTGGCAATTACAGAATCGGGAAGATAACTCCAGGTAAAGTCAGAAAGAAATTTACTTTAATATAGGTAGACAATACCACTCTCTTTTTCTGTTTTATTTTACTCTCAGAACCTCCCATAAATGCCAGCCTAAGGAAAAGCTCTTCTCCACTAAATTCTGTTCAAAACAGCAAAACCTGCCCAAATACAACAACACAAATTAGAATTATTATCAGCAGCTATTATGTACTAAAAAGAAAAAGAAAGAAAACAACAAATATGTTTTTAATTGTAAATTTCCTCTTGTGGAAATCAGGCACCCTCACATCTTTACATTTTTTTTTACTAGCAAATGGACCTTGCTGGAATATTTCCAGTAGAAGAGGTCAGTTCCTTTCTTTTGTGACACTCTCTGCTAAATAAGGCAGAGTTTCTATTTTCCAACAATATATTTCCATCTTTAGAGAGATATTAGAGTAATAGAAAACTCAAAATTTACTTCCTGGGTATTAGGACATTGTATGAAATTACTTATGAAAAAATTAACTTCCTTTCTAATGTTGGTACTGCTGAAATGACAGAACAGTTTGAGATGAGTCTCTAAAAATAAAAGAAACATTTTAGAAAATTCAATGTCTATTTTTTCTAACAAACTTACTCTTATCCCTGAGAGGCCTACCATCACTCTACACTGTAGAGATGAGCACTTTGAGGTTCCTTTGTTACCCCAAGAGGGTAAATGGCATAACTAGATTTTTTTCTTTATTGGAAAGAAAATCAAATGTAAATTTAATAAAGCATTTTAATATTTCTAAACTATAAAAATCAACTGTGACAAGTGCAATTCTTACTTTGAATTTTTTAATAGTATGGGACTAGCTGAGGAATACTAAGTAGTACAGTGCAGAAATTGTCTGATTAGGAGCTGTCAAAATATCTGAACGTACAGACTGCATTCCTCAAAGGTAAGCAGTCCTGGACATAAGGTGTGTTTCAAAATGACAGATTAGTCTACCATCCATTTAAAGTAGATTACTTTGTACTTTGAGGGAGAAAATACATTTTTTCCTTGAGGAGAAAACAATATAGAGTTTCTTGTCTGAAAATATCACACTTTCTTTTTCAGAGTATCAGTGGAAAAGTCCATGCAGTAAATGTAATTCTCCTTTGATTTTTCACAAGGCTTGTCAGTTGTTTTCCTGTAGTATCTCTAAATTAAATTTCTTCTATTCCACCTGACTACAGGAGCCCTTGTCTTCATTCAGGAGCTCATCATCTACTTCTCAGATTACAGTAAAACTCTTAAATCTTTATTCTCCCTTCTTTATTCCTTATACCTCACTTAGCACTTTATATCTTTTCCATTTTTTAGCTTATTTCTACCCAAATTCCAAGACATTCTTTTTAAAGCACACAACTTCTCACATTTCTTGATGTTTCCCAATCCTGTAATACTCCTTATAGTACAAGAAAGAGATTTTATAACCTGGGCCACTCTGTCTCCCCACCCTAGCTGTGCCTCTCTTTTTGTTTTATCTGATCTCAACAAGCCAGTCTTTTCACAAGCACCATATTACACACAACTTTTTCCCCCAGAGTGATTTATATCCCTGTATACTTTTTCTATTAAAAAATCATTCACATCACATGATGGTCTCTCACTCTCTCAACATCCCTCCCTCCTTCCACCTGTCTGTCTGTCTGTCTGTCTCTCTCTCTCTGTCTCTTTCTGAGTAGTTTTATCAGACATAATGGATGAATGGGCTGATAAATGGGAACAATGGGAACAAAGTTTCATGGCTATTAAAAGTACATATACATTGTGTGTGTTCTGTAGCAGACCTTAGATTTGCTTTTTGTTTTTCTAACAAAAATTGGGGTCTCATACTGTGACCTCCACATTTCCCTCCAGGAGGATGATTTACAGCTTTTGTATCATGATTATTTCAAATAGCCACGTGTACACATATGTTATTTTCATAATCTGAAATTCCTCTTCTGACCTGGAAAATGGGCACTAAAAATTCCCACCTAGATCCTCTCTACAAGTCAGCTGAGACCAATATGGTTTTGAGCAAAATGTAGATATGTTCTAAATCTATTATAATGCCTTATTCAGGTAAACTACTAAAATTCTCAGGCTGAATAATTCCATCTGAAAAATCGCAAGAATTCTGGGTATATAAACCTTGTAAACCTCAAAATTTTGTTGTGAGTACTAAAAGTTAATATTGGATGGGACATTTTTTATTACAGGTATATGATGTTTTTAGTTATTGGAAATTACCATTTGAATTAAAATAAACTCCAATTTTATAAGATGCAAAGCATAAATGAGTCATGAAGAGGGAGAGGGAAAGAGGAGAATGGAGTAGGGAGAGGGAAGAGTAATGGGGAGAGCAGGAGAGGGTGAGGGGAAAAAATGGAGAAAGGAAAGGGCAGGTGGGCAGGCGAGGGAGCTCTGCTCCATCATTAGCAGAGCTACTGCAAAGTTGAGTCCTGGGATCTGAGCTACTTGAACTGCTAAAAACATACAATAAAATGAAAAAACTCAAATTTCTCCTGGTGTAGATGCAGCAGGGGGGACAGACACTGACAGGCTCTAGACTTAACATCTCGCTGCTCACTGGGATACCTGTGTATGACTTCCTGCCAGACCCTCTTCAAAGCTCAGTGCAGGCAAGGGAAATAGCTCAAATTTCTAGAAAAGGAAGGATGAGGGTATCGCATCAAACTTTTGGGGATTTTCAAACTCTGTGGATTCACTACTTTGTCCCAATTTACAAGTCCCTATCAGAACATTTGTCAAGGTAAAACCTTAGCTTTTTGATTAATACAAATGTGTCAGTAGTTTCTCATAAGGATTATTCATACTTTTTTTCTCAAATCTCAGAACACGTTGAGTTGTTGAAGGTCATAAAGATTTTCCTCTGTTTTTGTAAAACTTTTGTAGATTGATGTTTTATATTGTCTTGGATTTTGATGGGACATTAGGATGTTATAGTTAAGGCAAGTATAAAACAAGCCCTTAAAACATTATTAGCATTAAGCCAGATGCTAGTGATAAACGCCTGTAATATTACCCAGGAGTCAGAGACCTGGAGGTTTGAGTTTTGGAGCCAGCTCAGGTAGAAAAGTCCATGAGACTTCATCTCAGATTAGCCAGAAAAATGACAGACTAGAAATGTGGCACAAGTGATAGAGTACCAGCCATGAATTTAAAAACAGTGAGAGCTTATTAGTGCATATTAATAGTACAAAATAGTGGATGTTCTTAAGAATAGAATTATTCTACAATCTATCTAAATGTATTCCAAGAAGCTGGAAAGTGAAGTGCCGTGGGAGAGGAGGGGTTAAGTTAGGGGGAGAGGTATAGACAAAGGAAGAGCAGATAGATGGAAAATGAAATCACAATATTCAATGTATATATATGAAAAATAAAGCTAGGAAAATTGAGGGGATGCAGAAGAGAAAGAATGGCAAAAGAGGTCCTCTTGATCAGGATATATCACATGCATAAACTGACATGTTGACCTGAAACCCCCTTGTACTATTCAAAGATAATTAAAATGATTATTTAAAAATAAAATAATAGGGGGGCGGGGGGAGACTGGGGAGGGATGTGAAGGGTAAACAAAGGAGGAGGCTGCAATGCTTGATAAGAAATGTACTCATTATCTTGCCCATGTAATTGTAACCCCTCTGTACAGTATGTTTACAAAAATAAAAATTAAAATTAAAAAATAAAATAAAATAATAAAGGATATATGAAAAAACAAAAAAATCATTTTTATATATAGTTTTTGAATTATTCACTGGATGAGTTGCAGTTATACATCTCTCACATTTGCAGGATTTTATTTCGGGCTTTCAATGTCATTTAATACATTTACATGTCTGTCTCTCTGCCAACATCATCTGGATCTAAGTACCATAACTAAAACAACTTGAATTAAGGTAAACTTGTGCCTTCGGTTTATTCTTCTTTTCTAAATTAACCTTTGTTATTCTTTTGCTTTTCTTGGAAATGTAAGGATAAGCTCTTTCTCGCTACAAAAGTTTGTGAAGGGATTTTGATATGAATGTATCAAACTGCCTATCAATTTGGGGAGAATTAAGACCCTTCACTATAGTAAACAAACTGACCAATGCATTTTTCGAATGCAGAAGCTGTACTCAAAGAAGGAGATAGTTACACAGCATGTCAGTCCTTCCAGTTTAGCAAACTGATGTGTGAAAAGCACTTAATCAATACCTAGTAAATATTAGCTGGAGAGAGAAGTTGTGTGGCAAGAGGGAAAGTTTTGGAAAAGATGACTCTACTCACTCTGTGAATTTGGTGATGGCTTCATACGTTGGGAGAGATAACTCATACAATTTAAATAGGAGCAATTTGTTGTGTATCAACTATTTATTAATGTAGTTGTTTCCTAAGATTATCCTAAATAGGTATGTCCTTTCAGCTATAATATCCTTCACTGAGATGTTCTTAATATGAAGGATATTTGGAGCTAACAGTGTTAAACTTTGCCTGAACCTAGTACTCCCAGGAAACAGCAGTGATTATGAAATCCTCTTGTCCTTTTGTTTTTTCCAAAATGACTTGACCTTTCTATGTTCAGAGAAATAGCTGGTGCTATAAGACAACCCTACTCTTGCACATCATGAGGAAATACTATTTTTAGTATTCTTTTGTAAGTTCATACCACAGAATTGAGTTTATTGACTGGGCAGTGAGATACACATGTGTTGGTAATTATTGCTTAGAATCAGTTTATGAGTATGTGTGTCTAGAAAGACTTGGCATATATATTTACAATAAATAGAAAATCCACATAAAACTTTTTTGGTAAAAAGAATATAGATGATCTCTCTCTCTTTCTCTACATATATATAGATATATATGCACCCATATATAATCACTAAAAACTAACAGCTTAATAATAATCATTGTGCTGCATGATACTCATAGGACAAATCTGAGAAAAGAATTCTTTGTCAGTAGTTTACCATTTCTAATTACTTTCATAGGACTTTTGAATACCTTTTTGTTTATTTGACTGTGTTAATCCTGAGGTCTACTTTGTCTTTGAGATATTCCTCAGTAATGACCATTGTCACTATGGCAATAGCCTGAACAAAACCATGCTCTTAATTATCCAATGCATTTTATCCTTGTCAGCAACCAAGAAAGCTCACAATGACTTAAACTACATGCATGTTTCTAACATGGCAATGTCTGAAGAAGCAGGACCTTAGCTGCTTTTAGTCATATGTTTTGTCAGTAGTTCACTAGTTTCTGTAATTTCCTTCTGACTCTTAGATACAGCCTTATTATTTGCAGG
Organism: Dipodomys ordii; assembly: GCF_000151885.1. Classification (NCBI taxonomy): domain Eukaryota; kingdom Metazoa; phylum Chordata; class Mammalia; order Rodentia; family Heteromyidae; genus Dipodomys; species Dipodomys ordii. The sequence continues at coordinate 6,445,540 of NW_012267250.1, forward strand.
AGTTAGTACTCTCCTTCTTCAGTTTACCATTCTTTTTCTTAGGGCCTGTCCATTGTGGTGAAGAGAGAAATGTGTTCTCTATTGAATCAGGGCTGAGGTTAGAGGCAGCTAAGTGGCTGGGTAATAGTTGTACCTTTTTTTCGCCCTGAAATTATGTCTGTAAGTCATTCAGTCTAACTCCAAGGAGAAAGATTCATACACATTATTTCTTTTCTATTTTTTAAATTGTGAAAATACTATCAGAGGGGTTACAATTACACAGTCAAGGTAATGAGTACATTTCTTATGAAGCATTATTGCCTCCTCCTTTGTTTCCCCTCCCCATCCCTTCCCATTTCCCTCCCCTGCCCACTCCCCCCTCATCCCCCTCATACACATCATTTTGAAGAAGAAGAAGAAAAAAGCTGAAATGGAAGCTAGAGATGGGAACAGCAAGTACGTATTTGTAGCCTGGCCTACTAAACTGAACTGAGATTCTCCATAAAAGAGATATAATTTCAGGTCAGGATAGTCTCCAATGTACTTTTCACGAAAGAGTACAATAAATCTCTTTAAAAAAGTCATACCTGGTCTTTCATCAATAGCAGGAGTGAGTTTCCTGGAACATTGTGTGCACAGAAGGCCATTAATATATTTTGAAGCTTCTATTCATTAAAAAGCACAAATTGATTTTATTTACTGCTCTGTGACAAGAATACTACTGTTATAAAAAACATTGCCTCAAATAAAAAAACATAGTTTTCTTCTGATAATTAGTAACTGTAGGCAATGGAAACAAACAGCATTGTTGTAGTTATTCTCTTGGCTGTAATCAATTATCTCAGTTTTGTGTTAGGCAGGTAAGACTTGGCTTGAGACTGACCTATTACTAAAATAAATCTGGCTTCTCAGGGGAATCCAAAATCAGAGACAAATTTTTAGGCCAGCTTGTCACAAAACACAGAATAAACTAAGGAAGTATACACAATTCACAATGATTATTAATGTTTGCTTGTTTGTTTAGTTGGTTCTAATTATTACCACTTTTTTGCTCAGGTATGCTATCAGTTGTTCAATGGGAAAGTCTAAGCATTTGTAATTACTAGATAAATTCTGCAATGAATGTCTTACTAGAAACTCTTAAGGTAGCTTTAGTATAATTATTTTTGAGAAATATTTAATATAATTTTGTATTCATATCAAGATATACTGACATGGGGCTAGGAAGGTGGCTCAGTGGTAGAGCGCTTGCCTTGCATGCATGAGGCCCTTGGTTCGATTCCTCAGCACCACCCGGAAGTGGTGCTGTGGCTCAAGTGGTAGAGCGCTAGCCTTGAGCTGAAGAGCTGAGGGACAGCGCCCAGGCCCAGAGTTCAGACCCCACAACCGGACCCCCCCCAAAAAAAGATATACTGACATAAGCAAGTCACTTTTTAATATAATACACTCCAAAACTTAAACGTTCATTCAATAGTCTCTGAAAACCCATAACACCACTAGCCAAAACAAGGCAGTAATAACTGATGTTTATCAATACATTCACTATTAAAAGGAAGTCTAATTCCCGCTGTTCAAACAATTTACTCATTTGAAATTGGAAGTATGATTAAGTTGGGGCTGATCCAAACATGATCTAAATATTTAATATAAATGATAAGAAATAAAATTCATTGTAATTTACTAATTTACTGTAATTTGTCTGGGAAGTTATTTCTCACAGAATCTCTCTCTTTCCCTATCTCTTTCCCTTTCTTCCTTCTTGCTTCCTCTGTTTTATCTTCCTTTACCTCCTTTCCCATTTATCCCATCTCTCTTTCTCTTTTTGTCTCATGTAGAAGCTGGCAGAGTTACTTTATCAAGATGAAGAGGAAAAAGAAGTTGCTATTATATTATTTTCTAGCAAAGATTTTGTTACAGTGAGAACCCTGTTTCACTGACTTATTCACTGTAATTTTGTGTTTTTCATCAAAGAATAAATAAAAGCAAAGCAAAGCCGGTCTCATAGGTCTATGTTGTTTGGTGGTGTGTAATCTACCACAAAGAGATTTTTTTCTCCTACATTTATTTTTATATATACAACAGACTTGCAAATTCCTATTTTATGTATTGTGTAGTGATATTATTCATTTTATGCTGAAATTAGTACTAGACTTGGCCAATGTGAGCCACTTAGAACTGACTTCTCTCTTGTTTGTTAAAATGTTTCCACCATTTTAAAGTGTGTTTCTCCCTCACAAGATAAAATGTGAATAAAAATATAATTCTAGTCACAAAAACAGTATGCCAAAAACAGGAGGAGAAAGCTTTTGATGTCTCTGGGATGCCTGAGCAGGGCCCAGAGCGGGAGCTGGATGGGAGTTGTGGTCCCCAGGGCAGCAGCTGTCTCCCACAAATGATAGAACAGATTTTCTTTGACTTTACATCCTAAAGATTTTCCTTTAGAAAGGTTGCTGCAGGTAAAAATATCTCCAAGGTATCTGGTGCCACCTCCATGAATGCCGCAGTTATCTTTTATTTTATTAAGTAGGAGTAATTTCTTTCACAATGTTCAGGGTGTTTAGAGTTGGTAAATGGCAGGAGGGTTATAGCATCAGCTGGAAAGCTCTTCCTAGCTGCACCAATAGTCTCAAGATGACAAGTTTTATACTAACAGCCATCATCTACTGTCTAAATTCATAGGATGGACTCTTTCTAAATCCTTCAAAATTAAAAAAGATGTTATACGTTTGTAATGGATTGAAATTAAACTTGTAAAAATTGTCATTTCCAAAGTCCAAATTCTTTCATGAAACACCCTGCCCCTGAGCTCTCCCCACCTACCACAGCCCCAATTCTCACATGTTCACACTTATCCACCTGTAGCAGACCTCAGTAAGACTGAATTTTAAAACATGTGTCAGAAATCAAAGTGTGTATGTGTGTGTGTGTGTGTGTGTGTGTGTGTGCATGTGTGTTACTATAACACAGGCACATAGTTTTATTTACCAACTGGAGAATCTTATTTTCAAGTCACTAGCATTTAATGGAGCAGAGAAATAAATAGACCAACATAGAGAATTTTAAAAGTCTCTAGGAGATAAAAATAAATTGCTTTAAAAGTGTATCCCTTGGCATGCCATGCTTGTCCAAAGATGCAGCAATACACCCACTAAATGTACATTAGCTGCTTTTATCACCTCTTCCCCAGATAGTATATTGCATGTGGGAAAGCTTTATTCACTCACTTGTTCTAGTGTTTTCTGAACAACTCCTATGTGCTAATCAATTCTCAGAGATGATCATTTGAGGCTCTTGTCCTCAAAAAGCCCAACTCTTTAAACCATTAGTTAAAGAGACAACACTGTAACCCTGAAGTGTTTTATACAATGTGATATAAACAAAATTACAAATGCTTTAGGAAAAGATGGAAGCACCAGAGTAAATGGACATCACCAAGGAAGATGCTTTCCAACTCCATCCCATCAAACTCATTTGCTTGTTGCTACCTTACGATGAAACAGTTTGAATTCTGGAGAGGCAACTATTTTGATTAACTTTACTGTGTAGATCAGGAAAAATAATCTTGTGGAAAAACTAGAATAGTATCCAACTTTTAGGAGCTAGATGAAACCCTTGGCGGCTGGTTATTGCTTCAAAGATGGAAGAAACATCACTACTTGTCGCTGCTAAGTGCTAAGATGGAGCCGGACACTGGTGACTCTCACCTGTAATCCTAGCTACTCAGGAGGCTGAGTTCTGAGGACTGTGGTTCAAAGCCAGCCCATGCAGGGAAGTCCATGAGACATTTATCTCCAATTAACTACCAGAAAACCGGAAGTAGCGCTATGGCTCAGGCGGTAGAGTGCTAGACTTGAGCTGAAGAGCTGAGTGACACTTCCCAGGCCCAGAGTTCAAGCCCCATTACCACACAAAATAAGTGCTAAGATGGGTGGGTTTTCCTATATCCTATACTACCTCCTTGACATAGATCATTTTGTCTTATCTGACAAATAGCAAGGAACCATTCCCTCATTCTTCCTACATTCCTCCCACAAAAATGCCTTTGAAGAAGTAGATCAATACTACTCTACTTACAGAACTTTTGATACAGAATTTCCTGAGGAAAAGCTTTAACAGAAATAAAAAGGAAGAGAAGAATATGATTTCTTTGGGTTCTCTGAACTGAAAGGGCTTCATGGCATGTAATAGGAAACAGATTGAGACTATAATGCTGGACACAAAGCTTCTATTTTTGTTGCTATTTTTTCTCTTTTAATTGCTTTATTCCTTTGATCTCACTTCCACACTAACCATTTCTCTGTCTTTTCTTCTTGTTTCTGAGTCCCCAACCATCCTCTCAAGAAAACAACAACAACAAACTCTAACATCTAACACTTTGCTATCTAATAGTCACCGCTTTGTTTTTCGTTAAGATGAACCATGGGGAGGTAAAAAAAATAATTCATAGAAGGCACAGATTTAAAAAATAAACCCAAAAATTTTATTATCTCCCTTGATGTAGAAATACACTTCTCAGCATTTGGGACTCAAAATTCTTTATGTACAACATGTGTTATATCACCAGCATGCCTTGGAAGCAATTACACCTAGTCATGTGGGTCCTTTGGCTTTGATTAAGGGACAAGAATTTTCTGCTCACATCAAGAATTCTCTGGTGCTAGGGAATTTTCTGCAGTGTTTTTAGATCTGTGTCCAAGCAGCCAATATCCAAAATACCATTTATAGGAAAACAATTCATGAATACATTCATTTACTCAAAAAACAGTTCCTCAGTGCTAGAAAATGATGTTGGCAGTAGGGATAAAGTAGTAATTGAACTGCAATCCCAGCCTTCAGGGATATGAACACATCCTCATTTAAAAGGAATGGATGAGACATCTATGTTTTCCAAAAGGCCACTACTGATTACTGGAATGGAAACAATTCACTGGGAAATAAAAACTTTCTGTGAAAAGGTAAAACATTTCTTGCCAAATCCCATCAGAAGGAATGAACATCAATATGATCTCTTCTAAATAGGCTTCCATGTGAAATTCTCTGGAGGCCAGCATTTTTGTGAATCCCAAAAGGAGATCTTGCCCAGATGATTTCCATTCTACAAAACAGTTAATTTAATTCAAAGCAGGCCCTGACATCCAGAGATTTGGGACACATATAAACCATAACACCAACTACTAATCAGTGCAGAAGAGGGTTGTAAGCATGAGACAGCTTTTGCTGTCTAACATCTAATCTGTTAACATCTAATCAGAATATGCATGTGCTCATATTCTCAGATTCTCTTTCAGTAATTTTTCAATAGCCCTAAGTAAAGATATTATTATTAATACCAGGAAAGGGTATTTTAGTATATTGAGGAAAGGATAGTTCCAAAATATTCAAATGGAATTGATGTGCTCCCTTGATTCCATATCCCAAGGAAAAGTTGTAATGTTTCAGTTGAATTAATAATGAAATTATTGATTATTTTTTATTAATTAAGCCAAATTAGTCATGCTCTGGGAACTATGCTTCTAGTTGAGATGAACAGACCTAAAGAAAGGTCTCAGAATTCAGCACTGATTTGTACCAGGTGCTTTAAGCAGGTTATAGGAAGTCCTACCGAGCAAACAAGGGAATTCTTCAAGAAGAGATTTTAAGTATAAACTTTTGAAAGTGTGCATAGTGAAATAGACATGGCAGACAATCTAACCTGGGGTAATTTCCCCTCAAAATAGAGGTATGAGAAGAAATGCAATAGAAATACATTGTGAGAGCCTTTCAATATGCTTTGAAAAGTTTAAAAATTGAGGTTATTATGTCTAACCCCATTTGAGTAGCCATTTAGAAGTTACTTATTTATAAAATTTGATGGTTAATAGCATCTATCTCACATCAGTAATGTGATGATTTGCTGATAGAACACATTGGTAAGTATAGTCGTGGTAGAAGATCTACAAAGCAAATCCTCTATAAAAGACTGAGGTTTTTCAAGATACATCATATTATTATCAAAACAGAAAATAATGTAAAATGGTTTCTTATTCTTATGTCTTCCTTATATTGTCACCATGTTCTTTAAAGTTCAAAAATGAAGCTCAGGAAGTAAATTTAAGGGCTAAAGTTGTGGCTCAGGTAGTAGAGAGTAAGTGGTGGCCCGAATTCCAATCTTGGTACTGGCAACATTTAAGCATCAAATGTAAGTTTATAAAATAGCAACTGGATGGATTATACGGATGAGAAACTAACTTTTGATTGTTTATTCCTAAAGTATTTTAATATCTAATCTATTTATGAAAAATATGCTCAAAAAAAGGTAGAGTTCTTGTGTAGCCACATAGTAAAGGAATGAACAAATGATAAATGTATGCATCTCAAAAAGGGATAACATTTATAATAATAAGATTTTATATTTACATATGTTTACACTATTAATTCAATAAAATTAGAATTATTAATATCTGACGTGAAAGATTAGTATTATTAGTACCTCCAAATTTTGGATGAGTTACAAAGACATTTGCAGATATTTTTTCAAGGTTACTCGGGTTATTAGTAGTTAAATAAACAAATTTAGACAGTATGATTGTATATGTGTGTGTGTTCATGCTCATAAATGTATCATTTATGAAAATAAAATAAAAAAAACCTGTCTGTGTGGTGATTATCTGTGACAGCCCCACAGTGTCCAGGGTAGGTGTTTGTTCAAATAATTGACCCGTGTCAAGTTCCATGTTTGAGAACATGGACTCTATGCTCCAATGACTGGCCACATCCAAATACTAGGTTGATTTCCAAGTCATTCCACCAACTGGAGAGCTGAAGTCAAATTTTCTTCTAAAGAAAAATTAAATAATAAAAATCTCTCTAGTGTAACCACTTTGGAACCAGTAAATCCTCTCTAATATCCAAATTAAATGCCAGCATCCAGAAGAAAATAATCAATATCTCGTTTTCTAATACTTTCAAAATCCATGAGATTTCTTAAAGATCTGTCTCTCCTGTACCTGCCAGATGAATTATTGAATTTAGGAGGGTGAAGCGAAGCCAGAGCCACTGATCAGTGAAATTGGGTGCGACTGGGGTGAGGAGCTGCATCGCCGAGATCTCCTGCTTATGGCTGCATCAGTCAAGGCGTGAGGACCCTGCAGCAAAAACATGGCGCAATGGCCTGCGCTTGAATGCCTGGCTCAGGTGAGATGGTGCAGCTTCTGAATGACAGGGGGCTCTTAGCCTTCGAACTGAATAAAATAGAATTTAGGGGGAGTACTGCTTACCCTAGCTTTTGCTTGTCAAAATGCTGTTCCATCAAAACCCACTTTACAAAAACAAATCATTTCATTTGACAACTACGTCATCACCCAATGTTTTATTGTCTAGCTTCATAAGCAAAGGAAAGGACACATGTATGCAAAATTGTCTAATCTTAAAGTGGCAAAGTACTCCTTGGTATTTGATAGGATTTATCCTCAGCTGTCAGTAGCCCAGGATACACTGCAGCAATCACAGCTTTCTGGAAAGCATCCATGATTCATATATTCTAATAGGATCATTTTATTTTGAAATCAAGGGAGAAAAAGATATATATTTTGGTGAAGAAATTCAGGGTATCTTTTAGTTTATGTAGGAGTATCTCAGCCCAGGCTGACCCAAGCATAAACCAAACACTTACCTCAAAAATAACTGAGGAAGAAAAGTCTGTCATTAGAATTTATGTCACTTCTGCTTAAAAACAAAGAAAAAATAGCAACATGTTTTACTTACATAGTCATCAAATCATATTTTTAGCTTAGGAAAGCACAGAGAAAATGTCAGTGGTTAATGTTCACCATTTGATAGTGTTTTGACTTAATGACTATTTTATCTAGAATGATAAAATTTCCTAAAGTGCATGAACACATTTGAAGAGAGCCAGCAAACAATAACATCTTTAGATTTTGTTAGTATTACAAAGAGATATTAGACTATCAATTAGTACACTTATACTAAATAAGAACATGATAAATTGTTAGTGACTTTAGAAATGCTTCCACACAAACATCATCATGTTTATAAATGAGTGATCCCATGCCAATCATGTTCACATAGCCAATTAAATAATTTCAAAACAGAATGTAACAGGGAATTGTCATTTTTCATGTTAATTAAATGATTTACTCTGTTACATAGATTTCTATGAAGTGAAATTATGCCATTGAGCCACATACCTACAGAAAAGTATAAGTTTGGATTATACATTGATTTTTCTTTATGAACTTACAAGTGTTTTGAATTGTTCATAGAACTATGGAATATTTTTTGTTGTTGCTGGCTAATTTTTCTGAGTACCCTTTAAGTGGAAAATTGGTGGGGTATCAGCATACAGACAGTAGCTACTGTCTCATTTACTTAGAATTTTAGTAGAGGTTCACCCAATCAGCAATTTTACTTTTCTCCTAAGACATATAGGATGCATTCAAAAACTAACATTGAAGAAAAAGATACATAAAGCCATACTGAATTTCTATCCTGATAATTATAGCTCCAACATCTACTTCTCTTCTATAGAAGAAAGGATGTAAGAATGAAAAGATACATGCAAAATTATTAAAATGTGCCATTAATTCATGCTACTTAAAAATAGATGTGTTTACCAAACATCACTATTGTAAATACCTGAATTGGCTACAACTAACTACAATGCACATTCCCAATAATCTCCCACACATTTAGCAAAATTCCTCATGCAGGTACATGGAGGAGCAGGCTGTAAGATCCATATTCATTGCTCACTTTCTTCTGAAATGGATTTTCACCTTTGAATCCAGTTTAAGTCATTTTGTGCAAGAATAGCAGAAGACTGAGAGTTCTTTAAGCTATGCCACTCATAACTCAACTTTGCAGGCTGCAAACTAATCAATCCAGGCTGTTGTACAAACTTAGTAACTACTCGATGTGCCTGGATTTGGATGTGACAGAGTATCCCCTGTCAGGGCTTACATCTTGAACAGTAGAGAAAGAGCATAAACACTATAATATTGCTATTAAGAGCCTCAATTTATTCTTAAGCTCTCCTCAGAAGGAAAGACCAATGGTGAATTTATTAAGGGGCCTGCAAGCATTTAGGAAGTGAGCTACTTCTTTGCATTTCAAACTAGTGCCTCATATAAGTCCCAAAGCCAGCCAAGATAAAACGTCAAAAATCTGAACATGAGGAATTTATTTATTCAAGCAATTGAGGTCATTAGCTTGAAAAGATGGTGTTCTACTTAAGATGACCTTCCAAGTAGATGACATTCCTGACCTAGATTTTTCACTTTAATCGTTCCTATTTTCTTCTTGAATAAATACTGACTTGGTTTTCATTCGTATGTGCCAGGAAATAAATCTAAAGACAATGGTTCCTGAATGTTTAAAGATCATCAAAAAGTTATAAGAAACTTCTATTTAAAGAGGTCCCCACTATTCTTACAATGAAACTAGGGAGTCATATGAGGCAGGTGAGCCATTTCCAAATAAACTCACATTTACTGGTTTAGGGTAGACATCACTCTTTAATCTATAACAGAGTTAATCTAGAGTGGTAGAGAGGTATCAAGGCACTAAACAATGAGCTGATGTTATGTTAATGTAGAAATTACTTTTATTTGGACATTGTTACAAAGAGAAAAATTATACCATAATTTGAGGTAAAACCATACCAAGAAAGATAGATGTGAGATATGAAGAAACAGATCCTGAAACAGAGATGCAGGTTCTGAATGTTGACATAGATATAGAATCCAAGTATGGTTAGAAAAGATGAAGGACAGAGTGAAAGTCTATTGGGTACCATAATTAGAGGACTACTTGGAAAGGTAACAGAACAGCTGTTCATCCAAGAGAAGAGAACCGATTGCATTTTGTAGTTCCAATTACAGTTGAATAAACAAATGACTTACTAATTAGACCTTCTTAAAAGAAACAACATGGTTTTTTAAATTTTATTACATTTTTTTTAAATTTTCAAAGTGATGTACAGAGGGATTACAGTTACATAAGTAAGGTTATAACTACATTTCTTGTCAAACTTGTTACCCCTTTCCTCAATTTTCTCCTGCTTTCCTAGTAGGAAAAAAGTAGGAGTACTTTCCTAGGCACTAGTTTGAAATGCAAACAACCTCCCCACCCCCAACTTATACAGATAATTTCATATTGACTTGTGTATATTACTGTTGCATTGGTTCTTTGTCTTACCATTCTGTTGTTCCCCTTCCCTTCCCTAATTCACATAAACATATATATGATACCAGGATACCAGAATCAAATATAGTGACAACAGGAGATATACCATAGGGGAAAAATATATAAAAGAAACAAAAAATCACATAGTACATTCTTAATATGTCATGGACAATACCTTTTCTGATTTTACATTGTAGATGCCAGATATATATTTTTCCAAAACATCGTTTTTTTTTTCAGAACAAATTGTAAAATAATAACTAACAAGTAAAATTGGCTATAACCGACAGTCTGGAATCCAAATATTGCCTTTTTAATTTTACAAACATAGTAGTCATTTATACTCATTAGGTACTTACTTTAGCATAGTTGGAACCTATAATTTCATGCTATCATAAGCATAAACATATTAAAGTACAGTTTTTAAAACTAAAAGTACTTAGGCAATAGAAACATGTAGTTGTGTATATTTCAAGGATTTCACAATATTAACATGAAACTTCATGTTTGTATTTATCATGGTTAGATTCAATGTAAGGTTAGCCTTCTTGAGATTCTTTATGAAGAAAGAAGCTTCAATAAAAACAAGTTTCCTCATAATGAAATAGCTTTATTTCTATGGGTCTTATTTTAGTTTTTGCCTTTAAACATAAAGAATACAACCAATGAATAAATATGCATCTGTGGGGACTAATATACTCTGATTATGCATCTATATGGAAATCTTTTCCTACCTTTTTATCTTAGAGATTTAAAGTTTTAAGTGATCAGAATATAATAGAGCATTACTTTCTCAGTCCCACAGAATGAGCTGTTTTCACACTTCGGGGTTTGTTAGATAGCAATAGCTTTACATATAAATTTAATAAAATGGGATAGATTACTTGTGATAACATAGGACCTATATTTTATGATGTCAAGGTTCATAAACATTGACATTCAGAGTTGTAAAGGACCATGAAGGCCATCCATTTGTAACCTTTTCTAGTCTGGGGATGATTGTTCAAAATAAGTTAATCAGTAACTCAGAGCCAAGAAATACAATTATGTAGATCTCATATGCCAGGCTTTGTTCTAAATATATTACATTCATTTTTATCTATTATCTTACTTACTTTTCATATTTTCTCCTTTTAATAATTTTATATTTTATTGTAAAGATGCCATACAGAGGGATTACAGTTACATGAGTAGGGTAATAAGTACATTTCTTGTGGAACATTGTTACCCACTTCTTTTTTATAAGGCACTGGCCCCCCAAATTATCTCTTAAGAGACAAAAATTTAAACAGCACTGAGATTTGAACTCAGGTAATCTTCTATAGTGCTCTTAACTGTTTGCCTCATTCTTGCAAAGATTTGTGCTCAAACCAAGAGATCATTTTATCCTAAAATGACCTAGTGAAAACAAAAATCTATCATTTTCTAATTCCAATAAAAATGCGTACTGATGGAGGAAAAAGAGGCTCTTTATCTGATATAAACTCTAGGTATTTGTTCTAAATGTAAGCTAAGAGAAAGTCATTCATATTTACTAACAAGTTCAACATTCCTGTGGGGTCCACAGGAATCTTTTATAATGTCACTCCCTACACTGGATACATAGTTATCTAAATGAAGACATATTTTGTACTTGTGACTTGTTAGTAGGTGATACTACATAGATTTCAATAGCATCATTTTCCCAAAAAAATGCTCAATGATAATCAATGGTTATAATTCTTTCAAAACCATGAAGGTTTCATAAATTTGAACTTAATTTTTTTGCAAAAATTAGTGATGTGACTCATCACTGAGTATTGTTCTATGGTCAGGAGACCTTTCTTTTTGTAAAATTCTCTACTAGTGCTAAGGTCTTTGAATCAAAATGGCATGAATCAGAGACAAGAAAAAAGCATTATTAGTACATTACAAGTATACCATTTTTGTTCAAGGTTCCAATCTCATAGGTCGTGGTTTTTAAACTTGTGTGGATATCAGGATGACCAAGAAGGCTTGTTAAAACACAGGTTAGATGATCCCATCCATAGAGTTTTTGATTGCTTGGAGTGGTTTCTGTATAACTTCCATTCCAACAAGTTCCAAGGGGATACTGAGATTACTCTTCCAAGTACTATATTTGAGAACCACTATAGACAGGTAGATTTGTAGGGAGTATTTATAGGGAGTATAGATTTGTATATAGTGTAGAAGAATTTCAGAATCAGCATAAACATATGGATATTGTCCCACAAATAATGAGAAGCTATGGGAAAATTCTCAGCCTGTAGCCTAGAAAAATTAAAAGAATAATGATGATTGAATTACATTTTATGAAAGATGATAGTTTATAGACAGCTATAATTACAGTGCATTACATAATTCCACATTGATATCCAAAGATACCTGTATCAGGTCAGCTTCTGCATCGCTGTGAGCAAAAACCCAAGAAAACCAGATTGGAGGAAAAAGGATTCATTTTGGTTCAAAATTCCATCTCTGTTCACTTCTCCCTGCTCTTGGGAGGAAGATGATGGCTGTGGGATCATGCGGTGTATATCATTCTTTACTTCTTGGTGAGCAAGAAGCAAGAATTGTAAGATAATTATTAATCAAGCAAAAAGTACCTCTGCCAAATTGTCTGATATAATTCAATTCTCCAGTAAACAACACTTTTTGAAAAACAGTATTTGGCTATAATGTAAGTTAAAATTCCAAATCGACTTACTCACTTGAAAAGAAGTATCCATATACAGCTATTATTTTTCAAATAGTTTTAAAGCAATCTCAATCTTCTACCAGGCAATATCTCCATCTGTGGGAAGGGATCATTTCATTAATCACTAAGGTAGTCTTCAGTTCTGTGCACAAATACATTTTTTATATTCAAGCATTCATTTCCACAAATAACTGTCTTGGAGTAAAGTATCATCAACAATAACTAAGGAAGTGATCTCTTCCTCAGATGATGACTCTATTTTTCTTTTCACTCCAGTGAGAAAGCTGGATGCTGTTAACTTATAAATCTGATTCTTTCCATCTCCATTTCTGTATCTAGTTTTCTGCAGTGTGTTGAAGGGTGCAAGATAGAAAATAGATGCTATGATTCCAGGAATGGAATCATAAAATATTATAGCTATCAGGAAGCTTGGGAATTCTGTTAGTTACTGTCTATTTTGTATATGAGATACTGAGAGTAAGGAAATCAATTTTTTTCCAGGTCTAGGGTTTGAACCCAGGACTGAGACACTCTCCAGGAAGTTTTTAATTCAAAGATAGAACTCTAGCACTTGAGCCACAGCTCTCTCCACTTTTGCTTTTTGGTAGTTAATTGGAAATAAGAATCACATGAACATTCCTGCCCAGGCTAGCTTTGAACAGTGATCCCAAACCTCTTGAATAGCAAGAGGTGAGCCATTGACACCTTGCCCTGAATGGTTTTAAAGGCTGCCATGTTCCTCATCCTCACAAGTGTGTTTTTATCACCATTTCCTACCAACAGAAAAACAATTTTCATTATGATAACCACAAGGCTAAGATCTGTTCAAGATGATTTTGGTAATGTTGCCTCTGCATGGTATTCTTGTAATACAGAAAGGAGAGGTACCATCACCATTCAACAAGGGGAACCTGAATGATATCTTTAGAAGTATATCTGAACAGCATGTTGGTGTGAATGTGATGGTTTCGAAGTCATTCACTCATTCATGCATGTTCTTGGATCACTTTCCCAAGTAAGGTGCCATGAAAACTTAAAGTCGTGAACTGGACGGAACCAGACAGAGCCAGATGGACAAGTCCTGCCAGAAAGCAGTTAAATTCTTCTTTGAATACAATTTCCAAGTGACCCTCCTCCCCCACCAAAAAAAAGGAATGGGTAACTTATAAAAGCTGATGTTATTTTTCCATCATGGTTTAAAATGTTGTGTTGCTATATTTCAAACTGAGAATTCAGAAAATCAAGTTTATTGTGATGCCTTTTTTTAAAATTTTATTTTATTTTATTTGTGAACATACTGTACAGAGGGGTTACAATTGCATGGGCAGGATAATGCGTACATTTCTTACCAATCATTGCAGCCTCCT
>NW_012267250.1:6468685-6491918 GCF_000151885.1 Dipodomys ordii
CCTTGGCTTTCTCTCACTTGTCTAACTCTCTGTCCTGTGATGGCACACTTGGTGTGTTTCTCTGGCTTAGGACTGTTCACTGGAACTCTAAAACTGCTTTCTATGCGAGAGCTTGTTCAGCTTCCAGCTTCTCCTCCCCCATCTTGTCCTTGTCTGATGCCTTTTTTTTTTAACTAAAGACATGTTCTTAAAATTTTTCAACTAATTTTCTTTTTTTAGTTTTCAAAATCTATACAGTTATTTATTTTTTTCCTTTTCTTGTGCTTTTAAGAAAATTTTATTGCAAAGGTGATGCACAGAGCTATTACAGATACATGATTCAGGTAATGAGCACATTTCCTTTTGAACAGTGTCACCCAGTCGATCATTCTTTCCCAGATTTTTTCTCCCCCAAAGTTGTCCAGCTCATTCCCAACATAGTGTCTAGTGGGATTCACTGCTGTATTTTTCAATAGTCCTTGTCACTTAGTAGATTTTCCAATTGATTTTTACAGCAAGAGAATTGTCATACAGATGGAATTGTTTGGTGAATATTAAGCATGCTTTCTTTGATTGCTTTTCCCAAGGTGTTTTACCAGAGTAAACAATTGTATTATGAGAAAATGTGAACATTAACCATAAATGGATCTTTGTCTGCATCCTTTGGTCACTATCTTTGGCACACAAGATAGAAGATTGCTTAACACTCCCAACCCCACCCCCAAATCAGGAAACAAAAAGAAAGAAGAAAAAGGAAAGGATGTGTAAATGCATTATAAAAGTGGCATTAGATTTCTCAAGACCATTGCTGTACACTAGATAATAAACATATAAAATGTACGCTTAAGCTTATCGATATTTTTCAGTTTTCCAATTCTTTCAAATGTATTTTAAAGTCTTGAGCTGGTTCCTACTAAGGTAAATCTTAAATAGTTATGAATGTGATCATTTAGAAGAAATCATTTTCATGTGACTAAACTCACAGAATCCTAGTAAAAGAGAGGAATCCTGTGTGCATCTGATCTCTTGCATTTAGTAGCTGATAAGGCAACATCTTACAGAAGTGAAATTACTGGTTTCATCCTGAGGCTCCTGAGGTAATAAAGCTGTTTGTACTGATTAACACACTATTGAATGACATCTCCATTTCCAAACATCTGTTTGATACCTGAAATGCTTGCCTAACCTAGAAGAAGGCCTATTAGCTGTGTTCTTCACTACTATTATTAAATAACCAAACGTTAGGGGAGTAACTAGTAAGCAGTAGGAATTCTCCATTCAAAATATTTTGTAGTAATAAAGACTTTAGGAAGAGAGGAATTAGGAGAACTTGCGTGCAAAATGATAAGTTGAAAAGTATATTCGCTGGAAAGAGTAAAGTATGCACATCGGGTTCAGCTGGCAAGACAGTGGGCTCAAGTGGTATGCGTAGTTTTTTATGTCCAAATGAACAAAGCAACAATGACAACAAAAACCCATGCATAAACTGAGGTAGGTGAAGTAAAACAATATATATGCTGGATGGAAATTTCACTAAAATTTGGAATATGTATTTGCAACTAACCAGAATAAAAAATATCAGAGATTCTTTCAGTGATAAGGTAGGCCATGAAATAATACTCCAGAACTGGCTTCCATTAAAATGAAATTATTTTTTCTGGAAGTAAATTCATAGGGCCGTGGGAACTGAGAAGAGGGAGGGGATATGAAGTACTCTTATTTTTCATACCCAAATATGAAGATTAACGTAAGAAATTATGCATTGAAAAGTTGTGAAATTGCTTCCATGCTATATAAACAAAATAGTCTCTGCTAGCTGGTCACAATGTCTTCTAAAGGGTTTCTGATCTTAGTAGTTTAGATTTTAGCTCTCAGTCAATAGACTACAAAACATCCACATGAATTAAATATGGAAGGATCACAGCAAGCTGAAATGCTTCAGGGAGAAGTTGATGGGAATGTGGTTCTTATGTGAACAAGTTAAGAAAAACATCAGGACAATTTTTCAGAGCCAGATCATGAAAGGAGCTTTTATAAAGGCATAAACCCTCATAACTAATAACAAAAATGATAACCAACAATAATAAAATACAATTACCTCATGTAATATTTTTTCAGTTAATCATAGAACCTGTAAACCAGCTTCAAAGCCAGTGTCTTATTACTTGTTGAAGAACTATGAGCTTATAACACACTACATGCTGAGGACAAAAATATGTTCCCACCTTCATGGAATTTGGGTTCTATATGCAGATGTTCTGATAATATTGATTAAATAGTAAGATAGATGAAGCCCCTGTCCTCTGAACTCACATTAAAGTGAGGGCAAATATATGATAATAATTACCCAATATATGGAGAAATAAGGATGTATGGATATGGATGGTCTTTATTTGATGAACAGTGGTATTGAACCAAAAAACTTGCAACGTATTACTGACACTACTTGTGAACTAATGTTGGAGGTAAAAAAGTGAGATTTGTGTGACGTTCTTAAGACATTTGAGAAATCTCATTAGTCTTGACCAAGAATTGGACGCTATTCATTTTAGTAGGGATACAAATAGTCTGTGTAGAAATGCAACCCATATAACAAAATCCTATGTTGCACCACAGGAAAAGGTCCTATAAGATTTCCCTGATGTAGCAAACTTGTTTCTTCTCTATAGAAAGGCTGAGGTCCTGAATTTGTCTCTAGAATTAGTCTGTTGACAGAAAAAAACTTGTTAGTCAATATTAAAATCTCTCCCATATTTGTCCCAGTCACTTTAGACTAAGGAAATTTTTAGCTTGTACATGTTTTCTGTTGGTGGTGGTGGTGGTGGTGCTGTGTATTTGTTTTAGGTTCTTCTAGGGTTTTTTGCTTCTTTTTTTGTTGTTGGGGTTTGGAGTTTGTTTGTTTGTTTTGTTTTTTGTTGTACCTTTGCTGTTACTTGGTCAGTAAATATGTCCTTTGAAACCTCAAAGTCTGACTAAAAGTTCTTGTCTGAGGTTTAGAATGTGAAAGCTTAGACTCATATTCCAATGTGTAATGTGGGGTTTGTAATCTCTTAAGCTTTTCATACTTGAGGATCACTACCCATACCTTCTTGTATTATGTAACTACAAGGAACACTTTCCTTCCATGCTATGCAAAACTCTAGAGATCTTGAGTTTATGCCTCATAGCTCATGCATGGAGACAGGAGAACAGGAAAATTGTGCTTTCACACAATTTAAGCATATCCTTCAATATAACACTTTCTATTTCAAAAGAACTTTTGCAAGCCTAGCACCAGTGTGTCATGCCTTTACTCCTGACTATTTACAAGGCTGAGCTCTGAGGATTGTGGGTCAAAGACCACTTGAACAGGAAAGTTTGTGAAATTCTTATCTCCAATTAACAATCAAAAGCAAACAAACCTGGACGCAGAGCTGTGGTTCAAGTGGTAGAACACTAGCTTTGAGCACAACCCCAGGAATGGTACCAAAAAACCCCAAAGAACTCCTACCATATCTATATGAGAAAACACAGCACAGTGTCAGTAACAAAACAAATCTTTCATGTTAAAAAAAGTTATAAATCAATTTGCTGGCACTGCTCCTTAGCTCATACTATCTCTGTAGCAGCCTTAATCAAAATTACATGTAGAGACATTCATTTTTATTTTATAATAAGATCATTGGTTTCAGTGGGAGTCACATATCTTGATATGATAGATTTAATATCTCCACATTTATGGCACCTTTCTAATAGCTATATTGTGTGAAAGAGGTCATCTTGGTGTCATATTCACACACCTGACCATCTTTCCAGACCAAACTACATAGCAAGAATGTGGACAGGTGGAGAGAGGAAGGAAAGGTGGTAATACTCCACAACATAGTTCCTGCAATTCAAAGGTTCTAACTGAGAAAGAATCTAGAAACAATAATTGAGAATTCCAAACAATTTGGCTATAACTGGAACATTTTCTTCCTTGCCTTCTCCCATCCCAGACACTTCATTTGTTTCTCCTTATAATAAATGAGTTGGAAGAATCATAGACTGCATAACTATTTCTGAGAATGTGTTGGACACTACAATTCACAACTAATAGTACCAGAAAGTAAATGTTCAATGTAGAATATTAATCCTATACAATTTACCTTAAAAGTATTTCTCTTTCTCATTTGAATCAATATAGCAGTAATTTTTTCACAAAAATTCATTATGAGGTATTCATCCAAAATGTATTTAGCTTTACTGTTCTTATACTTGGAAAAACTGACATACATTGACCCAAGATTTGACTAAGCTGATCTCTTCTTTTCCTTTTCTTTAATCTACTTCCTTTATACCTTATCATCTCGCAAATAAATCTTATTATGTTTATGGTTTGTAGTGATAATGTTGTTCTAGATTAAACTATCAGTCATATGCTAAAGTGGATACTTCTGTGGGAGAAATACCATCAGGAAACTGGTACTGAGATTGGGTTTGTTGAATATCAGTAATGATTGAGAGCCATAAGATCTGTGCCTCCTACTGATCCTCTGGAATAAAACAGGACACATGTGGAGGATGAATACAAACTGAGAGGTATATAATGGTACTAAAAATAAAATAAAATAAAACAGCATTAACTCCATGACAAGACAGATAGAGCTACAGTTACTAAAGGAAATTAGATATCAATATATACCACTGCTTATACCAGATCAACTTGGGAAAAAATTGGAGAAAGGGGGATGAGTTTGTACTTTAAAAAATTCAAGATTTTAATCTTTCTGTGTTAATGAAAGTGTATTTTGGCTTTAATTTTTATTGGAAAAGATTCTCATTATGCAAATTTAAAGTATAATTTAATCCTATCAATCTACCTTAAAATGATTATTAACCATGTATCACAAGCTATAATGTAGAAATGTATTATGAATGGTTATTAAAATGAAGATGCTGATTGAAATCAAATTCTATACTTTTCTATCAGTTCCTGAATTGGAGACTTAAACTTTCTGAGTCTTAATTTCCCCATTTTTAATACTGGAAGAATGAAACAACATGCCTTATAATGTGTGGTAGCTAATTTTATGTGATCCCCTTGGATGATCATAGTATCCAAATATTTGCTCAAACAGTATTTTAGATGTTTCTGTGAAAGTATTTTAGATGAAATTAATATTTAAATCAATAGACCTTTGGTGTAGTAGATTATATTTCACAATATGAATGTGCCTCATGGAATAAATTTAAGCCTTAAAAAATAAATATCCACTTGCAAAAAGGGAGAATTTAACCTTCTGGTCACTAAACAGATTTGGATTTGCCAAGCCTTCAAAATATATTAAAAATAAATTCTTTAACACTATATTTATCTATCTGTCTGTCTATATTTATTGGTTGTTTCTCTGTCAAATCTTGACTAAGAGACACTGTTGTCAGAATTTAATAAAGTTATTCAAAATGAAGAAATGATCCATAAGCAATAAGGTTGCCTGATATTGGAGTTATAATTCATAATAGAATTTACCATTTACCAGTTCAAATAGCATAATGTTATCTGGCAAGTTGGTTTGGAAGTAAGGTTGGAACTTCTGAAAATTACTGAGTATTTAATATATGCATGCTCTTTGCTGAGTACTATCATTTACAGTTTGGATTTTATTTCTGACAACCTCATTGTAGTCATTATGATGGTATATAAAAGACAGAAACTAAGGACTAGAAAGTTTGAGCATTGGGGCCACATATGTATTAACAATCCTCAGCTACAGAATTCAGTCAGTCATGCCTAAGGATTTATGCCTATTTATCATGTACATTTGCTCAGAAGGAAACATACTTAAATAAAATTCATTTTAAAAATCAATAAGTTATCTTGTCTTTTACCCTGCAATGTGTCTTTGACAGTGGCTTACAAAGTCTATGGAATAACACGAGAAGCAGTCAGGAAAGACCTGAGGAGCTAAGTAGCCTATGCATGAGCCTTGAGGGCAGAGCAGAGTAAAGCCACTTGCCCCTTGACCATGGCATCAGATTTTCTGTGATGCTTTTCTGACTGTATCCCCTCATACTTCCCTGAAGTTCCTTATGGGTTGAATCTGTTCAGAGGAGTTAAATATTGTATCTACAAATTACCTCATATAAAAAGATCTCATCATCTTTGTTTTCATTTTAGTTTCAGGGAGACAAATGGAAATATTTGTCAATCTCAATTCAAGCAGGGGAAAGGAATGGAAGAGAATTTTATAAACAAGACAAATAATCATAGGTTGAAGTCTGGCAGCTCTAATTGCCTGCTTTTATACAAACAGGGCCAGTTTCCCAAACACTCAAAATTTTCACAGGGGTCAGAAGTGTGAATATTTGCATGAAGCATCTGAATTAGTAATGTAATATATAACACATGTTATCAGTTATGTAATGTATTACATATTTATTATATTACATAATAATATATTATGCTGTATATTATACATATTATATAGATTAACATTGTATAATATATATGCAATGGGCCCAGTTGCAGGGTATAAATTGTATATACATGTAAGGGAATCTCAAGGAATCTCAACACATGAATGCTAAATATAACTAACAAATCCACTAAATTCACTCCAAAACCAAGCCAGATTAATTCTCTGAATATATTCATGCTACTGTTTAATGGAGCCTGAACAGAAAAAAATGTCTATTCACAAATTATTAGCCACGGTTCTAGTTCCTAGGTGAAAGTTAGTGATTCTTGCTTTCTTGCTGACTTATTACTTGTTGACTTGATCACTACAGCTCAAACAATACAAATACCTGACATAATCAACTGGATAAATCACAGCAATCATGGCAGCCATGTAGCATTCTGGACACTTCTTGGAATTTTAATTTCAAATAAGGTGAATTAATGTAATGGTGAACCAGATAAAGACTACTCATGCTTATCAGGCAAAACCACAAGGGTAATATGCAAATATATAAAGCTTTCTTTAGAAAAGTCAAATGTGGCATTTCAGTTAGTTTATCTTTGAAAACACATTTTAGTTAACAGGGAATCTGACTGTGCAGACTCAAAGCAAAACAAAACTCTTTGTACAATCAATTATTAATAGCTCTTAATGATCTTATTTGTTATAACTGAACAGTCATTTCAAATCAGAAATGGGAGACTGTGTCTTTTTTCTCCATTGGGAGGAAAATAAAGGTTAGATTTTTAAATTAAAATAGACATAAAAAACACTCCACCACCACTGCACCCTGCTCCCTGGGCTGACTCTCTGATGATTTCCACCTTCTGCTCACTGTGTCCTATGAGTGCAGAATTAAGTCTTATAAAATTAGAAGAAGTTAGGAAGTATAGGCAATGCTCTCTTTACAATGAGGATAGCTGAAATCCTGAATCTCGTTTCCTATGTGGAAGAAATAAAAACATTAAATATAAGAGGTGAAAAACAACAAGAATAATAAGCTATTCAAACTCCATCTCTGAGATCCAATTTCATGAGACTATTTTTGCGCCCAATGGAATAGTCATGGCATTTTGTCTAGAGAAATAAACTACAATCTCCATAAACACCAACAATAAAAGTTCTAGTTAGAGAAATACAAGGATTTAAAAAGTACATTACATAGATACTTTTTTTATTATTTTTATTGTTATTGTAAAGCTGATATACACAGGGATTACGATTACTTAAGTCAGGTAATGAGTACATTTCTTTTGGAACAATGTTACCTCTTCTTTCCATTTACTCCCAGTTTTGCCCTCCAATCTCTCCCACAGGTTGAATGGTTCATTTTCAACAGTGTTTAGTGAGTATCACTGGTTCATTTTCAACAAAATGTCTAGTGAGTATTATTGATGTATTTGTTCACCAAGAAACCACACCCAAACTGAGAATCCAAGAACCATAGGAAGAACCCAGTTGTAGCAGCCTCCAAGAAGGTGGATAATATGGCAGAAACTCCCAAGCACTTCTCAGTACTAACTCTCAACATTAACAGGCTTAACTCTCCAATTAAGTGACATCGATTGTCTAGTTTGATTAAAAAGCAAGATCCTTCTGTCTGCTGCCTTCAGGAGTTACACCTTGCCCATAAAAACAAACATATTCTGAAAGTGAAAGGCTGGAAAAAAATCTACCACGCAAACAGCCCCCATAAACAGGCAGGAACTGCAATCCTAATATCAGATAAAATAGACTTAAAATTAGTGAGAAGAGATAAAGAAGGTTGCTACATACTAATTAAGGGATCTCTCCTTCAGGAGGCTATTAGAATTCTAAATATTTATCCACCAAACAATGGAGCACCCAAATTTATCAAAGAAGCACTATTTTCCCACAAATCTCACATAGATCCAATTGTTGGGGACTTTAACACACCACAACCCCGCTAGATAGATCAGCTTGGCAAAAACTCAACAGAGAAACCACAGATCTAAACAACTGCATAGATCATTAACTTTAACAGACATCTACTGAATATTTCACCCAGCAGTATCAGAATACACGTTTTTGTCAGCAGCACATGAACATCTTCCAAAATAGACCACATTTTAATGAAATCAAAAGACAAAAATTCACTACCTAACTCTTTCTATGAAGACATCATAACCTTCATCCCAAAAACAGGCAGGGAGTTATCAAAGAAAGAGAACTATAGACCCATTTCTTTGATGAACATCAATACAAAATTTCTCAACAAAATTTTGGCCAATCAACTTCAATAATTCACCCAAAAAATAAAACACCATGGTCAAACAGGATTAATTTCAGGGATGCAAAACTGGCTCAATATATGCAAATCAATTAATATAATTCATCACATCAACAAGAGCAAGGATAAGAACTACATGGTTATCTCAACAGATGCAGAAAAAGCATTTGACAAGATTCAACACCCCTTTATGATGAAGGCTCTGGAAAAATTAGGAATCCATGGAACATTCCTCAATACAATAAAGGCTGTTATGACAAACCTACAGCCAGCATTATTAATTAATTATTAATTAATGGTGAAAAACTAAAACCATTTCCTCTAAACTCAGGAATGAGACAAGAATGTCCACTCTCTCAATTTAGTATTAGAATGTCTAGCTAGGGCAATAAGACATGATGCAAATATAAAGGGGATCCATATAAGGAAAGCTGAATTAAAACTCTCCCTCTTTGCAGATGACATGATCTTGTATTTAAAGAATCCCATGGACTCCACACCCAAATTACTCAAGCTGATTCAAAACTTTGGCAATGTAGCAGGGTATAAAATTAACCCTCAAAAATCAATGGCTTTTCTGTATGCCAACTATGAGAAGACCACGGCTGAAATCAGGAAAGCAACTCCATTTGTAATAGCCTCACAAAAAATAAAACTCCTAGGAATGAACTTAACCAAAGAAGTGAAGGACCTCTATGATGAAAACTTTAAAAGTCTGGAAAAGGAAATAAAAATCAGAACTTAGAAAGTAGAAAAACCTCCCATGCTCCTGGATTGGAAGGATCAACATCATGAAAATGACAATACTTCTCAAAGTTATCTACAAATTCAATGATACCTATCAATATTCCAACCTCATTTTTCAAGGAAATAAAAGAGGCAATCCAAAAATTCAATCCAAAAAATGGAACAATAAAAGACTCCGAATAGCCAAACAATCCTTAACAGAAACAACAGTGCTGGAAGAATCTCAATACCAAATTTCAAACTCTACTACAAAGCTATAATAATCAAAACAGATTGGTACTGGCACAAGAACAGACCTCAGGACCAATGGAATAGAATTGAAAACCCAGAAATGAACCGACAAACCTATAGCCACCAATTCTTCTATAAGGGAGCTAAAAAAATAGAATGGAACAAAAACACCCTCTTCAGTAAATGATGTTGGCAAAATTGGTTATTCTCTTGTAGAAAACTAAAACTAGATCCTTATATATCACCCTGCAGCAGAATCAACACTAAATGGACCAAAAACTTTAGAGTCAAAGCAGCCACCCTGAAAACATTACTGGAAGGAATAGGAGAAACCCCAGGTCTCCTTGGCACAGGCTGAAGTTTTCTTAATAGAGACCCAGAAACGCAATAAATCAAAAAAAGGTTGGACAAATGGGATTTCATGAAGCTGCAGAGCTTCTGCACGGAAAAGCTAATAACTAGCAAGATCAATAGAAAGCCCATGGATTGGGAGAAGATCTTCACTAGCAATACAATGGACAATGGTCTCATATCTAAAATATACTTGTAATTCAAAAAATTAAATCCCTCAGCAACAAATCCTCATAGAAACAACTGCCTGATAAATAAGTGGGCTAAAGACTTAAAGAGAAACTTCTCTGAAGAGAAAATGAGAATGGGCAATAGACACATGAAGAAACATTCAACTTATCTAGCCATAAAAGAAATGCAAATCAAAACAACATTGAGATACCACCTCCCCCCAGTTAGAATGGCTATAATCAAGAACTCTTAAATACAACAGATGCTGGAGGGGATGGGGCCAAAAGGGAACCCTAATGTATTGTAGGTGGGAGTTTAAACTTCTTTAACCACTCTGGAAAGCAGTATGGAGGTTCCTCAAAAGATTCCACATAGAGCTCCGCCATGACCCAGCAATCCCACTTTTGGGCATTTACCCAAATGATCACAAACAAGACCATACTAAAGCTACCAGCACAACTATGTTTATGGCAGCCTTATTTACCATAGCTAAGATATGGAACCAACCCAAATGCCCCTCAGTAGATGAATGGATCAAGAAAATGTGGTATATATACACAATGGAATTCTATGCCTCCATCAGAAAGAATGACATTGCCCCATTTGTCAGGAAATGGAAAGACTTGGGAAAAATTATATGAATTGAAGTAAGCCAGGCCCAAAGAAACATAAGTCCCATGGTTTCCCTTATTTCCAATAACTAGTATATGTCTGAGTCAAGCAGAAAAGGTCAGATAAATTGATGTTAGGCACATGAACCCCAAGATAAGTATTCAAATGTTTTTTTTCTTTCATGTGATTGTTTCTAGCATATTTATAAGATTATTTCTTTGTTGCTTTGTATGTCTTTCCCCTACGGTATAACTCCTGCTTTCACTGTAGTTGATGTTGGTATAATTCTTGGAGGGGAAGGGAAAAAACAGAAATTTGTGGAGGGGAAAGGAAAAAACAAATCGTTTAAATAGGGATACAGGTGGACCCATTGCAACAATGCGATGTACAAATCATTATGTGGAAAAATGAACTTTACAACTTTGGTGGGGGGGAGGACCAGTTGGAGGAGGGGAAGGGAAGGGGAAGGGATAGGAAGGGGAAACAAAGGAGGAAACAACAATGCTTAATAAGAAATTTACTCATTATCTTGCCCATGTAATTGTAACCCTTCTGTAAGGTATTTTCACAATTTAAAAAAGTTGCAAATTAAAAAAATAAAAATATAAAGCTATCAGCAGAACTATGTTTACTGCAGCATTATTTACCATAGCTACAATATGGAACTAACCCAGATGCCCCTCAGTAGATAAATGGATCAAGAAAATGTGGTATATATACACAATGGAATTCTCTGCCTCCATCAGAAAGAATGACATCACCCCATTTGTTAGGAAATGGAAAGACAGAAAAAGTTAGATTAAGTGAAGTAGGCCAGGCCCAAAGAAACATAGGTCCCATGGTTTCCCTTATTTGCAATAACTAGTATATGTCTGAGACAAGCAGAAAAGGTCAAATAAGATGATTTTAAGCGAAATGAACCCCAAGATAGGGACACAAGTGGTTTTTTTCTTTCTGGCTATTTTTTCTAATGTATTTATAAGGTACCATGTGATTTTTTTTGTTGCTTTGTATTTTCCTTCACCACGGTATAACCCCTGTTTTCACTCTATTTGATGTTGGTAGAATTTGGGGAGGGGGAGGGAAAAAAACAAAATGTTTAAATAGGGATACAGGTGGACCCATTGCAACAATGAGATGTACAAGACACTATGTTGAAAAAGAAACTTTAGAATTTCATTGGGAGGTGGGGAGTGAGAGGAAGAGGTGGGAGGGAAGGGATTGTAGGGGAAAAACAAAGAAGTAGTCAACAATGCTTGATAAAAAATGTACTTATTACCTTGCTCATGTTACTGTCACCCCTTTGTACATCATTTTCACAATAAAAAAACTTATTAAAAATTTATTTGCCTTGAATGAAGGAAGTCCTTACAACTATGATTATTATTGCTATTACTATTATAGTATACTACTACTACTATTAGAGAAGTAATTAATCATTCATTATGAATCGATGGTACAATGAAAAGCTATTTTTCAAATGATTTGTTTTGGCTCTTGCTATAACCAGAGAAATTACAATATGAAATGGATAACTAGAGAAATTACAAATGTGACAGCATAGGACTGATTTTCATTATTTTTTAAGATGAAATAAGGATACATTCGTAGTGATTTCTTCACAGAAAGGTTCTGGTAAAATCTGATGAAAATGAAAAGGTTAGGCAGCTCATTCACACCTGATAGGAAAATAGTTTCCTCAAAACTGAAAATTTTTACCCTTTGTATTTTTCAGTAGTATGAGTCAGCAAGGTCTGGTTGGCTGTAAAATGACAACACATGTACTTAAAGTTATATTTAATTGGAAAGCTTTTATATTTCTCATCACAAAATGACAAGTTCAATTGATTTTTTTCCCCTTGAACTGAATAGTTGTTGGACACAATTGTCCTAAATTGACTGGTAATTCCACTTGGGTCTAAATCATAGTGAAATAATACATCAACCCAGAAGGAAAAAGAATAGCGATCAAGCAGATTGCGTTCACACAAATTTAGTTTATTGATAGAATTGTCACCTTTTAATCCACCATTTCTTTGTCAGAGATAAACAGCACCATTCAGGTCAGCCAGTAATGTTGTCAACCCTTCAAACCTATATACCATTACAGCACCTGACCTGGGCTGCTGACAGGGAGTTTTAGCCTCTCCATTGTTGCCTTTGGGAAATTATTACTATTTTGTTTGCATTTGCCTGCTCCATACTAAGCATGGAGCTTGGCAAGTAGAGTCAGCCTAAGGCAAAATAAGGAAACAAAGTCTGCTTTGGGGATCCTCCAAATCACCTAATCAAAGGATTACTGCCTCTTGATAAAATTTCAACAGTCCAGTGTTCAACATGTCAACTTCTGCACTGCACTCTAGTCACTTTACTCAGGGTCTTAATCTCTGTACTTAATTGATGGCATTTGATACGTTAAGTGATTTGAGGGTGAAAGCTGTTAATAGAAAATTGAGGGGAGGGTTGGTTTGCGAATGGTGGGTGGGAGAGTGAAAAAAGGGGAGGGGGATTATGTATCAAGATGCACTGGATTCATAAACAGATTTGTTGACTATTAACTTCTTTGTGAAACTACTTACTGATAATAAAAATACAACCTTAAAGACAGCTTTTCATGTCATTATCATACTATAAAAGACTTTGGTATAATAGAATAACTTCTAAGGAGATCATCAGATTATTCTCTTAAGTTGAAGGGAAGGGGGCAGAGGATTTGTGAAGCCTAGGTGCATGCGGTACTGCTAAGACCACAGGTTTATTCTGGGCTAAGTGCAGGCCCTAATTCTGAAGAGTCCATGAGGCAGGCTTCAAAAGTAACTAGAGTGTGAAGTGCTTGTCTTTGTTAAGTAGCTAGTGTTTATCACTCCACAATGAGTATGTACCTCAAAACATCATATTTTACAGTGCATATGCACAGTTATTTGCCATGTTAAAAAGACAATTTTAAGCCTGGTGCAAGTGGCTCATGCCTGTAATCCTAGATACTCAGGAGGTTGATATCTGAGGATCATGGTTCAAAGCCAGCCTGGGCAGGAAAAGTCCAGAAGTGACACTATGGCTCTAGTGGTAGAGCATTTGCCTTGAGCTGAAGAGCTGAGGGACAGTGGCCAGGCCCAGAGTTCAAGCCCCACAACTGACAAAAAAAAGTCAATTTTAAAATAAATCACAAATGTCTCTCCCATAGTAGAATTCTGCAGCTTCTTAAGTTTGAGATTCATGCCTGTCACCATCTGCTGTGATTCTGACTCAGGGTTTACAGAACCCCAGTAAAGAAATGGGGTAAAAAGATAGTTAAGAGGAAAATAAATTGAAGGAGGGGGAAGGGGAAAGAAAAGAAAAAAAGACAGATCACTGCCCTGGGTTTGTAGAAGTCTAGAGTAGATCTTCATCCATTTCTGCAAGGTAGTATCCGTCTCTCTCTCTCTGAGTAAGATTGACTTTTTATTTCTTCTAGGGACTTAAACTTTAGTACATGTTTGTTTTCCTCAGCCTCCACCCAACTGAAGTTTTACTGGTTCCCATTCCTACCTTATTGGTTTGTCTTTCTTAGAAGTCACGTAGCTGTTGTTTTATTTGTGGAGACACAAAAAAAGTGATATATGTCAGCAATGCAACATATTGGTTCCATTCAAGTTACCTCTTAAAAAAAAACGTAACGTAGGAAAGTTTGAGGCAAAGTTTGAATAACATGTGTCTAGGTCATTTGGTAACTAGATTTTGGATATTACAGCATTGCATAGAAGCTTAGAAACATTTTGCTAAGCTAAAAAAGTCAGTTATATTATATGACTCCATTTATATGACTCCATTTATATGAAATTTCCACAACAGACATATCTAAAGAGACAGAGAGTAGATTGCTACAGCTGGTGACAACAGAATGGAAATAGAGTCATAATAGCTAAAAGGAATGTGATTCTTTTAGAGGTGATGGAAATAACTTAAAATTGACTGTGGTGAGCATTGCACACATCAATGACTAAACTAAAAACCACTCACGGGCACACATTAAATCAATGGATTACAGAATGCTTATTATATCTCAGTAAAACTGTTATACAAAATATATAATGCATGCAATGAAGCTTGCATCTCTCTAGTTGTGAGGATGTGTATATCACTCTGTCTCAATAGTTTCAAGACCTAAAATGCTTTCAAATCGTCAAGTCCAGGTTTTATTCATCTTTGAACACTTACTACTGATGAATTTGAGGTTAAAACCCTATAGAGCCTCTTATAACTGCAGTGGCTGTGTAACTGAAATGAAAACACACCATAATCCTTAAAACAGCATCAGGACCAAGTCATCTATAGTGTAAAAGAAAATTCCCTGGGGATGGCAGGGTAGATCTTGTCATTAATAATAATAGGCTCTTCTGGTTTATGTGTATGGATGATTAGTTAATTAAGCAAGCACATAATTTTTGCCAGGGCAACATTGCTTTCCTGGACACTCACCAAATCCTGATAAGGACTGTCTGTCTTCCACTGTTCAAAGCCAACACAAAAAATCTGCCAGCCTTGAGAGAGAAGATATCTTCTCATGCAGAGTTAAGCTTCCTCTTTTTTCATAGTTGTGGTCAATTCAATGATGCTTCTTACAATCAAGAAAGGTTTTAAAGAACAATTTTCAAAGCTAATTCCATAAACTGAAGGAATTAAAGCATACCCAAATAGCCATGACGCTTCTCAAGCTCTTGGGCTGAAGAGCTAAATCTAATTACAGTACTTTCTTTTTTATCACTGCAAGATCTTTGATATTTTTGATGCAAGTTAGTAAATATAACTAATCAAGCCTAACTATTCTTTCTCTGCTTAAAATCTTCCTTTTTTCACAGTTATTTTGATTTATTATTTCATATACAAGTTCTCAACTCTTCCACTTAGATTATTCATTGAAGTAAGTCATAGAAGAAGTTCTGAATATAAATGTAGACATATGTTAGAATTAAGCCAATTCTTTCTGCAAATATACTCCAATTTAAATTTTCACTTGAGCAAGCTTTGATACAGTTCATCTTAGCTATTAAGGTTAGACAGTGCTGTTGATTTTGTGAAGTCACCTGCAAGCTTTCTGCAAAATGCTGTGCAAGTCTGAGGTATATTGCAACAGAGATTTTCTACATTTTCTGCTAAGGATGATAATCTATCTTCATCTTTAGCTAATATTTTAAAATTAGTATTACCTTAAAAGTGAATATATATACTTTTATAAATAAGAATTTATTTAGAATTACAAAAAAATTAATCTAGATATTTTTTCTATGTATTTTTTGATCAAAGCTATTCACATTCCTGTCAAGGTTCTTTATCTAAGCAAGTAATGAATGAATGAATAAGTGCCTGTAAGAATTCCTTTTTACATAGGGAAAATGGAAGAAAATTAACTGTAAAAGAAAATGCATTATCCATTGCAAGGATATTGATTTGGCCACGTGGGTGGGACTTCACCAATATGATATTTTTACTAGCAGGAATCTCTGGTTTGCCCTCTTAGGGTTAATTTTCCACTATAATTTTAAACATTTGAAAGTCACATTCTTTCTCCAAGTTGCAAAATTATTCATTTCTTACATCAAAAATTGATTCCTTCAAGTGTTTTCCATTTTACCAGAAATAATTTATTACTAGATGCTTTTATGAGACAGCAGGAAATATGCTTACCTCTTCAATATCCTTTTAATAAAAATGGATTGCAATCTACCAGGAAACATTTAGTCACATCAGGAGAGAGAGAAATTTGACTAACTTGTTATTTTCTTAGGAAAGTGTTAAGATGCTATTTTCTAAATAAGTTCTGATCTTCGTGAAATCTCTCTCCCTAGAAAGAATGGCAATATTTGGCTGAAGTGACAAGGCAAAGTTATTATCTGTTTATTCTTCCTCTGTTTGAGCTGGGTAGAAAGCATTCAGGCCAAATGGAAATTCAGAGTCTGCATATTCAAGACACTGGATTTTGAACAATGTGATAGTGTTGTGAGTTTATTACTTATTGAAAGAATAATTAAAGGGAAAAAGTATCAACCTCTGTCAGACAGGGTTCACTCAATGATCCCCTTTTTACATTTTCTTTCATCATCATCATCATCACATCAACATCAGCAGCAGCAGCAGCAGCATCACATCATTTTCTTTATCTACATTACTATAATAACACAAGTTGTTTGCTAATATGGTTAATGTGCATACACTAAGCACTGAATCACATTTCTCCTTCTAATAATTATATGATATTTAATGGTAGTCCAAGTTTACCAATGAGAAAACAAGGCAGAAAGAGATGAAATGCCCCATGTCAACCGTCAGAGCCACTGTGCTCATGAGCAAATTACATTGACATGCAGCATTCTTAGTTATCTTTTTCTGAGACCCTTCTTTCATTATAAACATGGTATGGGTTCCTGTGGTCTGCATTAAAAGCACGCTGCTGGCCCATCCTTTTCTTTACAGCACCATAACAGAGCTGTCTTTCACATACTACAATCATAGAAAATCTCAAGCTGCTTCTTGAGTAGGCAGTCACAGATTTACAGAAGTGTCAGTGTTCTACTATACTCAGTCACTGCTGGAAAACAAATTGCATTGCGTGTTAGAAGAGAAGCAGCAGAAGTGAAAACAGCCTGACTAGAGAGTTAGATGTCCTTAAAAACAACATCAGTCTCCATTCACACAAGAGTCTGTGCATCCATCAGGCTTCATGACTCATGGTCCTTATTCCAATATCTGGATTGATTTCAGAAAATCAAATAGTGAAAATACAATACTATCAGAACACTGTGTCTCCTGTCATCCTGATTATCACCATTGATGCTCATGATGTCTTGCTTGTTTTCTCAGTTAAGATTCAAAAAAGACTTTTTGGAATAGCAAAAAATTTGAGAATTCTAGATAGTATATGCCCAAGACACACTCAAGAATCTTGTTTTCAGAAGATCACATTTATTATACTCAGAAACACAAATTAGAATATGTTATATATAGTGAAATAAATAGGTTAAAATATATTATGAAATGATTATCTAAAATAAAAAAGCAAAAAATTATTCACTCAAGTAAAGTATTTATGTCGAAAAACAAATTTTACAACTTTGGTGCAGGTGGTGGTGGGGGAGGGAGGGTTGCAGTTGGTGGGGGGAGGGGGAAGGGGAAGGTATGGGAAGGGGAAACAAAGGAGGAAGCAACAATGCTTGATAAGAGATGCACTCATTACCTTGCCCATGTAATTGTAACCCCTCTGTAAGGTATTTTCACAATTTAAAAAAAGTATTTGCCTCGAGAAGATAATTACTTATGGTATTTATTAAAAAACCAAACAACAGAATGGATGAAGTTCTTTCAGGCACTATAGCCTGAATCATTGCAAGTAGAGACAGATACTCCATAAATTCTTGGTATTGATGTTATATTTTGGGCACTACTTTTCACCAAAAGGCATTTTTTACAAACAAAAAATTGCTGCAAAAAGATTAACTTGATGTTGTCTGTTCCCTTGTCACTTCTTAACAAATACTTCAAGTATCTCAGAAGAGAACTCTGCATGGTGTATCTACTTACATTCAAACATGTCTCACTTGGACAGTATGAGACTCAGAAGCATGGAACATTTGAAGGTAGAAATAGTACTGTTGCTTTGCTATAGGTGGGAATAGATATGACAATGAGTTGGAAGAAATGGTACTGATATTTGTTTGGAAGTCCTCTAGTGACTTTGATTTCTTTGATGTATGTCTAACCATTGGGATCTTATTTCTCATGCTTTAAGGGTTATTCATACTAATTTAGTAACTTTTATGAGGTCATGTATAATCAAAAGTCTTTCATGTAAATAGATAAAAAGATGTTTGCCAAATACTAACACCATGGCTAGACTAAGACATATATTCAGCTAATAATATTGTGATATGTGCAATTTCAAGATTTCCACAGGAAAGGCATACTTAAAAAAAAACTATTCTCCATCATTTGACAACTATCACTCCCTACCTCTTAGACATTTTAATTAGTTACCAAACCCAACCTCAACCATATTTTGAATATTTGCATAAATCACATTACCATTCTTACTATAAGATGTATAGATAAATGTATGTAGGTAAGATAAGTATAAAATATGCCAACAGCAGTGAGTCAAAAGATAAATTTCAGCACTGAAGCACTTAAAGACATTGAACAATGGAGCCTCATTTGTGGAAAAGGTTTGAAGATAACAGGTATCTTGTTAAGTGATTTATGGCTTCTATCGGTAAAAATCAATGAAATGTTAGACAATGGCTAGTTATGCCTGGGTTTCAGCCTCAATTCAATAATACGAACATATATAAAATACCTATTCTCCTCACAAAATACTGCTAGACTCTGTAAATATCATCCAACTTAGTAAAAATCAACCCAGGCACCCCCAAATTCATGGGGCTGTTATAAAACTCAATATAGAATTATATTATAGTCTTTGTGACTAGATAATAAATAAGGAAATAATTACTTAGGAGTTTTTCAGTTGAAAAACTACAAATTCAAGTAGTATATAAGTGGAGAAAATGGGATAGGAGGACAAAGTTCTTCAAAGACTTGACAAGCAATTGCCAAGTGTGTAATCTCAGGTACTGAAAAAAAATTGGATTTAATCTATATTTCACTTTGGGTTAAGCTATATCCAGAGATGTGAGTGACACTGATATGGTGTGGCTTTCATTTTCTCTTTATTCCAGTTTTGTTTTTCATGTTGACTTCTTTAACAATGTGAGATCCCATTAGCTAAGTCCAACTTTCTGCCCTCATAATTTAGCAACTATATAGGAAAATTAATACTTTCTTCCTGAGACATTTCAGCTAAAGACTCATAAATCAGTATCATATTTCTGGTTTAGATTGTGTGACCATCTGTGATCACCCTGGCCTAGAGGACATAATGTACTGATTGACCAAGACAAGGTCATGATCTTAACCGATTCCATAAGAAATAAAGTCGGCCATAGAAGAAAAGCAGCTTGAGAATTTCTTTTTAAAAATGCTATAAGATACATGAGATGTGTCAGACCAGGATGTAGCTCAGTGGCAAAGCACTTGCCTGGCAAGTGCAATGTCCTGGTTTAGATACCCACAACCAAATAAAAAAGGCAAAAAGAAAGATATTAGATGTGATTATCCTAGAAAATAATTTTAAAAATTAGCTCAAGATAACAATATTTCAAACAATGTGAATATATTCTTTTTCATAATCATCAAAACTGATAAGTAGTTAACCACCAGGTGATAAGATGTATAATAGTGTAGGAAATTCAGGATCATTTTTCTCATTACTTCATATGGTCTAATATACTTGCTGACATTCCAGCCATTACATCATCATCAATAAGATAATAGAAAACAGGAATGTATAGCAGTCCCTTTCCTTTAAAGATATATCCATTCAGTTTCATTCTATTACCCAAGGGTGGGTCACATGACTATCCTTCTACTTATAGAACAGGCGGATTGACAAGTAAACTTCAACCTATGCAACTAAAATTAGAAATGATTATAGAAAATAAAAGAACAGAAGTATGATAACAATCCCAAACATATGTGAAAACAGCTAATATAATGCTTGATAAATGCTATCCAACTAACATAAAAATTATGTTTGGGTTTTATCCTGTGAAAAGTTATGAGACTCTAAAATCAAACTAACTTCTTGATTGCTCTATCAAATCAGCAAAACAGATAATTCATCTGTCTACTAATTCTAAATAGCATCTTATCAAAACAAAAATTATGGCAGCCTGGTGCACATCATAAACATTTTCTTTCAAGATCTGTCAAAGATAATACTTTCAGAATAGTAATGACATAATTTCTTAGCCTTTGTATTTAGACAATTTAGGTCTTCTAATAAAGAAAGAAAAGAGAAACAGGCAGTATGCAGTATTACTATGTAAGGATGAAATTAACAAAATATTCCCCTGTCATGTCATTAAGCAATGGAAGCCAAATCATTTAGTCTGAGCTATAATAAAAACAGGAATCACAACTTTAATGACAATCTGCTGAGATGGATTTAGCTTTTCAGTAGAAAGGGATCAGACTGACCAAAGTGTTAAATATCCTTGAAATTCCAACCAAGAGAATCATCCTCTTTTTAAATCTCTTATGTCTTAAGTCAGTCACAATAAAGACAAGTGCTAACAGTGCTCTGTAGATCATAATCTTTTCTTGGATGACTTGTACAATTAACTAACCTGTCAGTAGTTTAGAAACCTTTGTACACAGAAGTAATATCTATTCTGGTGATGAGTAGTCTAAATGTCATTTTTCCTAAAACTTCTCAAACTATTTCCAGCTGTCACTAAGCAAGTGAGCACCGGAATAATCTACTCGGTAAAACAACAACAACAACAACAACACTTTTTTCATTGCACAAAGTGACCACTTATGTACCCACATAATTTTCACATTGGGTTCAGTGCTCTGGAACAGCAAGGATAATTCAGTTATATTCTTAAAGGTACAAGATCAGATTAGATCCATTGTTTTGTCTCCATCTCTTATAATTTTTGTGAATTGTAGGATTCACAAGGAATCACCAGGTAAGAACCAATTGGTGTGGCAGCTCAGTGCTGATAATCAGAACATTGCTGCAGGAACACTGAAGAAGCAATGACAGAATGCTCCCCCCAAGAACAGGGAAATCAACAGGCTCTGAGAGCATAATCCTGCTTTAAGTTGTAGGTATCCCTCTGCCACAAACTGTAAGTCCTTATGATTGCCATTACCCTATCTCCACCAGAAGGTATTTTCTATCTTGCTTCAACTACTCAACTGCATTTTTTGTCCTTTCATCTAATGACTAATTAGAAAGTTACCAGAAAGTTCTCTACAACTAGAAGTACCTCCCTGGAGATTCTGTCATAGATTGTAGCTTTAGAGCCCAAAGTATTTAGATCCCAAAGCTTGATAACTAATGTTCAGATGATACATATCAATTTCATTTTTGTATGGTTTTATTGTAAAAATATTGTACAGAGGGGTTACAGTTACATGAGCAAGGCAATGAGCACATTTCCTATGGCACATGGTTGCCTCCTCCTTTGTTTTTCCCCTACCATCCCTCCTCCCCCCCAACCTCTTACAACTACCCCTCCCCCCACCGCCAAAGTTGTAAAGTTCATTTTCAACGTAAGTGTCTTGTACATCTCATTGTTACAATGGGTCAAACTGTATCCCTATTTAAGCATTTTGTTTTTTGTTTTTTCCCTTCCCCTCCCCAAATTAGAGAAGTGTATATACAAGATGTAGCTCACCGACCATCAAATACAATGAAAATGGGTTATACCATGGGGGAGGAACATACAAAGCAACAAAAAAAATCACATGGTACCTCAGTAGATGAATGGATCAAGAAAATGTGGTATATATACACAATGGAATTCTATGCCTCCATCAGAAATAATGGCATACCCCCATTTGTTAGGAAATGGAAAAACTTGGGAATAATTATACTAAGTGAATAAGCCAGGCCCAAAGAAACATAGGTCCCATGGTTTTCCTTATTTGCAATAACTAGTACATGTGTAGGACAAGTAGAAAAGGTCAAAAGCTATGTACATATGACCACATAAAATGATGTTAAGCGAAATGAATCCCAAGCTAGGAACACAATTTTTTTTCTTTCTTATTATTGTTTCTGACGTATCTATAATGTACCATGTGATTTTTTCAATTTCATTTTTAAAATATTATAGAAGTCTTGTGTTGGCTCAGATATTCAAATATGGTAAGAGAAAAATTTGTGCATAGGATGTTGGCCATTTGGGAGAAGTGTAGAATTCATGTGGTATAGAATATGAGCAGGTTTGTGTATCAAATACTGCTGGAGCTTGTTAGGCAGACACAACAAAAGGTGACCTTGGCATTAGTGCCTCCGTGAGCATAATTCTCTGAGAAAATGTAACCAAACATCCACTCAACTTTATTATTTATTTTATAATAATATTTATTTTCAATTATGCTTTCAGTTTGGAGCTGAATATTTTATTGAAATTAGGAGAGCATTACCATCAAATGCTGTTTACTTATTCAGCAAATTTTTTAAACATGGATTCTCATTTATAGAAAAGTTTGAATATTAAAGAAAGGATCACATTATTTCTGCACTTAGTGTCTATTATTGCCAACTAGTTTACACAGTTAGTCAAATGTAATGGACAAATGTTGATATTATAATAATAATTATTATTACTGTTATCTAAGTACTATATGTCATTCAAAGTTATGCTGCTTGCCTAGTTTATGTCCAAGCTTTCCATTCAAGATACTACCATGTAACTAGTTGTTATTTTTCATTGATAATTTCTTTTTTTTTTATTTTTATTTTATTTGTGAACATACTATACAGAGGAGTTACAATTACATGGGCAGGATAATGCATACATTTCTTACCAAGAATTGCAGCCTACTCCTTTGTTTACCCTTCACATCCCTTCCCAGCCTC
>NW_012267250.1:6505393-6507970 GCF_000151885.1 Dipodomys ordii
TTCCAAGGCCTGAGTTTGAGCTGGCAGCTCCTCCGAGCTTTGTCGGTATCCAAGATGGAGATCACCGGTGCTGGGGGGGGGAGGGGTGGCCTTCCCTCCTCTGCTCCCTGAGAAGGAGTGAGGATGTCGGGCTTCTACTCACACCGAGTCTTGGATCCTGGGTCATCTCTGGTCTGCAAACTGCAGGATGAAGGTGTCCGCTCCTTGTCGGTTCTTGTTGGTGTTGAGTAGAATCCGCTCGCCCGCTGTGTCTGGCTCCTTCGTCAGGGACTCTCTGTGTGAGCGCTCACGTATGGCCGGGGCTGCAGTGGCAGCTGCGATCCTGCCGCCGCCGCAGCGGCTGCTGGCAAGTGCTCAGATGTGTCTCTTTGTCTTGGCTTCCCCTCTCTTGTCTAACTCTCTGTCCTGTGATGGCACACTTGGTGTGATTCTCTGGCTTAGGACTGTTCACTGGAACTCTAAAACTGCTTTCTATGCGAGAGCTTGTTCAGATTCCAGCTTCTCCTTTGCCATCTTCCCGGAAAGTTCATTGATAATTTCTGATCTCACATTTGCTCAAACTTCCCTTGATACTTTTAAGAATTATGACCACCCATTTTTCAGAAAGCCCCTCAATTGGGATTTGTCAAATTATTCTCATTTTTGCAATGGAATTATGAATTTTTTGAAGAGGATGTCAGGACTAATGTTCAATTCTCATTAATCCTAGCAAGATACTTGTTGCTCTTAGGTCACTTCACTTGATATTCACCTTAACAAACTGACATATCCTATTTATTAGTTGCTGCTTCTTTTCTTTCTTTCATTTTATAATGCAGGGAGCAAGATCTCAAATATGTTTTGATGTCCAGCATGATAAATACAGCAAAACACATAGAGATCATGAAGGCACAATAACCCTTATTTCATAACTGAGATTTCTGGAAAGTGCAGGATCACCAACAGGAATCAAAGTGACTTGACAGAGCAAAGAAAGATTAGACTGTCTGGGGTTTCTCTTGTGGTTTGAAATGAGACCAACGTGAAGTTCCCAATGCCCCTTGGTCAAAGGAGCACATCAGCTTACTTTTGTGGAACCCAAGGAGAAGAAGGATGCTAAAAGGATCCTTCTTTATCCCTCCTTCCATAATGTACTCTTTGAGGGAAAGATATTTTATACAGCTCACTTAAAATGTAAAGACTCACAATCTGCCTTTGAGAGAGGGGACAATTATCTACATAAATAATTAAGAACACTTCTACACAGAAGATTTGTCAGTTTATTTATCCAAATATTTATGTATATCAGCTCACATGCTCTGATATTTATCCATGGGTAATTGATATTTATTTTGTATTTTGGATTATAATCCAATGCAATGGTTGTTAATACTATTCCAGCTTTGGCCTCTGGGAGCTCTTTTAATTGGCTCTCCTTCACCTCATTGACGTACCCCCACTTTTCTTTGTAGAACTAAAATTATGAAAGGAAAGAAAGAAAATAAAAAAGAAAACTTTGAAGAAAAAGCAATGTGTCAAAAAGAAAACATAATCAAATGTTCAATATTTCAGATATAAACAGTGGCTTACACTGATTTTGTGAATCATCAGCTCTATATAGATGCTTTTGAAATCTTAAGAAAAGATTATATCAGTTATGTTTGCCTAAGAAGTTTGGATGAATCATGACAGACTGTTCAAGTATAGCTTTACAGAAAAACAGTTTAAGAAGTAGGGAGTTGGTTTATGATGCAGAAGGTAAGTTAGCAGCAGAAATAAAGCTAAAATATTCAGGGCAACTTGATGAAAGGGTTGGAAATTTTTAATATGGAGATTTCTTCAGTGTATGTTTTATTTGAGCATGATAGTAATATGAAAAAACATTTTTGCAGCATACTTGTCAACAAACCAGCTTTGAAACATGTTAAAATTGGAAAGATTCAATTGTTAACAAACACATATAATTTAAGGTTGAAGGGAGTGTGAGTTTGATCTCACAACCTCAACAATAGGAAAGCATTCTAGATTATTCATCCTAAATTGCTCTTCCTATACCAGGAAATATAGTAATCATCTTTACCATATGGATGAAATAGGAGCTTTTTTATTTTAGACAATTTTATAAATGCTTTATAAAGAGGAATAAGGAGAAAATAGGTTAAAATGTCATTCTAAATTTTAATAAGAATTCACAGCAAACATCTTAAAATCATGTGTCTTGTACACATCTATCTATGAAAAAGAGCAATGGCAGGGAAGATGGCGGAGGAGAAGCTGGAATCTGAACAAGCTCTCGCATAGAAAGCAGTTTTAGAGTTCCAGTGAACAGTCCTAAGCCAGAGAATCACACCAAGTGCACCATCACAGGACAGAGACTTAGACAAGAGAGGGAAACCAAGGCAAAAAGACACATCTGAGCGCTCGCCAGCAGCCGCCACGGCTGCGGCGGCAGGGTCGCAAGCGGCAGAGACCACAGCCGGGGCCATACCTGAGCGCTCACACAGAGGGTCAGGGACAAAGGAGCCAGACGCAGCAGGCGAGCGGATTCTACTCAACACCAGCAAGAACCAACAAAGAGCAGACATCTTCATCCTGCAG
>NW_012267250.1:6514095-6688313 GCF_000151885.1 Dipodomys ordii
GGCTGGGAAGGGATGTAAAGGGTAAACAAAAGGAGGAGGCTGCAATGCTTGGTAAGAAATGTACGCATTATCCTGCCCATGTAATTGTAACCCCTCTCTACAGTATCTTCACAAATAAAATAAAATAAAATAAAGAAATGTACTCATTACCTTGCCCATGTAATTGTAACCCCTCTGTACGGTATTTTCACAATAATAATATTAAAAGAAATGTACGTATTACCTTACTCATGTAATTATAACCCCTCTGTATTTTCACAATAAAAAACTTATTAATGGAAAAAAATAGAAAAAGAGCAATGGCACATACCCTTTCAGCAAAATTGGCCTACAAGCTTGCAGAGCAATGGGTGGTAAAACCCTTCCTCTTGAACAACTAACCACATGGGAATGTCACAATTCCATCTGTCAATTAGAGGTCAATTGTTCTGTTATATATACCTCAGTTTGAGAAAACCCATTATCTGTGGACTTTTTGTATTTTAGTATCAGTGACAGAATCTTTCTAGCAGATTTGCCATTACAAGAACAAAATGAAAGCCAGACATTCACAAAAAACTGTTCTGCCTCAGAAAACCCAATTTGATACATTGGGTAATACAACTAGGAGGAGGTTAGTTTGTTTTCCTCCCACATCGTCCTTCTAGGGTAGATTTCCTTCATCTTTGATGTTTCTAATAATCTTAGTCATCCTTTAGCTTTAAGCAAGAAAATTGTTGTTGATCACTTACCAATAATTCCTCACAAAAAATGAGGTTACTAAAATCCCATCCTGTGCCTTTGCATTATACAAGGATCTGTTAGTCCCATGTGATCATTGCAAAGGAGAAAAAATGCATTACTATATATTCTTTGAACAATTTCTAAGAAAAAAATTAAGAAGAGTTTAGAAAAGAAGCTAAAAAAAGTAAACTCAGGTCAAATGGTTCCTGAGATTGAACTGGAGATTGAAGCTTGTATTAAAGAATAAAGTAC
The DNA here is from genome assembly GCF_000151885.1 of Dipodomys ordii. Taxonomy (NCBI): domain Eukaryota; kingdom Metazoa; phylum Chordata; class Mammalia; order Rodentia; family Heteromyidae; genus Dipodomys; species Dipodomys ordii. The sequence continues at coordinate 6,515,071 of NW_012267250.1, forward strand.
CACACTGCTTCGTGTGTGTGTGTGTGTGTGTGTGTGTGTGTAACTGTTAGCAACAGCAACAAAAATAGTTGAAGTAGTGTGCTTAGCTATATAGTATATACCTACTAAAAGCTAAGTAAAAGCTTAATTTGCTATTATTCATTTGTATATATGAAGGGTGGTAAACACCAGTGATTGTATGTTCAGTGATGATATCATCAAAGAGAAAAATCTATCTAGAAAGTTTAAACAAAATAACTCTTAGAGATAAGAAATTAAAGAAATGAATTAATAATCAAACTTCCTTGCTTGTCTGGTATCAAGTTATTTATTTATTTGTTAATACTGTGGTTTGAACTCTTAGAAACTTACACTTTCTAGGCAGGTATTTTGCCAATTAATCCACCACTATTGCTGCCATACCTTCTCTACCTCCATGCTTTGTTGCTTTTAATGTTATTACTTCATGTTTTTGCTCTAGGACCAGTCTTGAACTGTGATCCCTCTACCTACCTATAGCCTCCATTGTAGCCAGGATAACAAATTTGAATAATCATACATGGTTTATATGTCAGTAGGATCTAATTATCTTTGTCTCCTGGGTTGGCCTCAAACACCATTCCTCCTGATCTCTACCTCCTATGTTCTTATTTCTTTAAAATATTCTATGATTTTAGTATTTTGAAAAGAAGAACATATTGAATGGAAGACATAATACAAAAAGACAAAAAGTCAGAGTGTTACACTATTGTATAATATAACAACATATTAATATAGTGGGTGCTGATATGGATACCATATATCTTCATTAAGTTATTACAAAACACCTTAAAATATTGATGGGATATTTTCAAAATTATTTCTCATAAAAAAGTAGTCTCTCACACCCAAGAAATATATGGATATAGATTTATTTTTTTTTATTTATTTTTTGTTGGTCATGGGGCTTGAACTCTGGGCTTGGGCGTTGTCCCTCAGCTCTTCAGCTCAAGGCTAGTACTCTACCATTTGAGCTATAGTGCCACTTCCAGTTTTCTGGTGGTTTATTGGAGATAAGAGTTTCATGGACTTTCCTACCCAGGCTGGCTTTGAACCATGATCCTCAGATCTCAGCCTCCTGAGTAGCTAGGATTACAGGCGTGAGCCACCGGCGCCCGGCTAGATTTAATTTTTTTTTAATCAGTAGTTCACTTTAATTACATTGTAACTTGATACAGTAATTTATAAAATCAGCTGGCTACATTGAAATTGAAGAAGAAATTTGAGAATGGAGAATAAGTTACTTTATTTGAATGAAATTTTAAATGAATTCCTTGAGGCTATAAGATTGAGTTTATTTCAACAGGAGTGTAACTATTCACACTCCTGTTCAGACACTTCTGAAAGACCATTCTCTACTTCATTTATAAATCAAATTATACAAAATTCAGTTACACTTTATCCCCTGAAAATAACATTATTATCAGTGCAAACCAAAACAAAGAAGTTGACAGTAAATATGTAAATCTTGTCACATTAAAATTTTATATATTGATGCACATAGTGTTTAAAATGCAGAATTATTTTTAATATGACAACTTTCCATTGACTTAAAATTATTATTACAATCACAGAATGAGAGATCAGTTTTTGAGTTCAACAGTAATTCCTTTCTTTAAATCAGTAATACATCGACTGAGCTGACTATAGATTTGGCTTCTCTGCTTTTCTCTATTAGTGATTAATTTCTTTATGTTTGCTAAACAGTATGCTTATCTATTTTGTCTGCTAGTTAGGAATAGCTTATATTTTATACTGCAGTTTTTTCTTCGAATCTCTCATTATTATTGTAATTTTACAAAAGTCCAACAAATGAAACAAACATGTGCTTTACTATGGATAAATCTTAGAAATACAGTCTAGAATATTTTATTTTCCTCTCTGGTGCTGGTCCTGAGCTGGGGAAATATGGTAAGTAGACTTTATGAGGGTGGACCCTCCATGATCTTTCTCTTCTTCAATATGTGTTAGACTTACGGTTTCCCTTCTAACAGGATATAATACTAAACATGAAAGTTTACTTCTGAGATTTGGTAGCAAATAGCCTGTCACTTCCTTCACTGGCTCCCTCTTTGATTCTCTTGCTTGCTGACTCAGATGAAAACAAGCTGCCATATTTGAGGTATTCAAGGAATTGGCCTAAGTGGCCAACAACCAGAGAGAATCTAATCCTAGCAAATTATGTAAGTAAGGCTTGGAAGGAGATGCTACTTCAAACAGACTCTTGAGGTGAGTGAAGATCTGGCAACTGCCTTAATGTCAGCCATGGGAGAGAATTTTAGCCAGAGCTACTTGAAATTCTGACACACAGAAACTCAGATAATAAAGTCTATTCCTTAAACGGGTAACTTGGGGTTAATATGTGGAACAGAATTAATCTAAGAAATTTGTTGAAAAGCTCTCAGAGGGAATTTTAATGAGAGTGTCAGAAATTCCCTGTCAGGATATAAAACCTGGGAAGAAAGATAATCTGCTTTACTCTTCACAATGTATGTTGTTTTATCAATCAAAGAAAGACCAAAGAGGAGTTAGGTTGAGGACAGAGGGCCTAGGTACTAGAGAATTGCACTCGAGGGTCACGAAGATTGTTTTCATTTTGATATTTTGTGCTTCATAAATTTCTGCATTTGCATTGACTCTCTAAGTAATGAATTTAAGTATCAGCTTTGATTATTAACCATTAGAACAGATTATTTATCTGTTCTGCTACTAACATTTCTACTCTAAGGAAGTCACTCAGGAACTTTCTCTCTAGTCCAGACCCTACACAGTATGTCTTTATGATATCCCTGCTCCTGGAAAACTCAACAAGAAAAGCAATAATGGTCAAGACTAAGGGGCTTTGTCCTTGAAGGTCTCCCAAATTTGTACTTCTTAAAGGGAGTGGTAGTGGTCTTCTAGAGCATGGGTGTTTTGTAGGCATGACCAAGAAAGCACAAGTAGGGGCTGGGAAGTTGGCTCAGTGGTAGAGTGCTTGCCTTGCATGCATGAGGCCCTGGGTTCGATTCCTCAGCACCACATAAGCAAAAAGAAAAAAGCCGGAAGTGGCACTGTGGCTCAAGCGGTAGAGTGCTAGCCTTGAGCTGAAGAGCTGAGGGACAGCACCCAAGCCCAGAGTTCAGGCCCCACAACCGGACCCAAAAAAAAAAAGAATGCACAAGTATCAAATCTATTGATGGGGTGGGTGATCATTTTCTTTGTGCTGTGATAAAGGTTTATTTTGCAAACAAAGCTTACAATGTTTTAAGTATTTGAAACAAGAAGAAGACAACCTAACACAACCTAATTCCATATGCTAAGTCTTTGTGGAATCTTTAAGTTTCCCACGTTTTTATTAGCATCAATTAGCTGTCCATCCATCAGACTCACCTTCTCCATCACCCTCCATTATCCTCTTTCCCCTTTCCCAAGCCAATCTCAAGGAGTTTCATTGCTCTGTTTTCACACATTTATAACTTATTTTAATCATATTCACTGTCCTCCACCCTCTCTGTCTCCGCTCTCCACCAGTATCCAGAACCCAATTAGGACATGTTTTAAGAGGAGTGAGGTAAATGTGGTCCAGCCCAAGGCAGCAACTCAACAATTCAACGCCCAGGAGAAGGAAGGGTGTAAGGAGAAAAGTTTCCCCTCTGAGCAGGAAAGGACAGGACACACAGCAAGCAGAAAGGGCCTCTGCTGTCCCTTCCACCAGGACAGGGGGAAGGTCCAACAGTTCCCTGGAGTGTCACTTGTCAAATCAGTTCTTGTGTGCCCTGTGTCCCACAGTGGACCTGGTCACCCACTCCTCGGCAGAAATGTCCAATTGGCTTCTATGAGCAAACCCCAGACACCTCATTAAGTGGACAGAGTAAATGCGAGATAACCCTGGTCTTCCCATTGAGAGTCACCAGTATCCCCAGATAACCTGAGATTTTGGCCAGCACAGCCAAGTGCAAGGGGTGGGGTAGGACCAGCAGTGTAAGAAGAACCCTTGTGTGATAATGCCTTAAGTGATAATTCTAACAGAATTCACAATGGAAAAGGGTGGGATGATATCCTTGCCATGAATTTCAAGAACAGTTCTTTCTCGTTAGGGAAATGTAAGATATTGTCTCTATAACTTTAATAACTACAAAAAATGAAATCTAAAAGTTAGAATAATTGTTTTAGTGCCATTACTTTTTTTTTTTTGGCAGAAATTCATCTGTCTTAAGCGGAGCCATCTTTTACACACAAGAAAAGAAAGTTGTTTTATATCCTGAATGTGTTTGAGTCTATCCTTAGGGAGTGTGAAGAGACCTACTATTCTTATTTCATTCTAGAAAGAACGAGGAATGAGGCAAGAGAAAAAGTTATAGTGAGAGATGGATACAGGGAAAAAGGGACCATAGTTTAGCATTAAAAATTTTTGATAAAGGAAAACCTGCAACACTAGCACTATTATAAAATGGTATCATCACTTTATTTAATAGTAATCAGTAAATAAACCAAATTTGTATAAGTTTGAGACTCAAGGAAATTTTAAGTAATGTATCCTCTATTGTTAAATTTTTCTTAGAATAATTATTTGAATGAGCACACACTAGAGTGAAAGGAATCACAAGATATGCAATGCTTGTCCTTAGATTGACATGTACTTTGAGAATTTTCAACATGACAAGATACTCTGGAAAGGTTTCACAGAATGAACTTTTCCTGAATGTGACTTTAATTCCTCAGTATGTCAGCAAGACTGGCATATTAGGACCTGAGTCTCCCTAGAGAGCATTCGCTCTTGTAAACAAGCATCCTTCCTTCTCTAGAGGGAGCTTATTTGTTACAATTCCCAAATTAGCTCACAATTTGCCAGAAAAGCACTCTGAAACCGTCTCAAATGTGTCTATTTTACAGTCATTCACTTTGTGTCCAGGAAAGAAAATTGTTACAGGTTGCTAATAATATGATTTCTGTAGGCATAAATGAAATTTGGGAAAATATGGTAAGAATAAATGAGGAGGGAAAACAGAACATTGCTCCCTGCTGGATGGCCAAGCAAAAGTGATTGTAACTCTATCAACTGTTTTTTCTTCTTCTTCCTTTTTTTTTTGGGGGGGAGTGCTGTGGGGGGTATAGATTGTGGGGCTTGAACTCTGGGCTTGGGTGTTGTCCCTGCACTCTTCTGCTCAAGGTGAACGCTCTACCACATGAGCCAAAGCACCATTTCTGGTTTTCTAGGGCTTTATTGGAGATAAGATTCTCATGGACTTTCCTCCCCGGGCTGGCTTTGAACCCTGATCCTCAGATCTCAGCCTCCTGAGTAGCTAGGATTACAGGCATGAACCACCGGCACCCTTTCTTTCTTTTCACAAATATAAGTATATAGCTTAGATTATTTCATTTTCAAATATTTTCTTTCATTCTGGGCTTAATTCAATTGACATCAAGAAAACAAATACCTAATTGCTTTGATTTGCAAGAACTTTCTAACTTTGTATATTTTGCTAAAAACTATTGCTAAATGCTTAATACATCTTTTATATTTCTTGAATTTCTTTCTCATTTAGAAACATTCACATAATATTGTACAAATATTCACCTAAATGTTTACTATATTTTAATGTAGGACTCAAGTCAGTGCTGGTGCCCATGGCTCATGTCTATAATCCTAACCACATAGGAAAATGAGCTCTGAGTCAGCCAGGCAGGAAAATCTGTGAGACTATTATCTCCAATTAACCACCACAAAAGTGAATTCAGGTCCCAGACCAACAACAAAAATAATAATAAAAAATAACATCTCCCTGAATTTATTTTCTCAATTTACTGACATTTACACAAGAGTTTCCTACTAATTCTAATGTTCTTTATCTGTAATTTTTATTGTATCAACCAGTACCTTAGGTATGTCACATTAATTGAAGCCACAGCAATTATATCATGTATGATATAATATTTTGCTAAAAACATTGATTACATGAATGAATTTGAACATAAAGTTGTTAGAGTTTTCTTGACATTTTAATATGTTGTATCAAGGAGCAAAAGGCATAGGAAGACATGGAGTAATTTGGAATTTTAATGCCTTTGCTACAAAATATATGGTAATATGTTAACCAAATGGATAAATGGTGGTAGCAAAAGATATGCCAATTGTAAACAAAATGAATTTGGCAAATAGAGGTCTACTAGGAATTATCCACTCAGGTAGATAATTATATATGGTATCCATATATGAAAACATGAAGATATGGGGTTGTGGGAAAAGTCATTAGGAGAAACTGTCCAAAGTGAAACTCAAAAGCCAATTAATAGTAAACGTTCACTGCATCTTCTTTAGTATGTATAGTCAGACAAGGAGAAGTTAGAAAACTTGAAAGAGATGAAAGTTTACAGTTCAATAGTGAGAACCAGTTTTGTGATAGTTTCAGAAGCCTGAATAAATGTGGAGTGATCATCCCACTGCCCTCATGAGCACAGTGAAGAAACACTTTTTCAGCTCCTGGACAAATCTGTGACTTCATTTCTAGTGCTACTGTGAATAAGATTAATTATTTGATTAAAGTTTTTCTCCTTAAAGCAACTATTCTCTCATGTTAACTCTTAGTGACATCAGCTCGACATTTGCTTATACATGAAAATAGAATCATGATTAAGTACAAAAACTCTGTGGTGAGTAATCATAATTCTGAATCTCCCATTGGTCCACAAAGGAACATAGATATCCTTGTATGATAAAGATGACATTTCCAGTGTACTTGCTTCAATAAATAGGAAACTTTCAGTAGAATGATTTAATCAGTTCAGGTAAATAATATGACCCAGATATTGTAATAGGATGACGCTTATTTATAACGTGATTGTGTTGAAACCTTCAAATTACTTTCATTTATTTCGAGAGCAGTAATCAGCCTCTAAGAGTGAATGAATAATTCATCAATTAATTCAACATAATTATGAAGTGACAAACACGTTCTACCACTTCTCGGACTGTTGCTGGTACAAAGATAAATACAGTAGTACTTCTTCCATTTACTTGAAGGCACTCAAGCAAATAATTGCCAACAATGTGATAAGTGTAATGATAGAGCTGTATGTTATTCACTCTTAGAGGGACTGACTTTCCTCAAGGAATTTCTAAGAACGTATTACTGTATTGAGAATGGTAATAGAAATGTACATTGAAATTAGGTTATTAAGTTCCATTAATTATTTTTATAATATATCAAATACTGTTTCCATGGAAAGTACATATCATAATAAAGGTCTATTTCTCCTTGAAATTTTCACTCAAGTAACTCTTTTTACTCTGATAACTCTTTTGTTGGAAGCAATTGTCCTTCAGCCTGAAACTCTCACAGGAATCTAAAAGTCTCATGCTTACTACATTCTATTTTGCATTGTTAATGCATTGCTAATATCATCTAAACATCAATGTAATTTATCTGTTCTCTTACATGCTATCTTTTGCATACAGAAGTAGTTTTGAGAGATGATGTTATTCACTAAAAAACTATCAACCTATTAAACATTTTCCTTCAAGTTATTATATTAATTGTCTATCCTAAGTATTGTTACTGCAACATTTTATTGTCATAAAATTTACTGGAAAGAAGTGGGCAAATTCCCCTAATTTTTTTTTGGTCTTTGACTCTTTTCTTCTGGTCTGAACATGTCATGCTTCTACAAATAGGATTCTTGCTTTCCAGTCCTTGTTGTAATGGACATACACAGTTTATTCCTGACAGGATACCAACTGCTTCTGACAGCAAATCCACATATTGAAAAACACCTGCTTTTGCCTGTAGACAAATATCACACTTGATTGGACATTTCTTTTAAGGCAAAAATGAAAAAGTAGTTTAGAAAATTTGACAGCAAAGAAATATTAGTATACTCGATGCATATGGCTGTAGTGGTAATTATTTTATTGAGAAACTTGCTTTTCTGATGAGTGCTCATTACTCTGCTATTTCACAGGTTGTTATCTGACCGACACATATTTATTGCTCTACCAGAAACTGAGTAATCAACTCTGACAGCTTAAAAAAATTTCTTCCATTATGTTCCAGGAGCTCAGTATTACCAACCTTCCTCTCCTACATGGCAATGACCTCTATAAACCCAAAATAGCAATCCTCCATTTTAATGACAACTGTGCTGTCTAAAGTGCATACATATAATAAAAAAATTTGACTCACAAAAAGAAACCAAAGATGTAGGCTACAGAAATGTTGTGACAGAATAATTAGTTTTAGGAATTACATAATAGGTGTACACGTTGAGATAATTATAATTTATCTCAAATATTGGAAATAACACATAGTAATCCTTCACTTAAAGAGAAGAGAATCAGTAAATCTTGTACACATTTCTCCTATAATTATAGTTCTGTAATAGCTAACGATGGAAAGAGCTACATCAAGGAGTCATTTAGTGTCGAATTATTGCAGTTTTCTTGCAATTGTTGGATATTTTGTTGTATTTTTGTTTTGTTTTGATTTTTTTCAGCTTTGCAGTCCAGACTCTATATTTCTGAACTGTAAACTTAACAAGATTGTCTTAGGTCTCTTAGCTGGGATTGGTTGTTTTCCATCTCCAGGTCATTTAGACGCTGACAATCTCCCCACTCTCAATTTCCCATTAGCTTTCCACCTTCCTTGCAAACTAGATTTCCTTACACAGATTTTCCTGAGGGTTGATCTTGTTAAAATAATAGCATACTCTGGCACACATGAATATGGTTCCTAATCCCCATCTGTCAAGTGAAGGATGGCATTTATTTTTTACTATTCACTATTAAATTGGGTGAAAGCAAAGGGCCAGTGGCTTACCTGTAATTCTAGATATTAGAGAAATCTTGAGTCTTTTGACTTTTTCCCTCCTGTCTGGCTGTTTCATGTTCCTGCAAACAGGATACCTGTCTCCTACCCTTGTTGGAATGGACAGGATCTTTCTAAGCAGAGGATTGACCATCAAGGCTATCGCAGGCAGACAAGTGTTTAATACTCTGTCTCAACAAGAACATAACTCATGCCATAGACTTGATAACCTAAAACGTTTGAGGTCTTTAAACCCCAATATCACTCTTCCTGTTCCAAATCAAAAGCTGTTGGAACTATGTGAGATTAAACTGGGGGAAATGTGAGTTCCTCTGATGTCTGTGTCTGCCTGAAGTTCTTCCATTGCAAATTTATCTGCAATAGACTGGAAACAATTTTTCAATTGTAGTCCAGATTTCATAGGCCAGCAACAGGTATGCTGCACATTCTTGCTCAGGTAATATGTGAATCTCTGCATTCTCCGACCTGTCTCTCCATCTCTAATTTGGTGGGGTGGGGAAGGATAAATCTTCCTGTGACTTCCATTTCTTAAGAATCTAAGAAGAAGCCGGGCACCTGTAGCTCACGCCTGTAATCTAGCTACTCTGGAGGCTGAGATCTGAGGATCGCGACTCAAAGCCAGCCCAGGTAGGAACGTCCGTGAGACTCTTATCTCCAATAAACCATTCCGAAAACGGGAAATGGGGCAGTGGCTCAAATGGTAGAGCGCTAGCCTTGAGCTGAAGAGCTGAGGGATAGTGCCCAGGTCCAGAGTTCAAGCCCCATGACCGACCAAAAAAAAAAAAAAAAAAGAATCCAAGAATTTGGTTTTCAGTTTGTTTAGCTTTTCTCCTTTTCTTTTTAGGTTGGAATGGGAGTTTGTAAGCTTCTTACATACTGGACAAGGGACCACTTCAGTTTCAGTTTCATGAATACTAATAATGCAAAGAAAGAAGCATGACATAGTAAAACATTATGTCCAATTCTATCACTAATCCAATTTTTCTGACAATTTTTTCAAGTTTACTCTTTAGAGTTACAAAAAATATTTTGGAGGGAAAGAACAATATGAAGTATTATTTTCCCATGCCACTATGATCTTGTACTGAATCTAGTAACACTAATGATGATCACTGAAGTGCTGGCTGAAGAAATAGTATTTGACTTGAAACGGGATGGTAAGGTTGATTATACAATTTACACCAATGGGTTTTGACCATAAAAGCAACCAGTTTCATTCTCTCTATAATTGTGTGTTAAAAACTGTTTCTATAAAGTTCTATTAGCTAAAATTAAGTGAAAAGCTCACAATGTCAACAATCTCAATACATAAGGCCTGGTGAACTTTTGAGAGCAGAGCTCAAAGGAACAAGGTTTCTATTTTATGAAAAACAATAATTACACTTGTCTCCTACAGATTAAGCTTCCTTGCAATTAACCTTCCAATTAGCCTCTCTTCATAAGTATAAGAAATGTTACTGCTACAGCTCTCTCTTCCAACCAAAGAAAGAGCTTTATAAATACATCTAAGACATAATCTTCAGGGAAATGGACTAGCATTACTCAAAGGAGAGGGAAAAAAAGCTCATCATGTGGTTTAAAGTACTTAAAAATGAAATGAAAAGAGATATAAAAATTATTTTAGAGTCTACAGTTTTCATGCTCACTAGAAAACTCAATTTAAATGTAATGTCACTGATAAGATTTTAGCAACTATAAATTAAACAACTTACCACATTTCTTTTTTTTAATTTTTTTAGATTTTTTTCTTTTTTGTTATTGTGAAAATACTGTACAGAGGGGTTACAATTACATGGGCAAGATAATGGGTACATTTCTTATCAAGCATTGTAGCCTCCTCCTTTGTTTCCCCTTTCCATCCCTTCCCAGTCTCCTCCCGCCCTCCCATCCAATCTTCCCTGCCCCCTCCACCAAAGTTGTAAAGTTTGTTTTCGACATAATGACTTGTACATCTCATTGTTGCAATGGGTCCACCTGTATCCCTATTTAAACGACTTGTTTTTCCCCTTCCCCTCCACAAATTATACGGACATCAAATACAGTGAAAGCAGGAGTTATACTGTGGGGGAGGGACATACAAAGCAACAAAGAAATAATCTTATAAATGCATTAGAAACAATCACATGAAAGAAAAAAAACATCTGAATACATATCTTAGGGTTGGTTTCCCTAACATCATCTTATCTGACCTTTTCTGCTTGACTCAGACATATACTAGATAATGCAAATAAGGTAAACCATGGAACCTATGTTTCTTTGGGCTTGGCTTACTTATATAATTTTTTGCAAGACTTTCCATTTCCTAACAAATGGGGCAATGTCATTCTTTCTGATGGAGGCATAGAATTTTCTTGATCCATTCATCTACTGAGGGGCATCTGGGTTGGTTCCATATCTTAGCTATAGTAAATAATGCTACAATAAACATAGTTGTGCTGGTAGCTTTAGTGTGGTCTTGTTTGTCAACATTTGGGTAAATGCCCAAAAGTGGGATTGCAGGGTCGTAGGGGAGCTCTATGTGGAGTCTTTTGAGGAACCTCCATACTACTTTCCAAAGTGGTTGAACAAGTTTACACTCTCACCAACAATGCAGTAAGGTTCCCTTTTGTCCACCTTACCACATTTCTACAGTCAATGATAAAAATACAAAAGAAATGATGACAACTGTACAAATTTCTATTTTGCTAATCATAAACACTGATAAGTGTACAAGGCAGAAAAAGTATTTTAAACAGATTTATTATGTAGAGTTGGACTATTACTTTGGAAAACTAAAAGTGACTTTTAAGACTATATATTTTTCTTCATGGAATGGAGCAAATTGAGTCTTCACTGTATAGAGTAGTCAGGTTACCATATTTTAAGCTATCATTAAGTGTCTGATATAACAATTATAATTATGGGTATAATTATCTAAAAACACTTAACCTTGAATATTAAAATTTTCTGTACTCTTAAAGTGATTGTAACTAACATCACAATTTTAAGAATAATCTACTTTACATTAATTAAATTTTTGATTCAGGTAATTATAGATTCACGTGCAGATATAAAAATAATACAGAGAAAATTATATATTCTTTTATATCTGTTCCCAAATAGTAACAGATAGGCAAACTACTCTACACATACTCGATTGGCATTAGTTCAATGCATTGGTCTCATTTACATTTCCCCAGTTATATTTGTAGTCACTCATACTCATCATATTCATGTATATTTCATATATACAATTTTATTATATGCAGTGGTCCTCTATCACAAATAAAGTTCAATATAATCTTTAGCCAACATGCCTCAAGTTAATCTCTTATAATTTCTATTCAACTCTTGTTCTACCTACTTTTACCCCTAATTTGTTCTGCCTTTATGAAATTTTGTCATGGTGATATTAATTTTATTTTATTTATTTATTTATTTTCTGTCAGTTGTGGGGCTTGAACTCTGGACCTAGGCACTGTCTCTGAGCTCTTCAGTTCAAGTCACATGCTCTACCATTTGAGCCACAGTGCCACTTCCAGTTTTCTGGTGGTTTTATTGGATATAAGAGTCATGGACTTTCCTGCCTGGGCTGGCTTTGAACCATGATCCTCAGATCTCAGCCTCCTGAATAGCTAGGATTATATGCATGACCCACTGGTGCCCTGAGTGATATAATTTTTAAAGAACTATCTTTAATATTGATACTTTACATATAAACACATATCTTTCTTTATGTAATTCAAACAGAATACAAATGTAATTTAACTGAATGATCAGAATAATCATTCTAATTTAAGATCTAGTTACCACACATTGGGGTTAGGGACAGTTAGGATCAATCAGAGAATCTAATTTAGGGCCTTTGCCTTTGCCATGCTAGGTAATTGTTCTACCATTGAGCTATATCCCCAGCCACTCCCCACTCCCAAATATTCTTTCACATATTTTATTGTCTTCACAGCTTCATCAGACGGAATATAAACTAATCATCAAAGTAATCATCAAGAAACAAAAGTGATCAAAATGTTTCTGGCTGCCAGCTCTATCACAGGTCTTTTAAACTGCAGTTTGTATATTCTAGATAGTTAGTCCATGAAATGCTGTGTATAGTACTATTGACTTAAGCTAATAACTTTCCAAAAGTAAGAATAAATTCTAAGTTAATGTTGAAACTCCAGGCTCTCTCTTGTAAGTATAGCCAACAAAATCTACCACATATGACCCATAAAATGTAACATAGTAACACTTAACAACAACCACATATAGCAAGTGACATTGTCTACAAGTGTATTAGAAAAAAAAACTAAGAAGCTTCTGTTTTGATAAAATAAATAAAAGTTTCATAAGTATCTCACTAAAGCATTAGTTCTCTGCATTTTAAATTTTCCAGAAAGTTCGCCATGTTGGGTTTCACTGCTACTTATTCCTTTGTCTATTTCAGACACCATTTAGGACTCTAGAGGGCTGTGAACAAACAAGAAAACAAATTTGTGTTGCAAATTAACAAAACAGTGAATTCTATTGAACAATTATAAACAAACAGAATACACTATCTAACCTTCCCGTTGATTGGCTACAAAGTGGGTTTGGGGGATGAAGAATTAAGTAACAATCATGATCCTAGAGCTGATAGAACCACAATGGTGATTACTTCTACAAAGAAACTTGTCTCTTTCATCGATCTTACCAAAATTGATTGAATTTTATTGTTGTTGTTGTTTTACTTCCTAGAGTATTAGGAGTCTCCTGTAAGGAGGAATGGCAAAACCTAGATTTAATAAGATGGTAATACTGATCATCAAAATTAATTGGCAGGCTGGCTTTTTATTTACTTTGAGTAATACCTACCTTAGAAAGGCAAAAATCTTTCTGGGATGGTGAGAATATATGGAGAGATTTCAGACATATCTTTTGATACTCGGTCTCATTTTTGGCTACCATATATTTATTTTCTGTTTCACTGAAACATCATAAAATCATCAATTCCCCATGATAGTGACTATGTAATTTGTGAGGAGAATGGACTCATTCTGAAGGAATGACTAGGATATAATATCTTTTATGAATCTGGGACATGATGAACTATATTATCAATTTAAATTTTTTTCTTAACACATTTACTTTTTCCCATGGTCTTCCATTACATATAAAATTGAATATGAATATGAAAATGGATATACAATGTATCTATGTGTGGATACATATACACATGTACAAGCCACTGAATGCCAAATTTGTTCATGAATGATTTATATAACTATAACACAATGTGAAGTTATGCATATAATTGATATATCCTCTTTAGTTTATTCAGAAAATGGATTACTGGTATGAATTAACTGCACTCCCGTAAGGATATGATGAAGACCCAGCACAGGATAGCCCTTATTGAGAAACAGTATAACTGGTCTCCTTATGAAATGATGATGTGAAGACAGAGAGAAAGGAAGAACTCTACTCAAGAGACGGATGGATAGGGTGTCCTTGTTCAATAACTATTTAGCTCTCATGTTCATGTCTTCAGATCTTGATGGCCTTAAGAATTCAGGAGTTTGCACAGACCTCAGTAAATGAAAGTTAATTGATATCAAAGAGGAAACAGGACTCTAAGAAGGAAGTTTAATAAATCAGTAACAGTACCTAAGTTCTTCTTGTTGTATACCTATTGATTCTCACTGTGGAAATCTACAATTCCAAACATGTGATTGAATGCATGATAGAGAAACACTGAACATCTATAAATTAAGGCATAAAATAAATGTGGAAAGAGGAGAACAAACATGGGAAATGCATCAGTTTTATAAGCATTTTACCTGAGAAGGGCCATAAATCACTTCTGCTCACACAGAACTCTCTTATGAGTTCTTAACAAGTCTATTTGACAAGTGGGCCTATGCCGTTGTTCACAAATTTGTATGTCATACCTTACAGAAAAGACATCATCACAACTCTTTATTGAGTTATTCTTACTCTGTATTGTTTACATTTCATCAGTTGCTTTTGCAACATCTTTAATAACTTATATGATACTTGATAAGACAACAAATTAGAAAATAAATAAGTAATAAAATGTAATAAAATAAAAGTGTTTGCACACTGTTATTAGATTTTCCTGTTTTCCTCAACAGCCTCTTGGTTTTCTGAAATCAGATTGTTTCAGAGCCCCTGTTTTGTCTCTGTGTGTGTATGTGTGTGTGTGTGTGTGTGTGTGTGTGTGTGTCTAATTCAATTTCTCCTTTTCGAGGGCTGCTTTAATTTGCTAGATGAATGCATCAAAACAAATTTGAGAAAGTTTTATATGAGTATACACATTAGTGCAAAATAAAAGTTTTTCAATGTAATGAGAATGCAACCATCAATGGCAATTACCAGTTAATGTATTCATATCAAAATAATACCTTCACTGCATTTCAACCTCAGCTTTTTTTCCAAATCTTTTGGAGGCCCGATCTCCAGGCCTCAGCTTTTCTGTCAGTAAGCTAATGGATAGGCTTTCTACAATAGTTGCCAAAAGTGCTTTAGAGCTAGCATTAAAGAATTTAGGAACACTAAACTTACACTGTATTCAACTATTCACTATTACTCCCCAGGACATTGTAAATCGTGAGGTAGTTGTTAGGGAATTTCAGCAAATTTAATCTTCAATAATCTTCCACCTTAGCTATTGAAATAAAAGCAATTACACTCAGACATTTGTAATCACTGAAGCTTTCAAGATTCATTTGCAGCAAACTAAAACTTATTACTTTCTCTAATCAGCAAACTAGCTTAACTGACGCTAATGCTACCTGCAAACCTAAAGACAAATAATAAATAACTTTAAAAGTGCTGTATTAAATTTAATAAACCATTAGGGAAAGTTTTACAAATCTGAAAATTAGAGAACAAAAGAGAATTCCTGGGTAATGGGAAACAGTAGTTCAGAATTCCATTATAAACTGTAAATGCATCTAAGAGATTAAAATGAGTCTTAATAACTTTGTATTTTTGTTTTTCACTTCGATTTTTTTAATCTGACATTCATTAAATGGACAGCATTTTTAATGTACTTTTCTATACATTTCTCACTAATAATCTCAAAACTCGAAGAATATATATTTTGGGGTACTGAAATACATGTTATTTTCTCATTTCTTTTATCTTAACCTTTGTAAATCTTGATAAAAAGAATTAAAATCCTACTTATTTCTGTAATGAGGACAATATCACTTTGATACATTAAATTCCCTGTTTAACTTGTAGGCAATAGTGGCTGGAAGATAACCAAGTACCTTTATGCAAATTGCAATAATATTAACTACTTGCAAATTGAGGCTATGAGCTAGATGTTGAGGTGACTCAAAACTTTAAGGCAACAGTTGTGGAAATAGTTTGCAGAGAAATCCCATAATCACATCAATGTTTCCTGTTTTGGTACTTAGGTCAGGCCTGGTACTTCATCTTGTGATTCCAAACCCTGTGCGATTTCTGATAAATTATAAATTGTCCTCATAAAGCAAAACTTATGAAATAGGGAACCAAGCATCAACTTTAAAATGCTTCTTATTTAACTTATCCCAGTACTCACAATCACTTCTGGAAAATGTGCTGACCATCCTCAAGATGTCTTTTGGCATCACATTCTCTTCCTTCTCTCACCCAGCAACTTCTAGCCTAATTTTTGTCACAAATCAGAACTTACAAATGAACAAAGCACATAGATTTGGACTTCGTAAAATAGAATTCATTTAAATTACATATTTCTTTTTGACTCTATCTTCAATAGAATAGACAACTAGGAAGAAAGAAAGAAAGAAAAATCCTCTGGGAGAAAAATCTGTAATAACTTTCAAATAGCGTGTTGATAGCAAATAGTCTAAGAAGACACATTTCCATTGACAGGCTTGATTACTTACAATGCTATTTTTCAGGAGCCATATTTCCAGCCATCATATAAATTTCATGATAATAAGTTTTTTGAAACTTTTAGATCATTACTTTATTTCTAGGCCTCAAAACAGAATCTACCATATATATATATATATATATATATATATATATATATATATATATATACTGTAGGTATATATACACTTATGTGTGTGTGTGTGTGTGTGTGTGTGTGTGTGTGTGTGTGTGTGGTGTGTGTGTGTGTGTATATGTACATATATGAATGATTGATTTTTATATTTTTGTATATATATATTTATATATATATATATATATTCTAAATAGTGTTTCACAAACTGGCCTACAACAGAAATCTAAATCCTTGGTATTTGGGATTATGAATGGAAACTACCATGTTTGTTCTTCATTGCATTTACCTTTAGACTCTGAAAGAAGACAGCTACTTGAATATGTCAAAGAAAGATTTTGCTCAAGTCAGTATATTTATATGAATATTTTAGATAACTAGTTTCGCACTGAAGTGCAAGAGGATAGGAGGTTGATGAGTCTTGATTATGAAGTGTTTTCTATAATCATAGGAGAAACTAAGATTTTTTTTTCTTATAGTACATTAGCACTTCCTCATTACTGAGTAGTTGACTTTTTGTTCTAAACTGAAGAAAATAGTTTGACCAAGGTTATTAAAACATTATTTTTTCTATTTTTTTTCTTGTATTGTAGCTTTAGTGTGGAACATGCTCATTGGAATTTTGTAGATAAAAATTTGGGAGATAAGGGGCTGGGAAGGTGGCTCAGTGGTAAAGCGCTTGCCTTGCATGCATGAGGCCCTGAGTTCAATCCTCAGCACCACATAAGCAAAAAGAAAAAAGCCGGAAGTGGAGCTGTGGCTCAAGTGGTAGAGCACTAGTCTTGAGCTGAGGGATAGCGCCCAGGCCCAGAGTTCAGGCCCCACGACTGGACCAAAAAAAAAAAAATTGGGAGATAAATGAGAAATTGTGATTAGAAGTTTTTTTTTTTTATTGTGAAAATACCGTATAGAGGGGTTACGATTACATGGGCAAGATAATGAGTACATTTCTTATCAAACATTGTTGCCTCCTCCTTTGTTTCCCCTTCCCATCCCTTTCCACCCCCCTGCCCCCTACCCCCCCACCAAAGTTGTAGAGTTCGTTTTTTTGACATAACGACTTGTACATCTCATTGTTGCAATGGGTCCACCTGTATCCCTATTTAAACTATTTGTTTTTTCCCTTCCCCTCCACAAGTTTTGTTGTGTTGATTTTTGTTTTACCTAGCTAATTCCAGAATGGGCTACTACACCTCTGTTTACTTTAAATTGTATTTAAACCTGTCACAAAGTAGCATCTAATATCAACAAATGCTATTAATTCACTCTTTATATATTCTCAAAAATAAGAGAAAATAGGTTTAATGAACAATTTTTGTCCCAGAATGAAATACAAATTTGGGGAGACAAATAGGACATTTTCACATACATGATTCTATGATTCTCTCTTCTATTCTATTCTTTCCCTTGATCCCCTTATTAACATGAGGGCTATATACAACAATTTACTTATCTGTCTTCAATTGCTTATCTGTACCTTTTGCTTATATATAAGTGCTTAATACATGTATTATACATGTACAGAACTTGTTTTATAGATTTAAATAACTAATAACAATCAAACAAGTTCTGTATAGGAGTGGCAGCTGAGTTGGAAGAGGAGTTAGAAAGATTCCAAAAGAATCCTTTTGCACAGTTATACCATTTTATGATATCATTATTTGCCATTACTTGGGGAATGAAGAGGTTGATGAGATTTAAAAAGAAACTGATTAAGTCTTCAAGATAGTTCATTGCTCTCATGTGTATTCACTTTATCAAGAGACACTATATCATCCATAACTTCACATGCTCATTTTACACTTTCATTAACTCAAATTCTATGGCTGCAACAAACTGGTGTACTTGTAGATATTTCAACCTTTTGTGGTTCACAAAATCTTGAATTTCGCAAATGTTTAACAACCACCCTATTAAAATCTAAATTAAATGTGTCTAGAGCTGCTTTAATTTGCTACTTGAATGCATCAAAATCAATCTGAGAAAGTTTTATATGAGCATACACAAGTTAGTGTAAAACTTTTTCAATGTAATCAGAATGCTACTACCAATGGCAATTACCAGTTAATGCATTCATATCAAAATAAATTACCTTGATACCTTGGTTAATAATTAAAATCTATGTAATTATGATGTTTTATAAATAGCTATAGGAAAATTATAACTGTGGCCAATAGGTTTCAGCTACTGTTAAGGGCTAAGATTATAGAAATAAGTTGTCACATTTGAATAAATAGGACAAATGATGATTCTTGTAAAAAATTCAATAAAGCCATTCTCTTGCAATTAGTGTTTTCACATTTTATAAACTTTATTGAATTCGTAAAACTGAAAGATTTTGTTTGTTCAGTCAAGTAGCTTGAAGTACAGAGTTGAGAATGTAAGCCATATGATTATAAAATCATATTATTTCAAAAGTAAATTAGTTAAATTAGTAGCTCAAAGGATAATGCTTCTATTTTCTGAGAATAAGGAAATGTTTGACTATTGGAAAGGTATTGTCCCTAAAAAGTGATTTAGAGGTTTTGAGTGTGTGTGTGTGTGTGTGTGTGTGTGTGTTCCTGCTGGTCCTTGGACTGGGACTTGAACTTGGGGCCTGAATGCCATCCTTTGGCTATTTTGTTCAAAGCTACTATCCCTTAAATATTTTGCTCAAGATTCTTGTTCTATCACTTAGGCCGCAGCTTCACTTATGTTTTTCATTTCTTTGTTCATTTGTTTTTCTTGACAAATATGAGTCTCATAGATGTTCCTGATGAGAATGGCTTGTATTGTGATATTCAAATATCAGCCCCTGAGTAGCTAGGATTATCAACATGAATCACTGGCACCTGGCTAGGGGAATGTGTGTTTGTGTGTGTGTGTGTGTGTGTGTGTGTGTGTGTGTGTGTGTGCATGCGTGCCCCTGCGTGCACGTGAGGGTTTGGGCTTTGAGCTTAGGGCCACCTACTAGTCAGGCATTCAACTCATTGAGCCACACTTTCATCCTATTTTGCTCTGATTATGATTGAGGTAGGGATGGACAGGTGTTCTTTTGGTCAGGCTAGCTTGGACTAGAATCCTCCTATTTATATTTGCTGTCATAACTGGAATGACAGAGACATACCATCCAGGATTTTCTCAGGTGAACATTTTTTCTAAGATGACCGAGAACCAGTTTCATATGCTAAACATCATTTGGGAGATTTGATTACTCTGTCTTGATTCACTTGTCCATTACTAAAATAGGTATTGCTTTCTGACTAATTTAGTTGCATAATTAAGACTTGGTTCTAAGCCTATCTCTTATAAAGTGATGATCAGAGATTCCACATGAACAAAATGTGTTAGGAATGGGGAGATGAGTATCATTTATCATAATGCCTAAGGCAAGTATCCTGCAAAGTCCAAAGTGACAGAGATATCTAGTACACAAAACAGTGTAGATGAAAAGGCTCTTTCCAAAAACAATCAGCAAGAAAAGAAGAAGGTACATATGATAGCAAATTCATTTTAATTCTATGAGACTGCTTTTTGCACAGTTTAGTACGGGTGGGTTACCTTCTGGGAAGTTCACTACAATCTTTTGTAATTTATTCTAACAAATAACAAGCACACTACATGCTTGCTATTTACTCATAATAAATATAGTCAAAATTTTGTAAGCCAATGATCAGGCATAAAGTGGATGCACAGAATTTTAGATGAATCTATTACAATCAAAAATGTGTCAAGAGCACCAATTAATTTGTATACAAAATATAATCACTGATTACCTTTACTTCAGGTCTTTTGTCTATAAGGCATTTTTATTAACATTCTCCACTGATGGTAGATTCATCCTGTGCTTCCTCTTACTGAACAGGTTTTAGACAGTACTAGAAAGATGGTTGTGGCCTCTCCTTTCTTGCTGTATAAAATCCATGAATGTGTTTTTGACTGACAATCACAAATTAATTGAAAAGGGCATTAATAAACCAGCCTTCAGATTTCAATAACAGAAGTCAATTTGACATTTAGAATAACTGGGAGTATTGTTGGCTTACCTGAATTTTTTCTCATGATTTTAAATGCTAAGGAATCAAGTAAAGAGAACAAATTCAGAAAATCAAATTCCCTGCTTGACTTAAGATGATTTTTTATATTTCCATCATTCTAGAAATTAACTCAATGCTGTTTTAAATTAACATGAGATGAGAGAAAACATACAAAATAACAATGTTCTTTAAACATGAGTTCAAGAGATATACCAGTATACAAGATATGGATATAATTATATTTGTGATGGTTTCTCAACGATTGATACTAAAGACCGATAGATGCTGATGACTCATGTTTATAGTCCTGTTTGGGGGTTTAGGATCAGAAGGATCTCAGTTCAAGGCAAAAATCTGAACAGAAAAGCTCACAAGACCCCCTTCTCAATTGTAATGGCATGTGCCTGACAGACCAACTTCAGGAGAAGTTAAAATCAGGAATATCATGGATCCAAGCCATCATCACATAAAACAAGCCTCTGAAATACCATGTCAACAGAAGAAACTAATATGATGACATTTGCATGTCACCCCTGCTATGATGAATATTGAAATAGGCTGATCATGGTCCAGGTGCATGTAGATAGGACATATGACAATATCTAAAAAGCAATCAGCACAAAAGTGGGCTGTTGGCAAGACTCAGTAGTAGGGCACCAACTTTTCAAGTGTGCTGAGTTTAAACCCTAGGATTGCCAAAACAAATTGACTAGTATATAAATAATCTCTGCAATATACAAACTTCAAATCTGAACTTTACAAAACATCTTGAGAAATCTTCAACACTTATGCCTTACATGGAAAACAGGAAATGCTTCTCCCTCTTTTCCTTTCTCTTTGCTAAACCCCATTATACTAAAGTTAATCCTTAATCAATTTTTTTAAAAAACGTTTGAAAATTTGCTTTTTCCAGAAAAGAATCTCTTACTTTCTCTTATAGTTTCCTGCTCTCCAACTTGATACTTGATACTTTCAACGCTACACTAGCTCTTTATATTTTTCTAACATGTGTCTAACTATTTCTTTCTACCTGCACATGTGGAAAAGTTATTTCTAGGCAGTGTACCTTGTTCAGATTATTCTAACCTTTCATCCTTCAGCAAGAATAGATTGAGGATAAACAGTGAGTGAGATAAGATAAGCTTGGCTTAATATCTTCATTCATTGGGAAATTAATCCAATCAATGGATTTTAGAAAACAACCTCATATTCTCAGGGTCACAATAATATAATCTTAAAAACAATCATTTGTTTTCAGTATATTATGTCACTACAAAATTCCATGAAGATAAAGAATCACCTAAACAAATAATGAAATAAGAATTTCACATGCTTCAAAAGTTTCAGAATGTAGAGAAATGCTAAAATCCCATCTTATCCAATGCCCTGCATACTGAAGATAAGAAATTTTGACAAAATAACAGCCTGTCACTACTTACTGCATCTCAAACGTCATGCATTTGTAATCTATATAAAGGAATGCTTATAAGTAGTAAATACAAAACTATTAGTTGGACACCTAAACTAATGGTATAAAAATGGTTAGACTAAGAGCTTAGGATATTTTATGGAAAGAGAAATACACAAATATTAAAGTATTAACTGGCTTGTTAACTTGTACCACAATACAGGCTTATTAGTATGTCATGTCAAGAGTTATAAGTTAGAGAAAAATAAGGACATAAATATGAATCATCAAGAACTAATTTCCTTAATTCTGCAAGTTTGCAATTGAATCACTTTGTTATTCTACTTAATGGTATTATACATATGGTTACATAAGCAGATACAGATATTTGTTTGAATATATCTCTCATTATACACATCTCAATTTACCCATATATATGCATATATGCCTATTCGCTATATAACAATAGATACATAAATATATAGATGACATGTATATATACAACTATAAACCTGTATAGAAATATATAAAATGGGATAGATATTGAGAGAAAGAGCTATCACTATCTATACACATTGTGTGTGTTTATTCAATAAGAACTTGAAATTATACTCCTTCAGAAAAATAAAACACAAATATAAAATATTCCAATGAAGATAATTGGTGCTGCAATGGGAATTTTCTCATTTCTAAACATTCTAAGAATATCATAAAAATAAAACCCTTTCAATCACATTGCCTCTTTATTGCACTTCAAAGTATAATGTGATTAGTAATGGCCTTTCTTTCCTCAAATAAATATAAAAGGTAGTGATAGGAAGGGAAAGGAAGGTATAATCAAGCAAGGGAAAGTAGCTCCAACTCTACATGAGTAGATGAGAATAGATCATTTCACGTTTTCCTTCTGTGGCCTAGTCCTGACACCGTCCACTGGGCATGAATTAATTTGCAGGGGTCTTGAAATTTAGTCATCCTCTGATAAGCCAAGACAACAGCAGGACAGAAACTATAGCTATCAATATATGAGTCATCAGATATCCATCATTAAGTAATAAAATTTTGCAATATGCACAAGGGAAGATTTTGATCTTGTAACCATAATCTCAAATTCATATACATAGAGTATATTCAGCTTTAGATGTCATCTACCTACCATTTTAATAACCTTAAACTAAAAAAATAACTTTTTTAATGCTACTTGAAATTTGATTTCATTTACACCTTATGGCACAGCTATATTACATATGTTTTTAAAAGCGCAGCAAATGTAACATGTGTTACATATTCTTAAAAAGAGCTAGAAATGTTTGTACTCTTGGTGTGTGGTAAATATGCAAACAAATTTGAACTACACCACTAATATTAGTATATGTTATATCTTTTACATTGTGTATTCTATACCTCAACATTTATGAAATTTTGCCTTAAAATAAAACTTTGACCAGAAGAACTTGGTGGTAATATAGTAAATAATTGAATAGTCAAAAGAAAATAAGAAAAAGGACTAAGACCATGCAATTTCCCGACTTTAGAAGACTGATCTTTATAAAACCCCTTCATCTCTCTTGAAGCTGTTGCTAAATGTTGAAGTAAAACAAAAACATTTCTGAGTTGGTAATGCCTTTGAAGTACTTTTTTTTTTTTTTGGTCAGTCATGGAGCCTGAACTCTGGGCCTGGGCACTGTCCCTCAGCTCTTCAGCTCAAGGCTAATACTCTACCACTTGAGCCACAGCGTCACGTCCGGCCTTTTCTGCTTATGTGGCACTGAGGAATCGAAGCCAGGGCTTCATGCACGCAAGGTGAGCGCTCTACCACTCAACCACCTTCCCAGCCCAGCCTTTGAAATTTTATGAACACAAATCTGAGCTTAAATTACGTCTGTTTGGACTATAATCTGAGCTTTCACATGAAATAAATCCATTTCTAAAGCTTGAACTATATATTGATAAATTCCTTAAAATTGTAACATCACCCGGTGCGGGTGGCTCACCCTGTAATCATAGCTAGGAGACTGAGATCTGAGGATCATGGCTCAAAGACAGCCCAGGCTGGAAAGTCTGTGAAACTCTTATCTCCAATAAACCATCAGAAAACCAGAAGTGGCGCTGTGGCTCAAGTGGTAGAGTACTTGCCTTGAGTTGAAGAACTCAGGGACAACGACTGGGCCCAGAGTGCAAGCCTTATGACTGACAAAAAAAAATTGTAACTTACCACTAACTAGATATGACAGCTTGTATCCCAGGTAACAAACTTTCTTTTAT
This sequence comes from Dipodomys ordii, assembly GCF_000151885.1. Taxonomy (NCBI): domain Eukaryota; kingdom Metazoa; phylum Chordata; class Mammalia; order Rodentia; family Heteromyidae; genus Dipodomys; species Dipodomys ordii. The sequence goes on from NW_012267250.1 coordinate 6,539,575, forward strand.
CCTAAATTAAATGCTTCTTATTAATTAAAAGGAAGTAACTGTGCCCTTTGTAATACTCAGACAATGAGTACATGGGGATAGAGAATAGGCCGAATTAGTAAGGGTCACATTTTCTATATCATTTGCTTAGGTATTCATGTATATTATGGAAAGGTTTAAGGAGCACCAAACCTAGTGTTGACCGTGAGAAAATAATCTGGAAGGTAAATAAGAGGAAGATGCAGAAATTGTTCTCCAATAGCTCATATTCTACAATGAGAGTCTTAAAAGAACGATTACACTATTGCAAAGTGTATTATATTACCTCCATAGGCTGAGGAGTGCAGGAAAATAATCAAAAGATTTACTGGGCATACAGTTCCACTTACACGTTTTAGTTTGAGAAACAAATCTGTATTGTTATTTTAAGAGCTTTGTTTTTACCAAATTATAATAATCACGATAAATGAATTATACGCATCTTAATATAACTGCTTAGTTGGTAAGATAAGCTAATCACAAAGAGTCTGTTGTGTTGAGAATAAATATGCATTAAAGTCACTTAATTCAAATTATCATTAAAAAGTATAAACACTTGATAGTTCCAATTTCGTTACTACTTCATTAGCTCATATTTTGTTTTTTTTATGAAAAATATCTTTAACTTAGCATCCAGAATGAATATTTCTGGGTGTACTCAAGAAAATCTCCTTCAAAACAGGAAAAACCATAGGACAGATACTGACAAATTATGAAGTTTGGGTTCTGTTTTTTAGTAATTTGTTGGTATACTGATCACAGAGTCACTGTATAAGTATATAGGAAAACATCATAATTATTGGACATTATGGTATGCCTGATGGTCCGGAAGGAAACCATTGCAGGTTTCTGTGGGTAAAGAGGGAGTGTTATCTATTCCCTGTGTGCAATGCACATTTGTCACTTCAGGAATCCCTCAAATTTGTCTTCACACACCCAATTGCAGGAGAGAGATCAAACCAAAAGGCCGTAAAAATTAATAACTAGCAACACAAAGTTATGTATGATCATGAATGGTGAGTTAATTGAAATACACAGTATACTGAAAGTACTTGCTAAGTGGTCTAGAAAATGAAAAGTAAATTATCTGTACAAAAAGTAAGGCCTCAATGTAAAAGATACAAAGACATAATCTCATTGACAGTTATACAACAGAGAGTGTGCTTCAATTGTACCTTTTTGGCCCACAGGCATGCACATTCATTTTCAGTTAACCCAGGGGTTTCTCACATGTTGTGATATTTTTAATGATTTTAGATCTTTTACTTATGCCAACCATAATTCTCTAAAATGTGATGGGTATGTTTATTGAAATTTAGTACCCAATGTTGTTCCTATATCTCTAATTTAAAGCTTCATTCTGTTATTAAATGTTAATCATTAACTTTTTAATTGCCATATACTTCACCAGCAGCACAAGTATAACATTAATTTTAAAAAGATAAGTATTCAACTCAGAAATATATCTTCATAGATCTTTTTATTATAATGACAAAATAGGTGATTGAGATTTTTTTATCACATTTGCAAAACAGATGTATTATTTATCAGCTGAATGACAAAAATGCATCAAAAATAAATACAATAAATTAATGTCTCTATGGTGTTGGAGAACAGATCAAGGATTAGGTAAATGTGGTGCTATTGAATCCACACCCTTTGCAATTTTAATTTTGTTATACAGATGGGCCAGACTGACAATTATTCAACTATACTTTTAAGTTAGTTAAAAATCAATGTGTGTTCAGTAGAAACTGTTCTTTTAATTTTTAATTTCTATTATTTCCTAAGCTAATCATGAAATAAGATTATCTCTGGTAATGCTCAGTTATGTATGTTTTCTAAAAGAGTTCAGTTGAAGGTAAGCTAGGACAAGCTTTAAGGTAGGTTGGGTGTATTAAATATTATTTGACTTACTGGCTTTTCAACTTACAATAGATTTATCATGGGATGATCTGTATTATGTACATTGTAAATATACATTCATGTATATTAAATACATGTAGACTTTGGTTTATTTTCACTAGACGATTACATCCAAATAATAGCTCATCAATCAGTTATCTATAGCATTGCCCACACAAACTCATCCTATGCTACTGTTATCTCCAGGTTAACCCTTATCCTTGCCCATCAATGTGGACATCTATTGATGATTAATTCTATGGCTTCAATAATCGAATCTATTGATGAAATTGATTATCTCTCATAATTCACCATTATTCACATACTGCATAGTTTCTATAAATTTGATTATGGGGCAGGGCCTCACTAGTACAGACAAGTGAAGTACAAAAAGGTCTGAAATCTTAAGGTATCTCAAATATTTACAGTTCTTTGTGAGGTTATTAAAATGTGTTAAAGATCATAATAAGCACTTTCTCATGAAACATTTCTTCAAATTCTTGTCACTTCCTTCTAAGATAGTTGTTCACACACAAAATTATTGAAGATTCAAATCCAAATCTACCATGACTCGAGGTCTTCAGTATTATACTAACTTGTCTCCATGTGATATGTACGTTATTCTGTAGAAATAAGGTCAGGTATACAAGCAATTGTTGATGGACTTTGACCAGATTTAAAGCACTAATTTAATATTTGTATTCTCTAATTTATTGGATAATATCATTTTATTATATATATATCACCACAGTAAAAATAATGTTTCTCTAAAGATTTCTCCTTTAGTATAAAACAATTGTTTCAGTAGTCTCAAATTCTCTGTTGCTATCATGCAGTGCCAATTGAATAATTTGTTCCTTCTCATGCTTTGATATTTTTTAAGAGCTATTGACCCATGGTTTTGCAATTTAACTTTTCTATGTTCTAATCAGAATTGTGTGGCCTTTTATCATCTTAAAAGCTAAGACTAAAAGGTAGATAGGATGAAATTACTACAATAATGGTATTCATGCTCATATGACTGTTAATGATACTCTGATGTTCTCTTGAATACAAAATTTTGGTGATAAAATTCTTTGCTAATCTAAGAGAGAAATTTATTACAATGTGGGTCTTAACTAACAGTTAACCTCATTTTTAAAACATGACAGGTATAAAAAAATACTGTGTGGCAATGTTTGTAATGTTTGCACATTACCAACACAAGTGGTGTTTCAGAGCACAGAATCCCTGCAGGGGCAGCAGTGATTTACTTCGGACACATCAAAGGGAAGAATCCAAAGGATATGTGATAAGAAATAGACTTAAAAAAACATACAGTGTTCCGGAAAGAAAAAGGAAATGAAGCATTTTCACAAAGAAAAGGGCAACAGCTACAGTCACATTTTACTGTTAATGTAGCATCATGCAAGACAGAATGGAAGAAGGACTGATGGGGAATTATTACAACTACTCTAACATGATACAATGAGAATCTGAGGACATAATTATTTTCAGAGTGATGATTTAATCTATAGATGTAATAGGTGCTTGTAGAATTTAATTTTTCCACAGCATTATTGAAACATATTTTACAGAACTGAAGTTCATGCTTTTTAATTGAATGATTTGATAAGCTTTGGCAAATACAAGGAGACCACAATCACTGTCAGCATCAAATTTTAGAAGAAATCCATCAGCTTCCATAATTCCCTTATGTTCTCATTATGGTTTGCATTGAAAGTGGCCAATGTTAAAGGCTTGGTCACTAGCTAATAGGCTTTGGGGGTGAAATTGTATCCTGAGGGTTATGACCTAATCAAGGGGCTTATCCTTTGATCAGTTCCTAATAGATGGCATTATTAGGATGTGGCAAAAAGTAGGAGTTGGGGCCTACTGCAGGAAGTATCTTGGGAACAGGCCCTAGAAAGCTGAGCCTTGTGCCCAGTTCTATTGCTGTCTGCCATGTAGTGTGCAGATCTCCTCTGCCTATGCTCCCTCCAATGATGTCTGCCTCTCCAAGTCGCAGAAACGATGGAATCAAGTTAACATGAACTAAAGCCTCTTTCAAATTGTGAGCCAAAATAAATCCTTTCTTTAGTTGCTTCTTCTGGTAACTTATCACAGTGAAGAAAAGTGACAATTAATATAAGTTTTATCACTACAGACTCACCTTCTGCAGAATTTCAAATACAAATTTAATTCCACAAGAGATGTATTTTTTCACTTGCTATTGCAGAGTGGGTTCTATTGTATACTTGAATCAGTTCTTCAGTTCTTTAGCCAATTTATCAAGGTGTGATTGGCACACTCCAATCTGCTTCTGTTTAAAGTACACAATATGATGAGTTTGTATATAAGTGTACAGTTAGGAAATGATCAAAACTATGAATATCACCTCAAAAAATTACCTACTGCTATTTTTCTGCAGTGTTACTATTCTATGCATCTGATAGATCTTAAGGTATACAATTCCAGTGAACTATTGTGTCTATCACACACTATTTCAATTTATAAGCATTATGATTTTATTAGAATTTATACTTCTGACTTAACTGAATCTTTGTACTAACTTTGACTAACTCCTCTCTATGGCTCCTTACTAAATTTTTGAGAATTTCCCAAAATAGCTCTATCAGCTGAAGACTAAATGTTCAATACATAATCCTTTATGGTTGCTAATTCATCTCCAAATCATAAAGACCCTTGTTTATGATAGCTCATGATGCCAATAAAATCTAGTATGAGTTACAAAACTGGAAATCCTAAACTTAACTTTCAAGATTGAGTAGATTAGTAACACAAGACAAATGATTAAATAAATTAAATTCTTTATATTTTACTTACAAGCAAAATCTTTAAAAGGATTATGAGTTTTATAGGCATATATGAGATTAAAGCATGCCTATGTTCTTACCATGAGACTATGAGTGTATGGTTATGTCCAAAGTCCTCACCTTGTAGGCCTTAAAAGAAGAGAACTTTCTGAATTTCTTTATTTCTTAAAAATTAAGAAGATCAAATATGTTGAAATTTTTGTTGTTTTTTATTTTTGTTTTGCTTAGTTTTGCTTTCCTTTTGTTCTGGTACTAGAGCTAAACTCAGGGACCATTACTCTTGTAGCTTGAATTCTGGGTCCAGGCGCTGTCCCTCAGCTCTTCAGCCCAAGGAGAGCACTCTACCACTTGAGCCACAGTGCCACTTTTGGTTTTCAGGTGGTTAATTGGAGATAAAAGTCTCAAGGACCTTCCTCCTCGGGCTAGCTTTGAACCACGATCCTCAGATCTCAGTCTCCTGAGTAGCCAGAATTATAGACATGAGCCACTGGAGCTTGACTGGACTATTACTCTTATTAGGATTTTTCTTTCATGTCCAGTGCTCTACCTCTATAGCTACCCCTCCAGGTCTGGATTTTGCTGGTTAATTAGAATTAAGTCTCACAAACTTTGCTTCTCTAGCAGCACTCAAATTACAATCTTCAGACCTTAGCCTTTTGAGTAGATAGAATTTACAGTCATAAGTCACTAGCACCCAGTTTAGTTGGAAAGTTAAAATGAATAAAAGAAGAAGGAAATGGAGCGAGGAAAGAAAGAAACAAAAAACAGAAAAAGAAAAAGGGAAAGAGTAAAGAAATCTCAGTACTAACCCCAAACTGACAATGTTATGGGGGAATGTGGGGTACAATTAGGCTAGATCTCTACGCACCTGTCCTTACATTCCTTCCTTTGTGCTTATCCACACTTCTGCTTCCTAGTCTTTTACTCTGTTGACATGATCGGAGTTGGGAAAGATTTTAGATTTAGATTTTCAGATTTCTTAATTAAATAGAACTGGCCTGTCACTCAGGCCTTTAGGCCTAGGTATTCAGGAGGCTAAGATCTAAGGATAGTGGATCAAAGCCAGCCCGGGAAGGAAAGTCCTGGAGACTCTTATCTCTAATTAATCACCAAAAGGTGAATGTAGTACTGTGGCTCAAGGGGTAGAGCACCAGCCATGAGCAAAATTCCTTAAGAACAAGGTCTACGCCCTGAGTTCAAACCCCAGGAACCATGATGATGATGACAACATCAACTACTACTACCACTACTACCGCTACTACTGCTACTACTACTACTACTACTACGAATAATAATGTAATTAGCAATTCAGGTGAGAAAATTTTTACATTTATCAAGTGAGAAATTGGTTTTCCTTTATTCTATCTGTAGTGTTTTTCACTTAGTAAACTTGTGTTGTCAACATGAAATAATTTATAAAATAGAAAGATAGCTTAAAACTGGAATACTCTGTATATTTTGACAGGTTTTAGTCAGAAAACATGATTACACTGTGAAATATTGAATGAGAATAATTTCATAAGCATTTTTCCTTTCCTAAACCTTAAAAAATTAAGACATATCCCATATGATTTGTATTACCATTTAATGATAAAAATGTAAATAGCTGTAAGTTCTCAGGAAACCATTGTTTATTTTAATGAATATGTTTCATACTAAATTTTGATGAATGTTTATTAATATTAATTGGCCAGGCAATAAACCAGCTCAAAAATAAATAGTTATGTCAAAGTAAACATTGTTGTAACTTAAATTATTTCTATTTACTTTTTAATTTTTTTTTGTTTTATTTGCTATGGGGAATCATTCTTTAAACCAAGCTGGACTCAAAAGCTGATGTTTCTATCTCTGGCTCCTAAGTACTGATTTTACAAATATATGCCACTGTCATGTTTTGTGTTTTATAAGAAATTTTTATGCCTAAGTATAATGTAAAAACAGTAGATACTTCTGTATACACATTTTCAAAACTTGTAAATTTCTTTGTATAAACTAAGTTGGTAGTACATATTAAGTATCCCTTAACTATAACAAATATTTTAATAAGGCTCCAAAGTTTATTCTGAATACTATGTGCTAAAATTAAAACACTCACACATTTATAATTCAGTCTCTGTTTTTAGATACACCTCAAATAACTTAGTGGTCAGTTTTTCAGGGTGAGACTAAATGCTTTGTATTACTTCTGTAATTTCCAGTACGCCGAATAGGTCCTTGAATTGAAGTTCAGAGTTGTTTGAACTACACTTCCATTTTAGCATGAAAAAAAAATTTAGGGTTTTTTGCACTGTTTTCAACCGAGTAGCGTTGAATGTCTTAAAGAACTTTTAAGCTATCCTGAGTCTATTTTATAACTGGTGCTAGATTTGATTTGTGTGCTACATTGTTCTGTTATTGGGCTTGCCTTACAAAAAAACAAAGAGCTTGTATTCAAATAAAAAGGAGAAAACTGCTGTAAGCAATAGAACCATAGCAACATTTCCCAATATCCAATAAACAAATAAGTTTAGAAAAATATTCTTCTAGTAATACACATTAAAATGACTTTTAAAGGCTTTAGACAGGTTAATATTTAAAATAATCAACAATCCCAAGTTCTAGTGAACATGGACAGCAGATTTTTTTTGTTTTTTGTTTTAAATATATATCTATTATTTACATGAGTAAGGTAATGAGTACATTTCCTATCTAGCATTGTTACTCCCTCCTTTGTTTTTCCCTTACCATCCCTTCCCTCCTGACTACCCCAAGCAAGCAACTTTACTGGATATTATTAGAAAAAGTATAAAATAAGTTAAGATGGGCCAAGATGGCAACTGAACAGTAAGGAAACACAGTTCTGTCCAACCAAATAGAGAGTTCAGGTTTTAATGCTCCATTTCTCCAAGAGATCAACAGCAACAAAGTGGTGATTACTCAGACAAATATAGGAAGTGAAAAATAGAAAAAGAAAAACTACAACCAATTCCCCTAAAAACAGGAACAAAGCAAGGATGCCTACTCTCTCCAGTCCTCTTCAATATAGTTCTGGAATCCTTAGTCAGAGCAATAAGGCAAGAAAAAGACATTAACGTGATCCACATAGGGGAGAAAGAAGTTAAACTATCCCTTTTTGCAGATGACAAGATTTTATATCTTAAAACCACTTTAGCAAAGTAGCAGGATACAAAATTAGCCCACAAAAATCAGTCACCTTTCTGTAAACCAACAATGTAGAAACAGAAAAGGAAATCAAGAAAACAACCCCATTCGCAAAAATCTAAAAAATAAATAAAGTATCTAGGAATTAACCTAACCAAAGATGTAAAGGATCTATTTCATAAAAACTATAAAAGCCTATAAAGGAAATCATAGAGGACACCTGGAAATGGAAAGACCTCCCATGTTCCTGGATAGGCAGAATTAATATAGTAAAAATGAACATACTGCCAAAATTGATATATAAATACAATGCAATTCCCATTAAAATCCCAACGATGTATTTCTCTGAAATACAGAAAACAGTCCAAAAATTCATATAGAACAACAAAAAAACCTAAAATAGCAAAAGCAATTCTAGACAAAAGAAAGAATGCAGGAGGGAACACGATACTGGATTTTAAGCTATACTATAGAGCCATAATAACAAAGACAGCTTGGTACTGGCACAAGAAGAGACCCAAAGACAAATGGAACAGATTAGAGGACTCAGAAATAAAACCATATTCATACAGAGAGTTGATATTTGACAAAGGAGCCAAAGACATACAGTGGAAGAAGCATAGCCTCTTCAACTACTGGTGCTGCGAAAAGTGGATGACTATATGCAGAAAACTAAAAGTGGGCCCTAGCCTGCTGTAACATCAACTCTAAATGGATTAAAGACCTTAACATCAAACCTGATAATCTGAAACTACTACAGGACAGAGTTCCTGCACAGGCAGGAACTTCCTAAACAGAGTCCCAGGGTCACAACAAATTGGAGAGAGACTTGATAAATGAGACTATCTTAAAATAAAACGTTTCTGCACAGCCAAAGAAGTAGCAACCAAACTAGAAAGAAAGCCAATTAAGTGGGGAAAAAATTTACCAGCAATATATCAGTCAAGGGCCTAATATCCATTATATACAAGGAACAAAAAGAAACTAACCCCCTCCAAATCTAACAAACCAATCACAAAATGGGCAAGGGAGCTAAAGAGAGACTTTTCAGAAGAAGAGATAAAAAATGGCAAAGAAACACATCCCTGAAATGCAAATAAAAACAACACTGAGATACACATCCCTGAAATGCAAATAAAAACAACACTGAGATACACATCCCTGAAATGCAAATAAAAACAACACTGAGAAACCACCTTACCCAGTCAGAATGGCCCATTTCCTAAATTTAGCCAATGACAAATGCTGGAAGGGGTGTGGAGAAAGGGGGTGTGCATTGCTGGTGGGAATGTATACTAATACAAACACTTTGGAAAGCAGTCTGGAGGTACCTCAGAAAGCTAAATATAGACCTCCACTATGACCCAGCCATACCACTCCTAGACATCTACCCTGAGCAACAGGAACCAGGATACAAAGACACATGCACCTCCATGTTTATTGCAGCACTGTTCACAATAGCCAAGATACAGAAACAAACCCAGATGCCCCACTACCGATGAGTGGATCCAAAATTTGTGGAACCTATATACGATGGAATATTATGCAGCCATTAGAAAGGACAAAATAATGGCATTTGCAGGGGAATGGATACAACTAGAGAAAATAATTTTGAGTAGTGTAAGCCAAGAACAAAGAGACAAATGACACATGGTCTCCCTGATATGTGGGTGCTAATGCCAAAATGCAAGGAGATATGACAAAATAAACAGGACTCGAGAAACAAAGGACTGAACACATTTTGTGGTATCATTGCTAAATGACTCCATGTTATTGACCACATATATAGCATATGTGTGTGTGTGTGTGTGTGTGTGTGTGTGTGTGTGTGTGTGTGTGTGTGTAATGGAGGGAAGCTAGGAGAAGGACACAGAATCAGTGGGAAACAGGAAAACACACAACAGAGGGGCCATCAGCTGTACTAGACATAGATGAAAATGAACTAAGCAACCCAAAGACAGTGATGGGAAGGGAGGAGTGAGAGGGAAAGAGGGAACAGGCACACTAAGCAAAAGGAAAGAAATGTAAATGTCACCTGATGTGGAAGAGATAATTGTATTGTCAAAGCTCATAGAATTCACAAACTTTATAGACCATGATAATGACAATTTGCCTTGTGAAGGTTAAAATGTGTTTGTGACTTTAACCAAGTATCACTCTTCCATAATACTGTGAAATATGTTAAATTTATGTAATCACCTAATCTCAATTAAAAAGAAAAGAACAAAACAAACCCGAGAGAAGGGATGGGTTAAGAGTTATGGATGACAATGTTATCAGACACTTTGTATTCATATACTGATTTGTAGAATGGGAACTTTTTTGTACAAGCTCTTAAAGATTTAAAAAAAGATTTTAAAATTAAAAAAAAGAAGTATAAAATATTACAACTTCAGAGGCCTTATTTTACTTATGAAATTAAACATGTGTACACTCTAAGACTTTTGATATTTATGAAAAATAAACAAATAAAAACAGGAAAACAGGCTCTCAAAATGACATATAATATCAATGCTAGAAGTAACTTTGTAATACATATATATTTTCCTCAAAAGAAAAATATATAAACAAATGGAAAATAAATAATATTCAATACTGTGAAGATATGCACTGTTTACACAAAACAGGAGAGAGAATAAGTAGGCTTAGGGAAGAGTCTTGCTTAAATTCCATACATATAATATTCAAGACAGAAAAAAAATGACCTATAAAGATCAGTGATGTGTTAGGGGATTGTCAGGAAAGCTCATGGGAAATCTGTAATTCAAATGGAATTGTCTCATATCCTGATTGCGCACAAATTGTGCTATCAGATACATTTGTGAAGCTCATCAAGTCTGCCCTTACAACCTGTGCTTTTTACTAAACTAGCATTATCCTTCTACTTTAAAAAAATGCCATCCAACTATTACTATTTCTTTGAACTTGGCTTTGATTTGCTGCAGCATAGAGCTCCTGAAACTCCAAATTAGGAATTCCAGATTTAAAGCTATTTTAATCAGCTTATACTCTCCTATAGGCCCAATTCTAGCTTTTGTTTGAATAGTGTAAACAAAGTTGTAATCAACATGAATACTTAAATTTCAATAATTGTGCAAAAATAGTTTCTTCATTTTTTCATACCGTTGCTTTTACAATTTTTCTTATTTTCTTTTTCTCTTGCCATCAATTTATCAGTGGTTAATCTTATCCATAAGAATTCTTCTCACAATTAACAGAAGTCAGCTGTTCTAGTTCTTTGCTACTATGCATCAAAGAACCAGAAAAAATGATGAATGAAGATATTTTTCTATTATTTATTAGTCAAACTTTCATTAGGTATTAGTAGGAATTAGATAACATTGGAATTGAAATCATTTGAAGACTCCTCTGTATTGAATATCCAATAGGATTGTGGTACAAATACATGGGGGTCTACAATAACTGGGGTTATGGTGTGGGCTGAGTATTGCTTCTCTCCTTTCCACAGTTTTTCCATATGACTTTATCACAAGATGTTGGTCTCAGAGGGATCAAACTCTTTAAAGGGTGACTACCTTTTCCTAGAGCAAGCATTCCCAGAGTTAGCATTGAAGTTATATGGCATTATTCCCACCACAGTCTTCTTGTTCTAATGCATCCATAGTATCAAAACAGAGACAAAGGAAGGGAATTAGCAAGGCTGTGGATTCTGGTAGGGATGTTATATATTAGAAAGCATAGACAGAAAACTGTATTTCACACCAAAGTTAGAAAAACAAAGGAGTAATCTAGGCACAGAAGGAGTAGTTATGCTGCAACTGCCAGTGAATTCAGGAAACAATTTTATTTTTGAACTCCTTATCTCTAGTGAAAATTGTGTTTATGAAGTGATTGGCAACGTTTAGTTTCTATGTTAAGTAGACATAACAAGATAATGAGGTAGTAATGTTTTACTTACATAATTTCAAATCTAACAATGTTCAAGTCACTATTTACCTTTCTCCTCAACATCAGATAAGTTAGGTATAATTCTATATTTTGGAATTTGTAGCAAGGCTTCCCTACATTGTTTTCACAATTCACAATTTCACAACTACAAAATGGAGAACTACACATGAAATCATGAGGAATTATTGTCAAGCTACCCATTCACATAGGCATGAAAACAAAGTCATCCTTCAACTATAAATTCAACTTGGAACTAATGGTCCTATCTAAACACAATAAATAAAAGCCAATATTGAGAATATTCCCAGAAATGTTGGTGTAAATAGCAGACAATTTATGACAGTCAGGTAAATTGATTGATTATCATAGCATCAAAAATTATTAATGATTTAGAGATGCAGAATGATATCAATAATATATTGTTCTGGCATGAATAAGAACTAGGCCACACTTTTGCCTACTACTATGTTGAACTGATAAAGTGATCCTGACAAAGTTAGGTAAGGGTTTCATAAATGAGATTCAAAGAAATGAAAACAATAGATGATGAAATCTAGCTGAAAATGCATTTTTTTCTTTTTAAATTAAAGATGGAAGAGAATCAGAAAATTTATACTAGAGAAAGCCAAAAGTGGACAGCAAAGCCCTGCTGAATCCTTTAATAGGATGAATCATCCTGTGTAACTTATTCAGGGATGCATCTGAAATAGTCTATTTTCCTGATTGAGTGGCCTCAGAGCCACTGCATTCCTAAGCTTACAGGTTTCAATTTCTTTCTTTTTTCTGTGAAGGTCGTTGTAGGAAAATGTCTTAAATATACTGCATACAAATCTCATTCCATGTACAAATGTGCAACGTCTTTCTGGTTTTTATTCTCATCACAGTGTATCCCTCAAACCAAAGTAGGCCAACATATATGAATAAAACATATCGACATATCACGTTTTCTATTTCTGTACAATACTTAGATCCTGGTTGGACAGTTACAAAGAACTGAGATTAAGAATTCCCTGCAGTTCTGCCCTGCAAACCTTGTTACCCCCCTCCAGTGAGTTTTGATCAGTAAATTGTACCAATGACTGTCTTCCCATTGCTCAATTCATTCACACAGATGTCATTCTTGAAAGGGACTGTTAGGGGTGACTCTGAAAATTTTAAGTTCCATGATGTTATTCCCTCCTCAATACAGTCAATAAAGTTTTTGCCTCACTTGAAGTTCAAATTTCTTCCTCTTCCCCTTCCTTTCTCCTCTGCCTCCCTCTTTTTATTCCTTCCCCTTCCTTTTCCTCTCCGTCTTTCCCTCTCTCCTATCCCTGTCTTTCCTGTTTCCCCATCACTGTTTCTGTTCCTCTCATTCTCCCCATCCTTCTCTCTCTCTCTTCTCTGCTTCTCCTTTTCTTCCTCTCCCCAGTTTTATTTTGACCACTTTAACAGGTCTCCTGATCTTCCCCATATGTTTTTCAGGACTGCTCTTCCCCCTTCAGTGGTAGGACTTGTTTTCTCACTTAAGTATTTCCTTTGTTATTGATCTCATTGACCTGTCTGAGGCCTCGCCTCAGACAGCACCCCCATAAAACAAACTATTTATTTTGCATCATTTAAACTCTAGTATAAAAGGATTAAAAAGAAGAAATCTAACTTTATTCATTGTAAAGAGAAGATCCTGAAAAGGCTTAACAGGGATATTCACAAGACAATATGTTGGAACGAATCTGTACAACTTGGGGGAAAAGATGGGGGAGAGAAAGTAGGAGAAAAATGAGGGAGCAAGTAACAAGTTCAGCAAGAAATATATTTATTATCTTATTTATGTAATTGTAACCCCTTTGTACAACACCTTGACAATAAAAAATAATAATGAAAAAGAATTGTGCTGGTCAATATTTAACAAATGGCTCTGGAACAAGGAGAAAATGAGACCTAAGAACATTTGCTGATCTCCTAATTTCAAGCTACAAACCACTCAGCATGAAGTTTCAAAGAGAGGCTAGCAATCAGCCTACAAGCAAGTGAGTCTGCTTTGTACAGAAAGGAACCATAATATAAAAGCAACTTGAAATGCTGGGACAGCTTATATCTTACAGTTTCTACAGAGCCCATGGTGCTCTTTCTTTTCAGGAGAAAGAAATAAACTGTAGTATTATTTTGTTCAGCTATGGAATGCTGATGTTTCTATTACTGCCAAATAACCTATCAACTCTTCATTTATACAAAGAAATGTCTGGATTTAGATTTCAATCTGACTCTAAGATTTCCAGTAATTAGGAAAATGGAAAAGCTCCAAAATTCCCAGGTTATATTTCTTTGGATAAGAGAATGTATATGTGATATAATAAATTTTCCTGAGAATATTCAAAAAAGAAAATTATATAATATAAAATAATAGGCATTAGCCATTAGCTATATATTATGCTAAAAAATCTAAGCAGCTTAGTTTTAGGCTTATCGTATTTTATATTCACTGAGAAAACCCTAGAGGAATATTCTGTTGTTATTATTATCAAAAATCATTGCCATAGAAAATGAAGTTCAGAGTGGTTAAATTTTGTACCCAAGTTCAAGCAACTAGAGATGGCATATAGAAATCTCTTCGTTTTCTTTTTTTTAAGTTCTTTCTTTTAAGTATTGAAAATGGAACACAAACTCCCTGAAATGTCTCTCTTTGACCAAGTGAAACAAAAAACAGAATGGTGAATCTCTAAAAGTTCAATGATAAAAGTACAGTATGAAATGAGTTCTATGGATTTCAAATGTAGTGTTTTTAGAGTGTTTTATAAACAATTCACTTGTGCTTATAAGAGAAGCCAAAATTTCAAAAAAAATGTTGATGACCAGGATTGTGAACCAATGAACCGCCCTACTCATTTATCAGAATAGATGAAGAAATAATGATACTGGAATACTTTAGAGACAGTAAGTTTCTGCAATGGCTTTTCTCTGCAACTTAACTAATCTTTCCCATGTAAAAAGACTAAATATCATTTCATAGCTACAATTATTTAATATATCTGAGCTAAAGATTATGAGGTGTGACAGATGGAAAATAGCTTAGATTGCTTATTTTCTTTTAAGTGTGGATATGCTTTGACCTCTAGACCAGGACAGGAAGGATTAGCTGCCTGTTTGTGGTCCCAGTTATTAAGAATTTAGTCTACTTCCACTTTTTCTTCTTTGGAATATTCACTCTTGGAAGCTCATTTGGCAATCACAGGTACCACAAAAAAAAAGATCAGATATCATATGAAGAAAGGGAAGCATCTAATGAGGTTCCAATTATTTCTACCCCTGAGATATTTGAATTATTCTGATGGAGGGCCCAGAACATTTTGTGGAGCAGAAATGGATTCTCACAATAAAAACCTGTCCAATTTTTAGATTTATATACACAGATACAATTGGCATTGACCTAAAACATTAAGTTTTAAGGTTTGTAAGCAGTGATAAATAACAAAAATATGAGGGTTTTTCTGGAGATAAGACTTTCAACAACAAAAGAACTTATGTACTCCATAAAGGACTAGAAATAAAACTGAAAGATCAAGAAAGATGTAACCAGACTTAACCCACTAATTTATGTGAAAAGTATATATGTAGCTGCAAACCTGGGAGCTACATATCTAAGTGACATTTCTAAAAGGGAGGGACTCTAGAGAGTAATGGGAAGATATTGCCTCTTGTAATGACTGTTTCTTCATCACATCTCTGATATGGGGTGATAGGTCTCACAGGCCAAGATATCAGAAAGAGGAGAAGCATATGGAAAGCTAAAATAATCTATGGACATATTTGCATCAAACCTCCTCATCACATAAGTGCCACATAGTGAAATTACTTCTTGTTTTCCTCCTAAAATCTCATGCAAGTTCTTTAATCTTGTTCTTCCTTGCAATGATATTGAAGATAAGATATTCTAAGGAACACATTTCACTGTGTAGCAGCAATGAACTGAAATCAGAAAATGTGCAATAAATGCCATAATTCTATGCACCTTCCCTTAATTGAGATGGGTTTCCATAAATGACTCTGCTTGACATATACTTTGTGGGAGTTTCCAGACACTCTTGTGTCTCTTTAAAGAATTTGAAATTGCATATATAAACATAACTAAGAGCAAGAGGAAACAAGTGTACAGTAGATAGAGAGTTGAAAACTGCCTTATAACTGTAGATGAGGATATTCTGGTAAAAATGGGATTGGAAGATATTCAGTTGTGATATGGAGCCAAAATAAGGTATTTTCCTCATTTTTTTCCTCCTGAATTTCAAGAAAATCTTCAGGAGAAGCTGATTTGATCTATTATCTATTGCTTTTGATAAGTAAGAACTAGCCATGAGCAATGTGGATATACAAAGAAAACCTGAAATGAAAAATTCTTCAATTCCTTCAGTTCTTCAAGGAAAAAATGGTATAGAGCACTGACATAAGCAGAAGCTATGGGTTATCATAAGATCTCAAGAGAAAAGCACTGTAATTAAACCTCACTGACCTAAGTGAGCTCTGCTCTGTAGACTGGACCTGGGGGTAGCAATTTCTCATGAGCAATGTCAGTAAGTACTCAAACCTCTAAAGTTCGTGCTATCCTCCTCACCCTGGAGATAGCCTACTTTTGGTCTCTTGAAAATGTATTTGGAACAGGTATTTAAGCTATTTCTGTTGCCATGAATTAGCAAAACTCAGAAGAAGAGCTTGCCGTTTCTGCCTCCATTTTGTATTTGTCATTAGTCTAAACTGTTCTCCTACAGTCCTTTTGGAGTCACTTTAGGTTCCAGGAAAGACAAGACTGCCATCGCTATGGCAAAGGAATGACACTACCCGGCAATGAACAATGGAGCCTTGCAGGACAGACCATTAACAATTGAGAATAAAGAGCTATAGTCTTTACACCTTGGACCCAGAGGAATCGCGTCATGGGAGACAGAACTGAGATGATACCCAGCCAGGCCAACAAGATAACTGAGACACTTCAACCATTCTTACCTTTTGCCCCTATGTCTTCCTGTACTTAAACCCAACGACTATGTCTATCTAAAGATAAATTCAAGTGTTACCTTCTCATGGCATCGTGCCATGTAATGAATCCTTTTTTCTGCCCCTCATCATGTCTCTTTTGTTGCCTTATCAAAGATTAGGGGTAAAAATGACATATTTCTTTCCTGCAGACTTTCCTATCACTTTCACTATGTTTTGTGTCTTGCTTGAGTTCTTCTCTCATCAAATGCCAAAGACTCAGGTAAATAATTGCACTGATTCTCCAGTAATATTTTCAGACAAATAACTAGAATGCACATATACACTCTCACTCTGTATAAAATTAAACTCAAAATAGATATCCCCTTAAGGAATATCACTGTAAGATATAGGCACAGGCAACTCTTTCCTGTATAAGATTTCAGTAACTCTAGAAAGAGGAGGAAGAATTAACAGATGTGCTTGCATGTGCACATTTAAGGAAATAATTTTTGGAATGATAATAGAGCACAGAATGTAAGAATCTTTAGCCAACTATTAATTTGGCAAAAGGTTAGTATCCAGAATATGTAAAATTTTCAGAAAATAATAGTTTTCAGGAAACTAGTTTTTAGGAATAATCAAATTAATAAATGGGTAAATTAATTAAACCTTTTCCAAAAATGAGAAATAAAATGGCCAATAAAATGTCCCACATCTTTAGCCATCAAGGAAGTGCAAATCCAAACAACACTATAATTCTCACCCCATTCCAGTTAAATGTCCATTATCAAGAATACAAGTAATGGGCTCAGAATGTGGCTTTAGTGGTAGAGTGCTTGCTAGCATGCATGAAGCCCTGGGTTTGATTCCTTAGCACCACACAAACAGAAAAATCCAGAAGTGGTGCTCTGTCTGAAGTGGTAGAGTGCTAGCCTTGAGCAAAAGAAGCTCCAGGGACATTGTCCAGGCCCTGACTCAAGCCACAGGACTGGCAAACAAATAAACAAACAAACAGAACACAATTAACAACAATGATGAAAGAGATAATATTGATCAATATTGATACATTGAATGGCTTTGTTCAACTATTTCAAAATAATAATATAATAAATATAACAACAAATACTGGTAAAGATGTGGAAGAGAAGAAAACCTTTATATCAAGACCACTGGTGGCTCTGTTGATAAATCCAACCATTATGGTAATCAATATAGAGGTTCCCAAAGAAATGTAGCATAGCAAACAATAGAGATAATTATGCTCCCATGTTTATTACTTTGCAATTCATAATAGTCAAGTATGTAATCAGCATAAGTATTTATAAACAGATGCATGGATAAGGAATGCATGATATATAGATAGGTTGATAGACTGATAGAATGATAGATTATCGATATAGATAACGTAATATTAGGCACAAAGAAGAATGAATTATGAGATAATGTAATATTAGGCACAAAGAAGGATGAATTATGTCCTTTAAAGGATGGAACTGGAAACCATGATAAGTGAAATAAGCCACATGGTAAAGACAAATGCCATATTTTCTCTCATATGTAACAACTAGACACGTAAATACAAATAAAGAAACAAAGAAATTAAAAAGTCATGAACCTAAATGGAGGTTTCTGTGTGTGGAAGTGGTCTTAAGGAAAAAAAAGTTAAGTGGCTAATGAGAGATGAATAAGATCCAAATATATTAAGGGAAAGTATTTAAATATCATTATGTTAGCTATTATTTTGTTCAATAAAAAGAAATTCTGTGATATTTTAATTAAATATTTTAAAAATAAAGTAAAAGTCTCTAAAATTTAAAATATATTAGAGCATATGGAATTATTAAATATTCACATTTTAAATTGTACTACTAGGACTTAATCTACAGTGTGATTATATCCAAAACACAAGAGGGAAAGTTAGGCAAAAAACAGAAGTCTTTAGAGGATTGTTTTCCAAAGCACTTAGGGAAGAGCCCTTATTAAAATAATTATTCTGAAAACTAATAATAAGTAATTAGATTCAATGTTCACAAGGGAAAGATTACAATCAAGCATGATATAGGTTGTCCAATTTTTACCCATAAAAACGTATAGATTTTCTTCTATCATTCCCTAATGATAGAGAAAAAGCCATTGCTTAGTTTATTATAAGAAAAACACTATTAAACTAATACTGTTCTATAAAAATTGCTATTTTTAAAGCATCAGCTCCTGTGAATGGCAATTGAAAAACATTAGAGAATAGCAAAACTTCTTAACATAAATAAAAAGAATAAGAGCTTGTATTCTATTTGGTCAGCTCCTAGAGTTTGACAAAAAATACCTAGAGAAGATAGGATAATTTCCTATAAGAGAGGTGTTATTTCTCTGCATTATCCTCTTTATCATATCATCTAAACTGATTTTTGAGAGTATATTTCATATCAAATAAAAGTAATATACATTTTAAAATAACAAAATATAATTTGCAATGTAAATTTTTTTCTGTAAATTTCTACCTGTAAAATCACCACCAAGTGTCTGATAATAAGCACATTCATCACACTGAAGTTTCTTTGTGACAAACTGTAATGTCTTCCTTACCCCTTATCCCTATTTCCAGGTAGTGACTAATTTGGCTCTCTGTCACTAAAGACTAGTTTACATTTTCTGTATTCTATGGTAGTGAATTTATATATGCTATATTTCTTTTTTTCTTTCTTCTTTTACTTAGCAGATATACTTCTAGATTCATACTTACTGTTGTCATGATCAGTTTATTCCTTTCAACTGATGAGCATCATTGCAATATGTAACTATAACAATTTGTTTCACCATTCCCAGTTGATAACTCTGCTGTTTATGGTTTTTAATTAATCACATCAAGCTACTATAAACATTCAAGTCTTTCAATGCACACATGTTTTAAAATGCCTTGGAAAATCCAGTAGTGTAATGGCTGAATCATTATCTAAAGTTTTTCTAAGGAAATTTCCAAACTCTATGGCAAGGCAGTTGTAACGTTTTTTGTTTTTGTTTTTCCCTTCTTCCCTTTCTTTGCTTGCTAATACACTATCTTGAGTCACCTACCCTCATGGTTTCAGCAGACCCTAATTATCACCCAAAGACAGCATCTTGTGGATTGGGCCATCACCATATACATTTGAAGAGGACAATATTTGGTCCTGAGCAATGACCAATTTCTCCAGTTAGACAGATAGTTGCAGTACTATTTTTGTTTTCGGAGAGGGTGAGCTCAGGTTTAGCCTCGGCTGAACTCATACCACAATCCTCCTTTATGATCCATTTGTGATTTTAGGTGTGCATTACCATGTCTAGTTTCTTGTGAGATAGGCTCTCTAACTTTTCTTCACATGGTTACTGTCATGTGTTAGCTGTACACGGTGGGTTTGTTTGGATATTCCATACATGCATACAATGTACCCTAAGCAAATTTACCCTTTTATCACTCTCCCATTCCTTTGTCCTTTCTTCTTTCTTGGAACAATCTCAACAGGCTTTATTGCTTTTTTTTCCATACATACATATACTTTGACTACTTCTTCACCTCCTTTATTAACTCCTTCCCCTTTACCCACCAAAAGAACTTGTCTTACATTCTGATCATTCATTATCTTAAGGAGATATTAATTGTACAAAGGGTTTTACTATGGTATTTGACACATACATATTAATTATGCTTTAATCACCATAACTCACTCTTGTACACTTATTTCCCATCCTCTACCCTTCTATTATTGAATAGCTTTTAGTGAGTATATTTAGGCCATTTTCCTACATAGATACATGAATTTTTATTATTTACCATCCATCCTTTTCTTTCTTTGGCTACCATCTCCTTAATGCCTCAGACAATCTCCCCACAATTACAATGTTGTTTTACCTCAATGTATGTAAATCGACACATATGTTTCTCTTTCAAGTCTAGGTTCCACTTACTAGAGCAAACATGTGATCTTTGTCCTTCTGACTCTAGCTTACTTTACTTCACATGATAATCTTCATATCAATTTCCCTGCAAATGATATCATTTTATTCTTCTTTATGTTTGAATAGTACTCCATCATTTGTATATGCCATTAATTAATCCTAGGACATCTAGGTCTCCTCCACAACTTTTCCACTGTGAATAGTGTTGCAAGAAACATGAGTGTGCAGGTCTCTAACTAATATTCTGACTTTCCTCCCTTCAGATACATGATGGAGAGTGGTAACTGAATAATGTTACCACAGTACAACATGCTACTCCTATTTTTAGTTTTCTTGGAGATCCTCTATATTGTTCTCCATAGTGGCTAGACTAATTTGCAATCCCACCACCAGTGTATAGGATTTTTTGTTATTGTTTTCTGCAATCTTTGTTTAGCATTAGCTGTCACTTGAATTCTTGATGATAGCCATTCAGACTGGAGTCTCACTAAGTTTCTTGGCAGAACTGGCCTCCAACTGGGATCCTTCTATTTCCTGTCTTCTGAGTAGCTTGGATTGCAAACAGTTAATAACACACTTGGCTGACCACTTGGTTTTAATGGTTTTATTTCTTTCTCTTTTATTATTGCATATATTAGAATTTTTTGAAGTGTTGAATAGGAGTATTAAAACTGCATCCAGTTCTTATTTCTGATCTTATTAGGGAAATGAATGCTTCAGCCATATTCAATATCTCCTGTGTTGTTTTTTATTTAAAATTTATGTTTTCAGCATCATACTTGGCCTCATGCTTACTAGACTGGACTTTCTTCCCACCCAGCTGGACTGTGATATGTCTATGTTAGGTTTACCATTTTTTCTGTGATCACAGGAATATGTTAGGACATCCAGCTTCTGACAGTGAAAATATGGTTTCATAAACTTTACTACTTGGGCTATCCTAGAACTGTGATTCTCTCAATCTCAATTTCATGTGTAGCTTGAGATAACCTGTGTGCCCCATTGTGCTCAGCAATTGAGAAGAGGTTCTCATGCATTTTTATGCCTCACCTCAATTCTTAACCCTCTCAACTTCAGCCTCCCAAGTATATAAGATTTCAGATGTGAGTCACTGATATTCAACTTCAGTGTGTTTATTAAATTTCATTCTCCACTGTCATTATCACTGCAGTGGTTCTATTGATAGGCTTGACTTTCTTCTTTGATTTACATTCTACTATTTTCTTGAAAAAATAATCTTGGTTGATTGTAATTTCCCACTTGAAGCCTGACTTGTACAATAAAAAGGTTGTGCTCATAGATTAGGAACAATCTTTAGATTTGAAAAGCAAAATGCAGAACAACCATTTCCTAAGGATGATACTGCAATAAAACCAATACAGAATATGGAAGCTTACTCTATAAATGTAGAAATAACTTATAATCTTGTGTCTGTCCTCTATTCATGAGAACAGGAGTTCTGATTTGGGTTTGCTTTCTTTTATTTTGGTTACTAATTAAAGGGAAATATACAGACCAGCTAGAACACTAAAATTAATATTGCTTTAGTACTAGAGGAATTGTGACATGGGTATTCCAAAATAATGAATATTTCAATGAAGTATATTTTCCACTAAAGAGCTCCATCACAAATAGACAATGTAGACATATGTGGTGTGCATGGATTTTGTAAATATAAGTGAACTAATGGAATAAAATATGTCTTGAGGCTATTCAGGTGGAACTACTTAGAAAGAAGTAATTTAGATAGCAAGGTGTCTAGTTGACAAACATGAATTCCCTTGACAGGGAAAAATCTAAACATGACTTTTTGTGCCTGTAAAAGTCTAAGAAATAAGAGGACTTAGTTTAGGCATGATGGGAAGAGCGTAAAGGCTGCCCTTCAGTAGGAGCTGGAAGTTGATTCTGCCAAGATTAGAAAACAGAAGGCCGAGATCCACTTGACTGTCATTGATCTTGAATCTGTCATTCCACACCCCCTCTTTAAAAATTTCTTCTCCTTTGGAGATCCTCACTGATTATTGACCTTAGAAATAAAAATGAACTTTCAGTTCTTGTTTCTGATCTTAACAGGGAAATTCAAATTGCTGGATACTAGTTTTGGCTTTGGCTTAAAGACTAAGGGAAATGTCATTTGCTTTGAAGGCAACCAGGCATTGCAGCGTAGATGGGATGTGGTTGTCATAGTACTGGATAATTTATTTAAATTCCAATGAAAGTTGCCATTTGTAAGCTAGGATCCCAAGGGCTAATATGCTCATTAAGTCTGTTTAATGTGCTTATTAAACTACATAAATCCCTTGCCAGGTCTGAAAATATATTCTACTTGCTTAGCCTGAACAATAATGTGAAAGTATCCATGGTCAGTGTGCTTTTAATCCACATATTTTTAGATTGCATGCTAATTCTTTTAACACTGAAATCAGGGATAGAATCTACATTTTCTTATGAACTCCCCCCCTTATATAGATTTTTAAAATAACCAATGCATCATAAATTTAGCAAGACTAGCATATTTCCTAATTATGTAGTCATGCTATACATTTTATATACTGATTATATGAAAAATTCATGTATACCATTTATGAGTGTGTTATAACAGAGAAAGGAAATGATAGAACATAGTACTAGTGCTTCTCTGTAATCCTAGCTACTCAGGTGGCTGAGAGCTGCAGGATTCTGGTTTAAATCTAGTCTAAACAGAAAACTTCGTTCAAGTCCATCTCCAATTAACCAGCAAGAAGCCAGACAGAAAGTGTGGTTCAAGTTATAGAGTATCAGCCATGAGCAAGCAATTGTAGTGGGCATAAGCCCCAAGTTCAAGATTTTAATACTGAACTTCTGCTTTCACTTCTAATTCTCTATTTCAAACACCTATTCATATACATACATCATCAAAACATGATTCTGTATTATATAGCGTAGCTTTATCTTTCAAGGAGCTAATTGTCTAGAAAAAGGTACCTGAGCACAGGTACATACTTTGGTTATTGTTAAAACAAGAGTGCAGTTCAGACAGGAAGATAAACTGTTTTCCTGGTGATGGACTGCTCTTGAAGGAAAATTCTCAGTTCTATATGTCAATTATATTTCTGTTCCATTCATGGAGTTTAGATATTCCCCAAGTTAAGGTTCGATATGCTGTGTTCAGGAAATATTTATTCAAGGTAGCTTTACTCATCCCTACTTTCCTTTGCCACAGAAGGACTTGGGGAACTAGGAAGACTAGTCTGAATATGACAAATAATCATGAGTGAAAATTTGCTAGGCACAAAAAATCTATATTGATTTTACTCATAACTTCTTCCTCATAATTGTAACTTATCCATGCTAATTTCTGCTTTCTACTAATATGCAAACTTTATTAGTAACAGTGATTATAGCATTCAATATACAAATAAATATAATATAGAGATCTGTCTTCATTAAATTATTTTTAACTAAAAAATTTAGGCAATAATATCAGGTTAGAATATGAAAAGTTCTCCAAGGACTTTAAACTTCCTTTGTGATAGTATGCAAATTTCCTAATGTCCTTACTTTTCCAGAATTCATAAAAATAATATATTGATATTACCAGATTTGCATTAGAATAGCACTAAAGGCAATCACTGTAATATTAACTTCACTGGGAAGTCATTGTTCCCTTACAATTCTACAAAGTGTATGGTATTATTAAGCTGTTTTTAGAGATATAAATATGTAAGTCCTGATTTGTCTAACATTAACCAACTTTTAAGTGGCTCAACTTTGAGAATACACTCTTGAGAACACAGCTTTACAACCTAGCCTTTAAAAAAATTGAAGTATATATTTTTATTGTAAAGATACTCTATAGAGGGGTTACAGTCACATGAGCAAGGTATTGAGTCCATTTCTATCGAACAGCTTGGCCTTTATTTGAATATTTTTAACTTTGCAAAGTTTATATGAGAAATGTGAATATGTTTAATTTTAACCTCTTTTTTTCATGCAGTCTCTGTATGGTTGAGGTAATTATATTGGCAATTTTTCTGTTGCTCTTACTATGTACCTAGGATAAAAACAACATAAATGGAAGAGTATTTCTTTTGGCACAGACAGAGCTTGGGAGGTGTCAGTGGTTTAACCCCTTTGCTCTGGGTCTTTGACAAGGCAGAACATCATGACAGAGTTTATAGTGGAAAGAAACTATTCACCTCATAGTAGCTGTAAAAGAGAAAGACAAGACAGGAATAAAAGCCTAATACATTGTACAAGGACACGACTCAGTGGGACCCAGCTTACTTCTATTTGGCTCCAACACTTAAAGGTTCTACCAGTTACAGAGTAGGCAGACAACCAAGCCTTTAATACATTGGTCATTGGAGAGCATTTAAGATCACAAACCTGATAATGAAACAGTTATACACAGAGTAAATGAAATGGATGGCATGTAAATAAGCCTCATCTAAAATCACCATTATTGGCATGAATTTGTTTTAGAAAAAAATAATGAAAAACTAGAAAATAAAGTCCTAAAAGCCAAGCCAGGTGGCCGTGGCTCATACCTGTAAGCCTAGCTACTCTGGAGGCTGAGAGCTGAGGATCATGGTTCCTCATGAGGAAAGCTCCTCAGGAGACTCTTAACTACAATTAACCTCTAGAAAACAGGAAGTGGTGCTGTGACTCAAAGGGGTAAAGCACTAGCCTTGACGAGTTAAAGTTCAGGGACAGACCCCAGGCCCTGAGTTCACAAGGCACAACTGCCAAAACATAAAAATAAATAAATAAAGCTAAAAAATAAATAAAAAATAAAAATAAATAAATAAAATAAAGCCATCTCTCTTTAGCATAATTCATATGCATTTATTTAAACACTAACCATCAATACAATCAGAACACACATCAATTTAGAATGACTAAACATCAAAAGTATCTAAAATGAATACTAACCTCTGGTGGCTCATGCCTGTAACATTATGTAATAAGAGGCTGAGAGCTGATTATTGCAGTTCAAAGCCAGCCTTGCAAGGCAGTCCCTGAGACTCTTATCTCCAATTAACTACCCGAAAGCCCGAAGTGGACCTGTGTCTCAAGTGGTAGTATGCTAACATTGAGCCAAGGCCCTGAGTTCAAGCCCCAGGACTGGCTCAGAAACACACACACACAGACAGACAGACACACACACACACACACACACATTATACATATAAAACAGAAGAATGAAACATAGTTAACATTAATTCCATTGTTCTTTACCCTTTTGCTTATTTTTTTAATCTCCTTAGATCATTCTATAGTCAGTGCCATAGACTTCTGGCATTCCATTCTTCAGCTAGCTCCTCTTGTATTATGCTCTTCCTGTTATTCTCCTAATTGTTTTACCCCTTCACTATTTTATTTCCAAGAAACATCTACAATTTTACCTTTGCTTCTTCCCACACTTATTTATTTATTTATTTTCGGTTGTGGGGTCTGAACTCTGGGCCTGGGCGTTGTCTCTCAGCACTTCAGCTCAAGGCTAGCACTCTACCACTTGAGCCACAGTACCACTTCTGGCTTTTTTTTTTCTGTTCATGTGGTGCTGAGGAATCGAACCCAGGGCCTCATGCATGCAAGGCAAGCATTCTACCACTGAGCCACCTTCCAAGCCCTCTTCCCACACTTATAACTGCGTAATTGGACTTATCCTAATTAAACTTCCTCTAATTTCCTTGGACCAAGCAGTCTCTTAGACCACGCTATGTAAAATAGCTCTTCACTTTAGCAAGACAAACTCAAAATGACACATTTCATATAGTAGAGTATGAGAGATAGGAAATAAGTAAAATTGGGAAGGCAATAATCTTTTGACAGGTCCATAAATTTATTTCTCAAGTTTAATTTCATTTAAAGTGACTTCAATCCACATCCATCTTCATACGTAGATACCAACCTCTAACTAGGAGTAAAAGAAAATCAAATTTAGGAATTTTCAGTCTGCACAATTATATTTTTAACATCTCACGAGATCAAGTCTCACAGATCTATCTTTGTCATAACTGTGATGTCTAGTTGGTTCTTAATTTGTCCTTATAGTTGAAAACAAGGTATAAAAAACACTTTTTAACTGCTATGACTGGCTGAGAAAGTCAATGTCTCTGTTTATATGGAGGGCTCTAAATATGGATGGAGGGCCTGGCAGCTGACATTGTGGCTGGGGAAGTATGACTGCTATTATCTGCACTTTCCTTGTTCTAGTCAATGTAAAAATAAGTAGCTAAAATTATTTCTGATAACTTTGTTCTTTTAACCAGAAAAATTATGCTGCCACTTGCTCTGATTTGTCATAACCAAAACCAAGACAAGTATCGGCTGGATGAGGCTGAATCACTTCTGGATGACTGAGTAAAAGGCTTGGACCCTCTTCATGCACTTGTAATGCCCTTGTTTTCAAATTAGATGCTTTTATGGTCAGAGCAGTCTCTCTCTGTTCTATTCATCACCATTTACCCATAAGAGCTTCTGAACTCTTCTATGATCACTGTTGCTCAGGATGGCTGACAGGAAGGACATAAATGAATAGAAAACACCACATGCTCAGTGCTTAGTGCAGAAAAAGAAAAAAGAAGCTGTGCCATTTGGGATGGAAACACATTAGCTTAAACTCAGCATGTCCCTGGTAAAACTAACCATAAAAACCTCAAATTACTCAGGGTGGAAGATGAACTAGTCAATAGCACTTATCTTCTTTCTACCTGAGAAATTCTCCCTGAAGATTGTCAAGCACAGAGCTAACATGTGAGTTGCTCTTGTCACTGTGGGATTCTCTCAGTGTCACAATGCTTGCTCTTTGAAATATGAAATTCAGAGATCGGATGCAAGATACAAGATGCAAAATGCATCAGAGTTCCCCAAAAGTGGCCCATTGTGTATTTAGTTATAGCCACAGTTTTCTTGTTGTACAAAGTGAAGGAGACAATTGCTTTCAGCATTATACTGATATCAAAGTATATAACCCAGGGAAAAAAATACTTACTTCTACAAACATATAAAGAGGGCCACAGATCCTATGAAATCAAACCTTAAAATTTACAATTCACTGAAGGCCTTGAGTTTTCAATGGACAGATTAGTAGACAATAAAAGTTAGTTCTCCCTTTCCCTAGGCCTCTTGCCTCTTGTCTCTTGTAGCTTGCTGCCAAGACATTAAAGTCTTCTTTGCTGAACCACCCCCCACCCCCGGCCAGGTTTCTAAAAAATTACTTGGCTCATAATCTATTACTAGTTTTACCATCTCTTAGGTTAATAATACCTAATGTGATAAAGCTACATTTGATGCCAGGAACCAGTATTATTAAAAACATAAATAAATTGATTTCAGGTGAAATTCTTAGAAATATATTGTAAAGACAAAAAGAAAATGCACTATTGTTGAATTATGTACACTTTTTAATTGGTATAGTTTGGCAATGTAAAACTAATTCCTCTGAAATATATCTCAAAATTTGGCACGTGGGTGTGGAACAATGAGGTTCATTTTTGTTTTTTGATTTTGTTTTTTTGTCAGTCGTGGGACTTGAACTCTGGGCCTGGGCACTGTCCCTCAGCTCTTCAGCTCAAGGTTTGCACTCAACACTTGAGCCACAGTGCTACTCCCAGTTTTCTGGTGGTTAATTGGAGGTAAGAGTCTCATGGACTTTCCTTCTGGGGCTGGCTTTGAACTGCGATCCTCAGATCTCAGCCTGCTCAGTTACTAGGATTACAGGTGTGAGCCACCAGTGCCTAGCTGTAAATAATAAGTTTCAAAGAAAGAATAGGAATAAGATGAGAGACACTCCACTACCTAAGTATAATAAAAGTTGAGCATTAAAATCGGAAATAATGATGATATATGACTAAACAAAACTAAAGTTATGAATGCATACTGATACTAATCCCGCACCCAGTTAAAAAATATAAAGAATGAGCATTATAATGTTTTTACTTATTCTGGAATACAAGCTAATAATCAAAAGTACAAGTAGCTGGGTGCCCCACGACTGACCAAAAAACAAAAAAGTACAAGTAATAATGAACTTATAAAACTCTACTTTGTTGTCATATCAGAAATCACTAAGCAATAATTATCAATAGTGCTGAACCAAAAGATTTATTATTAGGTAAATAAAAGTACTTTTGTATAGATACAAAACATCTCTCTCCAAATTGCTCACTAATTATAGATGTCAAAATGCTTACTAGACAATGGAGAAACTTGGTCACTATTTTCAATAATTAAGCTCAGTGTATATTATCAATAATAACACATGTTTGCTTTTATTCTTATTTGGGAAAAAATAAGCATTGAGTAAAACAATTACAAAAATTATAATATTCATAAAGAGTATTGATTTTCAAGTTAAACTTAAATGAAACATAAAATTGCAAAAAAGACAAAAAATCAGTCTATATCTTCATGTGTGTTATAAATCTTACAAAAAAAACATTAAGAAGCTTTTTTTTGGTGGGGGGAGCATTTGTGGGGTTTGAACTTGGGGCCTGTGTGCTGTTCCTGAGCTGTTTTTGCTCAAGACTAGTGCTGTACCCCTCTGAGCCACCTTGCCACTTCCCTACACAAAACATTAATAGTGCTGATTCAGAAAACATTTCTTTTAATGCTTTAAATTTTAAATTTCTTTTAAAGCTTTAAATTTATATGCTTTAAATTTCTTTAAATATGTATGCACATTAACATGAATTATATGACTTTTCAGTAAATATAACAATTACTTCCCAAAGATGTCTGAACCTTCATCTCCAGGATCTGAATATATATTATGTGAGGAAGACGAGTGATTATGAAAGGTAGCATGTAAGTTGCTAATAATGTGAATTTAAAATAGTTAGAAGATACTGGAATACCTTTGAGGCCAATTATAATCACTGGGTTGTTAAATATGGAAAATGGAGAGTCAGGGTCTGAGTCCTGTGATGTGGAAAGGTCAAATAGTG
Organism: Dipodomys ordii; assembly: GCF_000151885.1. NCBI lineage: Eukaryota > Metazoa > Chordata > Mammalia > Rodentia > Heteromyidae > Dipodomys > Dipodomys ordii. The sequence continues at coordinate 6,569,177 of NW_012267250.1, forward strand.
ATGACTGGTTTTGAAGATGGGAACTATCAAGAAGGAAAAAATAGTAGCCACAAATTGATTTATTTTGTAACTAATACTTGTGTCATTTAAAACATTACTCAATCAAGACTGTAATGGATTAATGTAACATAACATGAGATGAAAATTTAATACTTCTGAACTAATACAAAAGACTAGAATTTAAGCCAAACCAATCAACTACTAACCAGAACACAAATAATTAAGGAATACAGCTTCTACTGAAGAACACAGATAATGATGTGAAAACTTAAATGACAAGATTTAACTTATATAACATATATAGCATGCACCCATAGTAAAGATAAATGGTGAATCCTGTGAAGTCTGTGGTCATAAATAGTGCTAAAATATGACTCATTATCTTACTCTAAGAGAGTCAAGTTTGTATACATTTATATGAAATAGACAGGGGTCAGTACATAAAATTCATGATTTTGCATTTAGTGTATGTGCTTCCATAATCAGAGATACCTCATTTTTATTTATTTACTTATTTATTTATTTATTTATGTCAGTTGTGGGGCTTGAACTTTAGGCCTGGGCACTGTCCCTGAGTTCTTCAGCTCAAGGCAATCAAGGCAAACACTCTACCGCTTAAGCATTTCCTATACAGAAAAAATGAAGGGGGGGGCATTGACACTGTTCAAAAAGAAACATACTCATACCTGGCTTATGTAAATGTTACTTCTCTGTACATTACCTTTACAATAAAAATATGTAATCCTTTAAATATAAAATGCTATGAAAAGAAAGAGAAATTCATTCTATGCTTGGTAGGAGTAAAGAGAATATATTTCTGGAGCTACTCAAACTACTATGTTATTTATATGTACTTCATGAAGTTTTTTGTTGTGGAGTATGATTTACTGTAGCCTGAAACAATATTGTGTAGATTCTTTATGGTAATACCCTAGAGATTTATTGGGTAAAATTTTTTCCTTCAATCTGTGCTACTATAAGCAGGTGGCTCATTATTCTGGCAGGTATATCTATCAGAGCTCTCTGCAGGTCCAGGCTGTCCAGGTTAGTAATGATTGGGGAAATGAACTGGCCACACAGGACTCAGTGCTCCGGAAGGGTAAAGTCCTGTCATCATGGGTGTTCAACTTGGCTAAAATTAGCACTCAGAAAAAAAAAGCACTGAATTGCATGAGCTTTCTTAAAGGATAATGACATTACCTTACCTGGTCCTCAGATCTATGAACAGGCTGTGTTTATCAGAAATGATTGCTTTTATCTGAAACAAAAGGTTAATATGCTACTGATCAGATATCAGATAATGTATGTTACAATCTCCCGCCAATAACTCTAATGTGATCTGCTTATTTTTATACCATGCCTTCATTTTCTCCCTTCATTCATTTTCTTCTTTTCACTAAGAGAATCTTGATTATTGCTGTACACACAGGAACTCAGTGTCTGTCAGGCAGAAAGGGACCATACCATGTGGGTATAGACAAAGTTTATTAAAACATCATACACTTCTATAGGGCATAGGAGCATAGAAGGTAAGGCTGTAGTCAGGGGCCAACCCCAGGACAAGAAGATGACCTTGAAAGTAAACAACTCTTGGGGGATATGGAGGATTAGCAACCTTTCATTCAGGGTAACAAAAAAGGGAGCAAGGTGCAGGTGGGGCTCTATTTAAAAAACACAAAAGGAATCTTGATGCATAATTCTACACAATTAGCTAGGAGGAGCACCAATGGCATATCCCGAAAAACATCACCTGAGCCTGGCACTGGGATCAGGACCTTTGACCCACACAGAGGAAGGGGCATCCCATTTCTTCCCCCCAAAGGAATGCATGCCAGCATGCACCTCCGATATTGATTTTAGGTGAACCTATGCACACCTAGCCACTTAACTGGAAATTTCTTCCATACCCTCCCTTAAAATTAAATATCTATCTTTGGGACGGTACGAGAAGGCACAGAAATGGAGGGACAAATGATGAACAAATGCAGCAATGATACTTGATTCTATGTTGAAAATGAACTAAGCAACTCATGGGTAAGGATGGGAGGAAAAACTGGGGGAGAGCAATGGAAGGGGTAACATTGTTCTAAAAGAAATGTATTTTTTATCTGATATATGTAATTATAACACCTCTGTATATTACCTTTACAATAACACTAAATTTCCTTTTAATAATTTAAAGACAATGCCTCTACTCAACTAAATTCAAGCCTATTGTACTTCCAGATGATGGAGGAGAAGAGACAGAAGTCTAAGATATACTATTTTTAATATGAAGTTGTTGTTGTGTTTATGTTTTATTTTTCCCCACTTCCTGTTTCTTGGAATGGAAATAAAGAACTGGCAGCTAGTCGCTACCTTAATGTTGAACTAAAGCAACAACTGGGAAAATAAAGCAACAAGATAAATGTAAAGTTCGTTTTCAACACAGTGTCTTGTACATCTCATTGCTACAATGGGTCAACCTCTATCCTTATTTTAGCATTTTTTATTTTCCTTTCCCACCCCAAATTAGAAAAATGTATATATAAGATGCAGGACAGCGGAATCAAATAGAGACAACAGGGGTTAAACCCTGGGGGAATAACATACAAAAGACACAAAAGAATCACATAGCACATTACAACTACATTAAAAACAACAGCAACAAAGATAAAATCTCTTCTCTCCCTATACTGGGGCTCATTTCACCTAGCATCTTATATGGTCATATGTACATAGCTTTTGACCTTTTTCTGCTTGTCGTAGACATATACTAGTTATTGCAAATAAGGGAAACCATAGGACCTATGTTTCTTTGGGCCTGGCTTTCTTCACTTAATATAATTTTTTTCCGAGTATTTCCATTTCCAACAAATTGGGTGGTGTAATCAATCCTGATGGAGGCATAGAATTCCATTGTGTGTGTGTGTGTGTGTGTGTGTGTGTATGTATGTATGTATGTATGTATATATATATATATATATATATATATATAATGTGGCATATATATATATATGCCACATTTTCTTGATCCATTCATTTACTGAGGGGCATCTGGGTTGGTTCCATATCTTAGCTATGGTAAATAATGCTGTATTAAATGTAGTTGTGCTGTTAGCTTTAGTATGTCCTTGTTTGTAATTCTCTGGGTAAATGCCTAGAAGTGGGATTGCTGCATCATAGGGGAGCTCTATGTGTAGTATTTTGATGAACCTCCATACTGCTTTCCAGAGTGGTTAAAAAAGTTCACACTCTCACCAACAATGGAGTGGGGTATTTTTCTGGCCACATCTCCTCCAGCACCCACTGTTATTAGATTTCTTGATTATAGCCATTCTAACTGGGGTGAGGTGGAATCGCAATGTTGTTTTGATTTGCATTTCTTTTATAGCCACAGAACTTGAGCATTTCGTCATTATTTCCTCTTCAGAGAAGTCTCTCTTTAAGACTTTAGGCCACTTATTAATATAAATCGGGAGGTTGTTTCTTTGAGGATTTGTTGTTGGGGGATTTAATTTTTGAGTTCTAAGTATATTTTAGATATGAAACCCTTGTCCCTTGTATGGCTAGTGAAGACCAACCCATTCTTGAGCTTTCTATTGATCTTGCTAGTTTTATCCTTTGTCACTCAGAAGCTCTGCAGCTTCATGCAATCCCATTTGTCCAACATTTCCTTGATTTGTTGTGTTTCTGGGTCTTTATTAAGAAAATTCAGCCCATGCCAAGGAGCCTTAGAGTTTCTTCTATTCCTTTCTGTAAGGTTTTCAGGTGTTCGCTTTGACTTCAAGGTCTTTGATCCATTTGGAGTTGATTCTAGTGCAGGGTGATATAAAAGGATTTATGTTTGGTTAACCAATTTTGCCAGCACATTTACCTAAGAGGGTGTCTTTCTTCCATTCCTTTTTTTTTGTTTGTTTGCTTATTGAAGAATTGGTGGCTATAGGTCTCTGGGTTTATTTCTGGGTCTTCAGTTCTATTCCAGTGGTCCTCAGGTCTGTTCTTGTGCCAGAACCAACTGTTTTGATTACCATGGGTTTGTACTTGAGTTTGAACTTTGGTATTGATATTTCACCAGCACTGTTCTTTCTGCTAAGGATTTTTTTTCCTTTTTTCTTTTTCTTTTTTGCTATTCAGGGTCTTTTAATGTTCCATATAAATTTTGGGTTGCTTCTTCTATTTCATTGAAGAATGAGGTTGGGATATTGATGGATATGGCATTGAATTTGTAGACAGTCTTTGGCAGTACTGACATTTTCATGATGTTAATCTTCCCAGTACAGGAGCATGGGAGGTTTATCCACTTCCTTAGTTCTGTTTCAATTTCCTTTTTCAGGCTTTCAAATATTTCATCCTAGAGGTCCTTCACTACTTTAGTTAACTCCTAGGTATTTTATTTTTTTGTGGGGCTGTTACAAAAGGAGTTGTTTCCTGATTTCACCAGCACTCTTCTTGTTATTGGCATACAGAAAATCCATTAATTTTTGAGGGTTAATTTTATACCCTGCTACTTTGCCAAAGTTTCGAATCAGCTCAGGTAACTTGGGAGAGAAGTATGTGGGGTTCTTTAAATACAAGATCATGTCATCTGCAAAGAGGGAGATTTTTCTTCCTCTTTCCCAATTTGAAACTCATTTATGTTTGCATCTTGTCTTATTGCTATAGCTAGGCATTCTAATACTAAATTGAAGAGATGTGGAGAGAGTGGACATCCTTGTCTCATTCCTGAATTCAGAGGAAATGGCTTTAGTTTTTCACAATTAAGTATAGTGCTGGGTGTAGGTTTGTAATACACAGTCTTTATTTTATTGAGGAATGTTCCATGGATTCTTAGTTTTTTCAGAGGTGGCATCATAAAGGGGTGTTGGATCTTGTCAAATGCTTTTTCTGCATCTATTGAGAAAATCATGGGGTTTTTATCCTTGCTCTTGTTGATATGCTGAATTATACTGATTGATTTGTGTATATTGAACCAGCGTTCCATCCCTGAAATTAATTCTGTTTGATCATCGTGTATGATTTTGTGAAGTTGATAGGCCAAAAGTTTGTTGAGAAGTTTTGCATGAATGCTCATCAAAGAAATGGGTCTATACTTCTCTTTTTTTGATGAGTCCTGCCTGGTTTGAGATGAGGGTTACAATGGCTTCATAGAAAGAGAATGGTAGTGAATTTTCACTTTCAATTTCATTGAAGAGTTGGAAGAGTAATGATGTAAGTTCTGCTTTGAAGGCCTTGTAGAATTCAGCTTTAAATCTATCCAGTCCTGAGCTTTCTTGGGTGGTAGTTCTCTTATTGCTGTTTGTATTTCCATGCTTGATATGGATCTGTTAAGTTGGTTTAAATCACCTTGGTTTAGTTTGGGCATGTCAATATTTGCTAAAAATTTATCCATTTCTTCCAGATTCTCAAACTTACTAGCATAAAGTTTTGAGAAGTATTCCCTTATAATGTTCTGAATCTTGGTTGTTTCTGTAATGTTGTTTCCACTCTCATCTCTGAGTTTGTTTATTTGGGTGTGTATTATCCTATTAATGATAATATTTGCTAAGGGTCTGTCAATTTTGTTAATTTTTTTGAAGAATCAACTCTTTGTTTTGTTGATTCTTTCTATTGTTTTTTGGGGCTCCAATTCATTTGATTTTGATTTAATTTAATTATTTGTTTCCATCTATTGGATTGAGGTTTAGTTTGTTGCTCTTTTTCAAGGAGCTTCAGGTGACTCGTTAAATTGTTGGTTTCAGATCTCTCCAATGTGTTCGTGTAGGAACTCAGAGCTATAAACTTGCCTCTGAGTACTGCCTTTGCTATATACCAGAGGAGGTGGCAATTTGTATATTCATTTTTGTTAAATACCAAGAATATTTGAATTTCCTTTCTAATCTCTTCCATGACCCACTTGTGGTTCAACTTGTGTTATTGAGCCTCCATGTGTTACAGGATTTTATTTGGTGTTTTGGTACTAAATTCTAATTTTATTTACTTTTGTTCTGAGAGAATGCAGGGCATAGATTCTGTTTCTGAATTTGGACATATTTGCTTTGTGACCTAAATTGTGGTGGTCTTTTTTGGAGAATGTTCCATGTGCTGCTGAGAAGTACGTGTATTCTAATGCTGCTGGGTGAAATTTTCGGTAGGTGTCTGTTAAGTCTTGTTGATCTATGCAGTTTTTCAGATCCAAGGTTTCTCTGTTGAGTTTTTGACGGGTTGTTCTATCCAGTGGGGATAGTGGTGTGTTTAAATCTCCAACAATCAATGTCTTTGGATCTATGTAAGATTTTAGGAAAAGTAGTGTTTCTTGGATAAACTTGGGTGATCTCTTATTGGTTAATAGATATTTAGAATTGTAATCTCCTCCTGAAGGAAAGATCCATTAAATAGTACAACATGACCTTCTTTATCTCTTCTTGCTAATTTTTATTTGAAGTCTAAATCCATTAAATAGTACAACATGACCTTCTTTATCTCTTCTTGCTAATTTTTATTTGAAGTCTATTTTATCTGATATTAGGATTGAAACTCCTGCCTGTTTATAGAGGCTGCTTGCTTGGTAGATATTCCAGGCATTCACTTTCAGAATATGTTTGTTTTGGGGGGACAAAGTGTGTTTGTTGAAGACAGCAGACAGAAGGATCTTGCATGTTGATCCAACTGGGCAGACTATGTTGCTTAATTGGAGAGTTAAGTCTATTAATATTGAGAGTTAGGACTAAGAGGTGTTTGGTAGTTCCTGCCATGTTATACATCTTCTTTGGGGCTGTGCCAACTGGTTCTTCCTGTGCTTCCTGGTTTCTCTGTTTGGGGGCTGTTTCTTGGCATTTATTGTGCTCTTGTTGGTTTTCTATATATAGGACATCTTGTGTAGGGCTGGTTTGGTAGAGATATATTGTTTCAATTTCTCTTTGCTCTGGAAGGTTTTTATTTGACCTTCAGTTATGAAGAAGAGTTTAGCTGGGTACAGTATTCTTGGTTGATAGTTGTCTTTAGGGCATGTCATAAATCATGCCAGGCTCTTCTTGCTTTCATTGTCTCTGCTGAGAAATCTGAAGTAATTCTGGTTGGTTTCCCTTTATAGATGATTGTTCTTTTCTCCCTGACAGCTTTAAGGATCCTTTTCTTGGTCTCTATTAATCCTGTGCTGATTACATTGTAATGGTGGAATGTCCTATTCTGCTTTGGTCTATTTGGGTTTTTAAAAGCTTCCTATATCTGAATGGGCCTATATATTTTTTTTCCATGTTTGGGAAGTTCTCTGCTAGGATCCCCTTAAACAAATCTCCTAGGCCTTTAATGTCTGTCTCTAGGCCCTTCTCTACACCTATTAGTCTTAAATTAGGCTTTCTGATCATTTCTTCTAAATGTTGAATAGATCTATCATATTTCTTGGATTTGTCTTGAATACTTGCCTATTTTTTCTCTATAATGTCCAGGCTGTCTTAAATCCCAGAGATTCGAACCTCTGCATTGTCTAACCTACTGTCAAGACTTTCTGCATTGTTTTTATTTCCTTTCCTTGTAATGGGGCAGATTTAATGGCTTCTAATTCTTTGTTGGAGCTTTGTTTTAGATCTTGTATGGATTCTTTGCCTCCATAATTTGGTTTTCAATGTTCATTCTATAATCCCTTAGTTGATTAGTGATTGTTGAATTTTACTCCCTCTCCTTCTTTTGGGCTGCATTCCACATTCCATTTGTGGCCTCCATGGATTCCTCCAGCTTTCTGTTTGTGGATTCTATGAATGCATCTATTAATCTTTGTTTATTCTCATCCCACACATGCAATTCCTGTATAAATCTTTCATTAGCCTACTCACCCTGGCAAAAATCCTGTATTAATCTTTGGGTATCCTCATCATGCTCACACATTTCCCTATCATGTTCACACAGGGTCCTTTAAAGGGTTTCAATCTTTTCATTCAGCATGTTCACCAGTAATGTTTGTGGAGCACATTGGGAACTCTTCTCTGGATTATTCATTAACTGCTCTGTTGCCTGATTATCATGATTGGGAGTTGAGATACATAGACTTTCAAATGTTCTTGTTTTTCTCCAACTTCTTCTGTTCATTTGTGCTAGAACACTATTTTAAGGCAAGCATCAACCAGAGACCTGGAGTTGCACAGAGTGACACAGTCAGAATGAGTACATGTACAATCTTTTTTTTTTTTTTGGTCATGGGGCCTGAACTCTGGGCCTGGGCACTGTCCCTCAGCTCTTTAGCTCAAGGCTAGTGCTCTATACCACTTGAGCCACAGTGCCACTTCTGGCTTTTTCTGCTCATGTGGTGCTGAGGAATTGAACCCAGGGCTTTGTGGATGCAAGGCAAGCACTCTACCACTGAGCCACCTTCCCAGCCCACATGTACAATCTTGATAAACAGATACAACCTAGTTCAACAACAAATAACTAAGGATCAATGCACTAAGAAAATCAACGATGAAGTCAGCAGACAAGAAATTAATAGGTTTAGGGAGAATTGTGAGGAGAAAATAAGATTAGAAGAATGTGGAGAGGGAAAGGGAAAGTGGGAATATAACCAAAACCTAAATGCAGAGAGAGGAAAAGGCTAGAGAGAAAGAAGAAGAGAGATACAGAAAAAGTAAAAAGGGAAAAATAAAAAATTTAAAAATGAAACACTTAAAAATTATATAAATATAAAGAAATAATACTAAAATTAAAGGATTTAAGGCTGAGAATTTGTGAATTTAGTAAGCCATATCTGAATAAAGTATGCACACAATGAAGGAAAAGCTCTAATAAATGAAGGCATTTTATGAACAGAACAGCAAATAATTAAAGCAAAAAAAAAGGGGGGAGCGTAAAAAGAGACTTTAAAAGAGCCTAAAACAAAAATGAATCACAAAATAGAAAACACTTAATTTTTTTTTAAAGATTAGATAGAAAAAAAAAGTTCTTGGATTTTTTTTGGGGGGGGGGAGAGTTGGGGGAGCATCCTTGTGTCCATAAGCAATCTTGTGGTAGAATCTCTGGTTTGCTTGTTGTGTTTGGTTTTTCTGTGGCTAGACTTGTTTTCTAAATCAGTTTATTTGAGCAAGCTGAATGAAGCTCTGCCTTACCAGGGACTCTATGACCCTCCTCCCAGGCTAGTTCATTGGTAAGGTGATCTGCTTTGAGTATCACAACAGAGGGAGATGATTGTTTCCTCTAGCTTAGAGTTGCTGTGATGGGGCTAGGTTGTGGGTAGGGTTGAGGTCTGTCAGCAATCAGTACTTTTTCCCTTAGGGGCTAGCTCCTGAGACACTCACACAGCCCAGCCTGGAGCCATTCTCATGATTTATTTGTAGTGAGTTTCCAATTCTCTTTTACCCTCCTGCAGCTAGGTCTGCTGCCTATGCTGCAGTGTGGTGGGATAGCCTTTGGCTCTGTTTACTCAGTGAAGAAAATCACTCCTCCATGGACAGAGCTTTCTCTGGTTGGGAAGGGCAACTTTCCCCTGAGTGGAGCTGAGCCCACAGGTCAGGTTCCTTTGACCTGTTGAATGTCTCCTATTGTCTTCTTCCAAGGCCTGAGTTAGGGCTATCTGCTTGACCCTGCCTTTGATAGAATCAAAGATGGAGTTCTCTGTTGGTAGGGGAGTGGCCTCCTTCCTACCACTGCTCCATGAGAAAAAATGAGGTTGTCTTGTGGGGTACTCATGCCTTTCCCTCGGTTTCTGGGCCATCCACAGTCTGCAAGTGTCTGTGGTCAGCAGGATGAATATTTCTGCTCCTTGTCAGTTCTTGCTGGCAGTGAGTAGAATCTGCTTGCACACCACCTCTGGTGCCTTTGTCCCAGGCTCTCTCTGTTGATATGGTAGCTACAGCCGCAGCTGCTGCTGCCGCCACCGCAAAGACCATTGAGTCCTTAAATCTATCTCCTTAACCAAGCTGCTTGAATTTTCCTCTCTGACCAAACTCTCTGTATTATGATGGCGCATTTGGACTTTTCACTGGAACACTAAAACTGGTTTTTATGCACAAGCTTGTTTAGCTCCCCAGGTTCTCCTCCATCTTCCTCCGGACTCCTCCAGGTTGAAGGCTTTATATAACATTGCAAATATCTACCTATAAAGAAGCTTATACAACCAATTGACCTTAACCAGCTTTTTCACTCTCATCTCAGAACTGTCATGAGGTACAGATGAAGGGTGTGTATCATGGCTGCAGAGATGGGAAGATACCAATGAGTCCATGAGCATGACCTTCTTCCTGAATCTAATGCTGCTCCTGCTCCCTATCAGTTTGGCTGTCACTTTCCCAGAGATTCACCATGTAGTGTCATAGGCTCTTTCAAATAGCTTTCCTTTTCTTTTTTTCTCTCTTTTCTCAGCTGTCAGACTTGCACTGCAGAATATATGCTTGCTCAGCTCATTTTCTCCTTTGCTTTCTCCAAGTGTTTCCCTCAAACTCTCAAACAAAGAATTCTTTCTCATGTTCTACTTCTTAAAGATTTTGAATAAATTTAACAGTTAGTAACACTTCTCTTTTTAATCTTCAATTTTCCCTAAAGAAATTTGATTACTTTTATTTGTAAAATACAGAACAATAAAATATAGCAGAATGAGTAGAATTACATATGCCAAAGGATCAGTGCTTCAACATAGGGCATGTTAGAAAAAGAAAGATAATAGTTGTCAATTGTGGTACCAAGTTGTAAGAAGTTCTTGAGAGAAAGGTAGTTTTTAAAAATATATTGAAACAGGGCAAGGTGGCTCAGGCCTATAATCCTAGTTACTCAGGAGGCTGAGATCTGAGGATTATGGCTAAAAGTCAGCCCGGGCAGGAAAAGTCTGTGAGACTCTTACCTCCAATAAACCACCAGAAAACCAAAAGTGGCACTGTGGCTCAAGTGGTAGAGTGCTCACCTTGAGCTGAATAGCTGAGAGACGTGCCCAGGCCCAGAGTTCAAGTCCCACGATGGTAAAAAAAAAAAAAAAAAAGAAAGAAAAGAAAAGAATATATTCAAAAGGGACAGCAGAATCAGTCAGACTTGTCTTTCCATATTTAGTCATTGTTGATACTCTCATGCTTTCTAATTGTTCTCCACTCTATTTTTATTATTGTCTGTAATATTAAATGTTCAATATACTTAAATTTTGGAATTGCTGCTTCTTTTAAGGTGACTAGGACATATTGAGTGCTAGGATTCATTTAGCAGTATATTAATACATGTGAAGAGACATAGTCCCCATAAATTTTGTATTTGAATTCATCAATGTTTCTTTCTTATTTGTGATGAAAATCCCATGCCAGCTGCCTCAAATATTTTACTGAAAATGAACATGAAAGTGAAAATGAGTCTTGGTTTTGATTATTGATGTCTGTCATGGGCAGATATTCAATGTTTTACAGGCATAATACAAAATTCATAAATTCAGGAAATACATGTAAATAATTGATCAGTTACATAATGTAAATATTTTGTACTTTGTAACAGATGTTATAAATAACAAAGCATGATGGATTCCTATAATTTTACATTGGCTTGGCATCAATTTGAATAAATTCCTGGACTTGCCCTACTAGGGCAGTGCTTAGTCACCCTTGACCCAGTTTCCAGTTCTTTGACTCCTCCCAGTGTCTCACTGGGGTCAATCTATCTGCCTCATGAAACCATGTAAGCAGCTATAACATGGTAAAGAATAATCCGCTTGAATGTACTCACCAATGTCAACACCTAAATTTATTGTACATGTATGCCCAAGTGATTACCATTCAGTCACAGCACAAGTCCAGGCACCTCATACTGGCTTGTTGTAATTCCACTAATTAGAAGTTCCTGGGAAATCTACCTGGAAATATCTCAGCTGCTAGATGAAGTCTTTGGTCTGTATATCTCCCCATCTGTCTGTCTCTCTTCTTTGTTGCTCCCTGTCTGCTCGTTGAGTGTGCCTGAAGTCTCTCCTCTTCCTTTGGCCTTGTGAGATATGCTGCCCTCTTGTCATTGAGATCTGTAATGCATAAATGCTACCATTTTTCCATGCATTTTCTGTACTGCCTCTTATGAGTCTTATCAGACAGACACACCTGAATTTAACATCTTTTGCCTGCCAGTGCCCTCCTACTGAATGGTTATCTTAGTAGGAATAAAGTAGGTCAGAAAATAGCTCTAAGGGTATCTGTCAGCAAAAAGATGTTTTCTGTGACAGGAACACATGGTAGGTCACTCTCACTATATCTGCATTTTTTGCAGTTCTGCTTTATTTTATTTGAATTATCTGATGCTAGCAGTAAGCAATTTTGTTGTGATATTTTTTCAGTTTCACATACAACACCTTTCCAAGTTTCTTCTAGTCTTAAATATTTAAAAATAAAACCTTCCAATTGTACTTCCTACCTTATTATTTTCTATACTTTCCATTATGTAAGCCTATATTTCTAAGTTCCTTTGGGATATCCATGAAAGAGAAGCATAAAATATTATCAAAATGAAAAGAATGAAAATCTGTGAAATAACGAAGAGATGTTAAGTTAAAGAAGGATGTCAGGAATATCTAGAACATCAACAAAAAATATGAAAATGCTTCAGCATGAATAAAACAACTGAAAACCTTATTCATCTGTTTGGTGTTTTAGTCTTTTATGGACACCAAATGTAATTCCTGTAAGAAGTGATTTTCACAACATAACCACTCTGAGACATTGACTCATGTTGACTCTATTAAGTTTGGAATCTCCTAAGAAAAGCAATAACCCAGACCTATTATTTTTGCTTACATCTTTGTAATGAATGGTAGCTGCTGAGCCACACCATCCATGAATGTTAGTTAGAAGTTTCTGTTATAACTAAATGTGTTTAATTTACAGATTGAAGTGCAAATGTGGGAAGGGAGATGTGTGTGTGTGTGTGTGTGTGTGTGTGTGTGTGTGTAAGAATGTTGAAGTTTTTTCTGGTATGCTACTTAGCATTTCTTAAATTTTTCATATAGGCAATAGTTTCTTATTTTCTGCACTATTTCTTATGGTTTCACTTTAGAAATATGAAAGGTAACTTTGAAAATTATAATAAAAGGAACATATGTTGATCATAAATGAAATCATTTATATGTCCAGGTCAGTTTTTCATAATGAAATTTAGTTACAATTGAACAAATGCAGTTAAAAATAAGAGTTAATTTGAAATTTAGTGTTAGAATTATTCTTAAGCAAATAAGAAAAAATTTTGCTCCTGAAATTAGTATTTAAAGAGGATTCAGTAATCATTAACTCATTAGAAATGCTAAAAAGTTTAATTTCTGGTCCTAAGAGCCATTTTGAATAGAATGCCTTTTATATACCTTTTCATATGGAAAGATGCATAGGTATATATAATTTCATATTCAACAGAAAACTGTTTGTTTTCTAGGATTTTTGTCTTTTACACTTAACATTTAGAACACAGTTTATAAAATTCCTCTCTGGATTTGAAATCTGCTATGCTTTTGTTTAATGAAACTAGCAATTTTTATCTGTCTTTGTTTCCTACCTTCATATTTGAGTTATTTTATGCATCTATATAATAAGAATTATTTTCTTGTCTCATTGCTATCCACAAATCTCTGGAACAACAGGTATTTCTTTGGACTTTTGATATGAGTAAGCAGAATTTTAATGATAAGAAAGTATTAAATTACTGTTCTCCATTACAATTCCAGGTACATAGAGTGAATAATGAGAAATACACAATGAAGAAACCCACCCATTTGGATATTCAAATATCAAACTAGGTTTACATGACTTAACTTCAGTATATTCAATTTTGGTTTCGTCTTTCATTTTATATGTTAATAAATGTAATGTATAAAATAGAATGATGTCCTATAAATTTGTCATGCCTTCTTCTTGATGCTTTTGTGAGTCTAGTTTCTAATATTAATATAATCAGTTGGCTAAATTATTTAATTAATCTTTTCAACTGGCTTTCTAAGCTATTTTATTAAGTGATAACTGCTTGAATTGGGGCAGAACTTTTATCTCTCTTTGAAGGGGAGGGAATATGTATCAAGGACATCCAATATTGGAATATTAAAGATATTAGATACCATTCTAAGAGCAAGAACTTTCAAAAAGAGAATGGTTCCAAAGATAACCCAAAGTAATGAAAGAAAACAGATTATTTTAAGCACTGCTACCTTACAAAGAAAATGTGGATGGAGCTAAGAAGTGAAACTGAAATTCTGTTCATAAATGACTATGAGTTTTAATAGCTGATTGTTATTTTGAAGGTCCTTTCAGAGACTGTTCATAATAATACTAAGCACGTACGTGCCCTTCCCTTTTTAGTTGTGCTTACTTTCATTTTCACACTCTCAGTTTTTAGTACCTCTAGAGTTCCCGTTTTAACCATCTTCCAATTCATGAAGCTTCTCCCTTATTCATTTTTAAGTGCATTTTACTTAGATTCCTTAGTCCTTTTTGTTGTAGCTTACATCTTCCTTCCCTTTGTGATTGTTTGCTCTTTTATACTAATGGTGCATCTGTGGCAAGATCCCCGGATTGCTGGCTCTACACAAAGTCCTTGTTCCTCAGCAATCAAACATGAGTATGCAGAGATTTGAAATACCTAACATTTTCTTTCCAGTCCCAACATATATGCTTTCTTTGTAGATGACCCTGTGGAACCAAGCAGTATATACTTAGAGACCACTCTGAGCATGTTTTAGGAGGAGTCAGGCTCAGAGTTCAGGAGAGTCAGTCTTTGAGCTGTACCATTTGTTCTTTTAAAGTCTGCAGATAAGAAGAGACAAATGGAGTTAAAACCATAACAATGCAGTTAAAACAGTAACAATTTAAGGCCCAAGAAGGAATGATAGAAAGGCAAAGGTGAAACTTCCTGTTCTGTTGGAAGGTAGAGAAGAAGTATGTGCTTTTGTGTCCAGAGACCATGCTCTGAACCACTTTTTTACATCCTCTCAATTTTAGCTCTTTTGAAAGGGCAGTCCCTGGATTCTAATCCTACTCCCCTCTTGTATGAATGGTTTTCTCTGAACTGTTTGTTTCTCTACATGATTGCTCATTTCTGGAATAAGCTTTGTCCAAACAGGTCTCTCCTTGTTACTGAGATCAGAGGTCCATGCTGGTCAATCCACTTTGCCCTTTCCTGTATGAAATGTTCAGTTGATTTTATCCTACACTGAAGTGACAGATCAGCTAAGTTTTGGATAATAGGACTCTTAGGTTTAAGCAAATAAAGGTGTTTAGAACAAGTTTCTCTTAGGCAGTGCATACCTAGAGTCTACTCAGTTCAAAAGGCTAACTCCTTTGACAAATAAGTACTTGTAAGAGCTGTTTCCTATGAGCATGACTCTCAGTGTTCCAAAGAAGGTTTGAAATTGCAAATGAAGCAATACTTAGAATGTTTGTGTTTAAAATATTGGAAAGCAGTTTAGCAATTGACAGAATGGTACAGTTATTTCTATAAAGATAGTATTTCAGAATTGTAATGTTAAGCCTGGCAATATTGCATCAGCTCAATTAAGCTCTCCTGTTACAATTAGAAGCACATATTTAACATTTTATAAATTGCTTTTCTCTCTTATTTATTTTTTTCTCTTTGTATGTGTGTACTGAACAGAAATACAATGTGTTAATTGAAGATTTTTAACTTTTACCCCTAATACATGTGCAGATAGTTCTAAAAATAATATTATCCTATGTGATAAGTAAATTTTATATTTAATCAAAGATTTTATTTTGAAGAACAAAAAGAACATATTCTTTATTTTCTTTTTACTTTCTCATTGTTGTTGTTGTTCTGGTATTAAGACTTAGAACTCAGGGCATGGGCATTATTCTTTAGCTTTTTCTCTCAAGGCTAGTGCTCTACCACTTGAGTTACATCTTTGACTTTGTTTTTGGTGGTTTATTAAAGATAAACGTCTCACACATTTTCCTGCCTGTGCTGGCTTTGATGTGTGATCCTCAGACCTCAGCTGCCTCAGTAGCTAAGATGATCGGCCTCAGATACCAAGCCTGGAACTTTAACCGTGTACTTCTTACATATATTGCAAGTAATAAAGAAAATTACTGAACACATGAGGGAGGAAATTGTTTAAAAAAGAATAAAATGGTGTCTGTAAAGCAGTGGTATGACAGTAGAAGCAGGCCCTAATTTAAGTCCCTTTTCTAGTATTTTCATGCTGATATACTCTTTTGAGTTCGTTAGAAAGGTTTGGGTTTAGAGATAGAAACTGTAATAACATAGAATTTTATCATTTTTGTTGTAAATGGCCTAGATCTAGCTTCTGGAACTATCTACTATATATGTGTTGCTCAATACATTTTTTTACTTTTTATTTTTTGCCAGTCCTGGGACTTGAATTCTGGGCCTGGAACTGTCCCAGAGCTCTTTTTGCTCAAGGTTAGCACACTACCACTTGAGCCACAGCTCCACTTCTGGCTTTTACTATGATTAATTTCTGTAAGATAAGAGTCTCACAGTCTTTCCTGCCTGGGTTGGCTTTGAACCACAATCCTCAGATCTCAGCCTCCTGAGTAGCTAGGATTATAGACATGCAACTGGTTTCCAGTAATACATTATTTTTATTTTAAAGTGAACTTTATTTGTACAATAGGGTTTCAATAAATTCTTGTTAAAATAATAAATTAATGAATCAATGCACTATAAAGACTTCTTGGTTCTGTTGGAGAAGTAGTAGTGATTTCATTTTATATGTCAGCTTCCATTAACTTTCACTCACTAAGAATTTCATTCAGAATTTTCCTTTGCTTTACTCTCATGTTAATTTAATTCATAGTTTAATTCATATTACAATTTTATTTACAATATTACAATTTTAAAATTTTTGCAAACATCAGGAGGAGAAAATTTTGTTACATATTAAAGAGATAGCATCTAAATGACTTACCTGGCAGATTCATAGCTATGATCTTTACTTTCATCTATTACAACATTAAATTTTGTAGGTTGCTTTGTCAGGCTTTGTGATAAGAACTTCAGGTATGTATCCTGAACAGACATTTTTGATTATCTATTAACAACACAAAATAAATATAGCAAATTCCTCATCTCTCCCCTATTTCCTGAAGAGACTTGGAATCACACTTCCCTGAAGTCTGGCAGGCTGATTGTGTTTAGGTTGTACCCATGCTGGCTTCTTACATAGGATTTTTGTGGTGAAGACTCTTATCTTCCATAACAATGCACAGTGATAGAGTCTGGTGGGTATTTCATTCTTTGTTGGTATAATAGACAAAGAGTTTGTTTTCCAGTCCTAAAATATCAGTTTTAAGTCACCAATGCCTTTACTATAATATAGGCCCAATCATGTACACTTTTAGTCTCAATAATCAAAACCTGGTAGCTCAAGTCTGTAATCCTAGCTAATCAGGAGGCTGAGATCTGAGAAGCTTGAATGGAAGCCAGCCCAGGCAGGAAAGTCCATGAGACTCTTACCTCCAGTTAGTCACTGGAAAACTGGAAGTTGAGCTATTGGTGAAACTGTAGTGTGCTAGTCTTGAGCAGAAAAGCTCAGGGACAGTGCCTGGCCTCTGAGTTCAAACCCCATAACCAATGAAAATAAAATAAAAAATAATAGAAGTATAGTTTATATTTTATAAAAGAACTGATTCATTTCTATCAAAGGTCGCTGTTATGCCAGACTATCATTATAAGTATAGAATTTAATTTTATTTGTTCAACAAAAGCAAATTTTTACTATTATCTATGCAACAGATCTGATTAAAATCATGGTCACAGTCTTGTATATGTTCACTTCTTTAAGCAGAATATTATACTAAATTTAAATTGAATGGCTTCAAAATTCTTTGGTTCATCTTGTAATTTTTTATGTGAAAGTTTGCAAAAGAAGGTTAGGCTATTGGTGCAAAATGCCGATGAGAATGCTAAACAAATCACATATCTAAGAAGACGGTTTTCAAAGACACACATTAAAGCTTTGGGGACTTTTGATAATGATCTCTATTCTACACATGAGTGAGTAAAGCTTTAAGACTTAAATTTTATTAAATGTCCTAATAGGGACCAATTTATTTGAAAGTTTAGTCATACAGTGGCAGGGTGGGTAGGGGATGCTCCAACAGATAAGGAGCATGTGTTGTAAACTGGAGTTTCTTAACAGTGCACTTAATATTGGGTTGAAAAACCACTGCAAAAGGAATAAGAAATGCTCATCAGACAGCAATGTTCTTTCTCCTACTTTTCTATGAAGCAATCAAAGTATCATTTGTCTTTTCATTTTATTTAATTTTGGGGCATACATTTATTCCTTTTTTCATTTTTTATTGTTATTGTAAAGCTGATTATGGGCAGGGAACTGTTACATAAATCAGATAAAGAGTATTTTTTTTAACACCTTCACCCCTTCCCTTACTCTCTGACAGTTTTTCCCTCCTGTCTCCACTCACAGTTGTATAGTTGATTTTAAATGTAGTATCTAGTGAAATATCACTGTTGCATTTGTTCATCCATTGTCTCACCATTTCTTTGTCCCACTTACCCTCCTAAAGACAGACAAATGAACAACAAAACAAATGGAAAAGAAACCACAAACAGCAGTAAAGAATGAAAACCTCTGCATTTCCTGGAATTCATTTTGTTGTTGTTGGTGGTGGTGGTCCTGTGGCTTGAACTGAGGGCCTGGGCTCTGTCCTTGAGCTCTTTTGCTCAAGACTAGAGCACTGTCATGTTGAGTCAGAGCTACACTTCTAGTTTTTGAGTTTTTAATTGGATAAAAGAGTGCCATGGTGACTTTTCAGACTGGGCTGACTTTGAACTGGAATCCTCACATGTCAGCCTCCTGAGCACCTGGGATTATAGGCATGAGACACTGACTGGCACTAACACTAGCTCTAGAGTTCATTTTGATAAATATTATTTATATTATTATATGCACATAGCTATTGAGACTTTGTGATCAATTCCTAAGAATATCCTCTGGTTTTAGGTCTATTGGTCTATTTTTTTCTTTTTTCATATTTTTCTTCTTTTCTGTTCATTTGTAGATTTATAATCACACTCAGTTACCACAAATGAATCAGCAGACTAATAGCTACCTAAAATTAAATAAGGGTGCCAAAAACACAGGTTGTAAGAAGACAGCCTCTTCAACAAATGGTGCTGGCAAAATTGGCTATCCATGTGCAGAAAACTGAAGCTAAATACTTATATATCATGCTGGACCGGAATCAATTCAAAATGGATCATAGCCCTCAATATAAGGCCAGATACCATGAAAATATTTCATAAAAGGATAGGGGAACACTGGGCTGCTTGTCATGGGTGGAAACTTCCTAAGTAAAGATTGAGAATCCCAACAAATTAAAAAAAAAACCACTGGATATAATAGGATTGCATCAAATAGCTATCAAGATAAATAGAAAGCCCACAAAATGGGAGATGATTTTTACTAGCAGTGAATCAGATAAGGGCCTCATATCTAAAATATACTTAGAGCTCAGAGAATTAATCCCCCACAAAAGTAAATCATCAATGAAACAACAATGCAATCAATAAATGGGCTAAAGACTTAAAGAGAGAATTCTCTGAAGAATGAAATGGCCAATAGACACACGAAGAGATGTTCAATATCTCTTACTACAAAAGAAGTAGCAAATGTCATGAGATTCCACCTTATTCCAGTTAGAATGGCCATTATCAAGAAAACTAACAATAACAGATGCTGGTGGGGGTGTGGCCAAAGGGAACTCTATTGCATTTTGTAGGAGTGTAAACTTGTTCAACCACTCTGGAAAGCAGTGTGGAGGGTCCTCAAAAGACTAAACATAGAGCTTCCCTATAATCCATCAATCCCACTCCTGAGCATTTATTTAAGAGAACACAAACAAGGCTATACTAAAGCTACCAGCACAATTATGTTCATTGCAGCCTCCATATCTTGCCATCAAGATATGTAATCAATCCAGATGTCCCTTAGTGAACAAATGGTTCAAGAAAATATGGTATATAAACACAATGAAATTCTCCTCTTCCATCAGAAAGAACAATATTGGGCTATTTGTAAAGAAATGTAATGATTTGGAAAAAATATTAAGCAAGTAAGCGAGACCCAAAGAAACACAGATTGCATGGTATCCTTCATTTGTTGTTTTTATATCTGCCATTTCACTCCAATGTCTGCATGCTTTTGTAGTTGCTGATTCAGAAAACAGATGATGCTTAAGAGAATCTTCAAAAAAAAGTAATATATCTGTTGTAAATGTTAAAGATAAAATATATTGGCTAGAAAATAAGACTATAGTTGCACAAGCATAAATTATTAAGTCTAAAATATATGTATAATGACAAATACAGCATGGCTGTACTTAAAGAAATATTTGAAAAAAGTCATATGGAAAGAGTAAGGATTGGAGAAGAGGAAGTGGAAAGTTACTAATCATAGCCTTCTAAGACTATAGCAAATTGCTAAAGGTGACTTTCCTTTACTTTTACTTTTTCAAATCTTTGGATAATTTATTGCCAGCTATATACGAAATTTAAGTTGCTCAATACATAATTTATAGAGATCCCATATGCAGAATTAAAATCTATTGATACTAATACTAAATGGTACACTTAAAATCTAATAAGTAGATAGTCCAATGTTAAGTTTTTAAGCATAGTAATACATTTAGATATATCAAATATAAAGGATAATTTATAAGAGTAGAAAGTAAACTTTGGCTTATATTTTTGAGTGCCTCTTTGCTGATTTCATTTAATTATATGCTTCCACTATCACTCCAAAGAAATATCAACTCGATTTTGTGGTACAGTATGATATGTGATTATTGAAAGCAAATGTCATATTTACAGAGAAAATAATTACAGCTAATTGTCATTTTGAAATTTGCTTCTTAGTAACTAACTCAATGCGCTTAAAAAGCTTATTAGGTAGGATAAGTAAATAGAACATATGAGAGAATTAGGCTAAAATGCCATGCTGCAATGTCATGCAGACAGGATACATCTGTTCTTTTAAAATGGTTTCAGAAATTATAACCCACAGCTGCTGAACAGGAGTAAACAGACAATAGCTGAGACAATCTCTGACAGAACTGACTCATAAGGGAGGTGAAAGGGCTATCCGCTGTCATCTGAACTCGACTCCTGCCAGTGAACAGGTGAATGCAAACACCCTCCTCCAAACAAAAACAAATAATTATTTATTCTATACTATATTGAGTTCTAGTACTTTGAAGTGTTATGGAGCTCTGTACATCATTGTTAGAAATTCTTTTAAAAAAGAAAACAATAATTTTTGTTTTATCACATTTTCAGGAAACTCTATGTCAGAAAAGCAATACCAAGATATAGGTTATATCTGCAGGGACTATACTTTCAACAGTCCCTCCTTTCTGTCTGGTATATTGCAAGATCATAATGAATCATTATTATTGGTGACAAAATATATCTATTTATGTAAATAATAGTGTCATAGATACATGTGAAATGTGACTGAATTTTTCTAGGTTATTTATGAGACTCAAAGGATAAACTACCCTGGATGATGCAAGGCAATCATACATCAAGGGAATATTTTCTTCTGGAAATTGACTCATGTTTTTCTTTGGTTACTCTAATTTTATTTATTCTTTAGGTTTCCAACGTGAGTAATGATTCTGAGAAAGTTATTAGGTAAGAAAGGTGTAGCCTGTGGTCACTTATCAATTATAAATGTTCTTTTTCTACTTTTATCACTTGATTTCCTGCAGAGCATTTAAGGGCAAAGATCAGAGTTAAGGTCCAGGAAAATTACAGAACATGGAAAAGGTCAATGATAGAGAGTTCACTGTTATCTTTTAGGAACAATTGGATCCATAAAAATACTGTGGCTTAGCTTTTAAAAGGAAAGATAAATATAGGAAATCATAAACTACTTGTGCATCACTGTGTAAAGTTGGATGAATCATATCAACTTTATTTGTTTCAGTTTCAAGGTTAAGACTATAATCTATGACTCACAGTATAATAATCAGGATAGAGTTTAATTCCCTTCTAATAAGGCATTTCTTTGTAGCAATTACATTTCATTGTTTTAAAGGTTAGTGTTTAAAGAAAAATCTTAAGAATTTTAATAGAATAAATACTATATATAAATAAATATAAATTAATAAATATATATAAATATATAAAAATATAAACATTAATATATATTATATGTAATATATAATATATTATGTACATTATATATCATATATAATATATAAAATATATAATATAATATGTATAATATATATTATATATAAATATAAATATATGTAAAACTATAAATATAAATATTTATGGATAAATATTATTTATAAAATTTATAATAAGGGGCTGGGAAGGTGGCTCAGTGGTAGAGCGCTTGCCTTGCATGCATGAGGCCCTGGGTTCAATTCCCCAGCACCACATAAGCAAAATGAAAAAAAATTTATAATAAAATTATTTATAAAATTTTAATAAAATTTATAAAATAAATTATTTATAAAATATATATTAAAATTTTATATATAACATTATTTATAAATATTATTTATTTATTTATGTATTTTGTGGAGGTAGATACTAGTGTTTGAATAAGCCCTAGGTGCTAGGGTTTGAATAAATATTCTTTATTTACATATTTGGTTAAGGTAGGTACTAGGGTTTGATCTCAGGTCCTCATGGTTAGGTATTGTATACAACTAGGGACAAGTTTTCAGCCCTTTCTGCTTTAGTTATTTTTCAGATAGAGTCTCACATTGCTCCTCTTCAGGATGATCTTGGGAATGTCCCACAGAATATTTCAGGGTCCTGTTTGCAATGAGAATTCCAAGTAAATAACATATGATTGTTTGACATTTATTAACAACTTAAAATTATGACACAGTGTATATCCATACATTTTAAAATTTTTTATTAGCTTACATTCATTTAACATAGGAGGTTTTCAGGATTGCTTAACTTTTTTCTTAATGCATTTATTTTATAAACTGAAATTAGCTTACAGTAGCAAGTTGTCCAGCTCTACAGTACCTATGATATAGTGTATTCTTTTGAGTTTTGTAAAAGATGGCTGAACATATTTCTATAAAATCTCTTCCCTTGAAATCTCTCATGTTCCCTCAGCTACCTAAAAATGTAGTCAAAACTCATTCTCTTACAAGTAGTTATGCATAATGCTAATGTCAGCTTACGCTATTAAAGATATTTAAAGAGAAATTATATCCCATCTCAACTCACTCTGGTTCTACACTTTTTCTCTGAATAATGTAATTATAATTGGCACTTTTCAACTTCAGTTCTATCAGAATACTTTGCTATTTAAATATTGTCAACAGTAAACAGAATAATATTATACCATGCTTTTCAAGTCATATAAAAATTATATTTACATTAAATTATTCTGTCAATTATAAAATCTAGGTAACAAAAATACAATAATGGGGAAGGCAGAGAGCTTTTACTCTGAGGGTTATTTATCAAGACAATGTGTAAAAAGCCTTTGCATGTGGATTATTGTTATTTTCAAATGAATTCATTTAATGTGAATGAGGATAAACACTTCTACATCTCTAGGTCTGAAGTGTCCTTTCTTTTTCTATTTGTCCTTTGAGGTGGATCCCAGTTCCTAGAACTTGTCCTTACACATTTGTCTTAATATGATAGTTTTACAGGTTTTTGATCTGTCTTCAGCGGTCAGGTTTACAGTTCCTTTTAAGTGTTCACCTCTCAAGATAAAATCCATTCAGGATTATTTTCAACTATATTTTAACTATATCCATATATTCCTTTCAGCTTTGTCATATATGTAACTCAATCACAAGAGAGCAATGCATCCTCTCAGCAGGCTGAACCACAGATTCAGATGAGAAGCAGGTGGAATTTGGGCCTGTGGAGGAACCTCAGAATTCTGCCCATCACAGATACCTTAAACTGAATCTGCAATTTCACAACTAAAATTATTCCTAATTTTTTTTCTTATCAAAGTTGATAGACCCAAATTAAGCTAATGAAGTGCCTTTCAGCCATATAAAAATGATAGTTTGTTTTTTGCAGTGATACTGGGGAACTTGAAGACGTTACATTAAGTGAAATAAGCCAAGCCTACAGACGTGAAACTCACTCATCTGTGCAATCTATATGTGTAAATTTACCTTAGTTCCTATATCTAAGAAAATAAAATGATAATACAAAGCCAAAATGGAAAGAACATATAGTCATAGGCAAATAATTTATTTTCAACGAAGTCTGACCCAATTTGCACATATTAACTTAAATTGAAATGGAATCTTGAAGATTATGCAAGCATTTGAAACACTTTTAAATTTAAGAATGTGAAATGAATAAAGAATTAAAAATGCTACCTAAAATGATTCATGTGCTAGTTTTAGTTATTTTTCAAATTTGTATTTAAATTTCATTATGAACCAGGAAACACTAC
This sequence comes from Dipodomys ordii, assembly GCF_000151885.1. Classification (NCBI taxonomy): domain Eukaryota; kingdom Metazoa; phylum Chordata; class Mammalia; order Rodentia; family Heteromyidae; genus Dipodomys; species Dipodomys ordii. The sequence goes on from NW_012267250.1 coordinate 6,593,517, forward strand.
AGTCTTGACATTTCACTTTTGACAAGTTAAAGTATAATTCTGGATATATTATAATGTGTCTAGAAATAGAAAGAGGAAATATGAGGTCAAGGCAATTATCATACATAAAATCTGCCTTAATTATCATGATGGACTAACCACCACTAGGATTTACTAGATAATTATTCTGTTCTCAATTAATTCTTCATATAAGAGTGCATTTTGGATGTTATTTCTTCTTTCTAGAATACTGGCTTTAAAGATTGAAAATGTGTGTCTCATTTATGATATTGAGATGTAAAAGAAAATGGCTGTCACTATTTTCATCTTTATTACAAATGATCCTTCACTTAATTATATATTCAAAACTTTTTTCTTATTAATTGTACAAACTTTGTTTGAGATCCAACTATGATTTTTATAGAAGAGAAAAATAATGAATCCATGGTCTCTAGTCTAGTTTTTAAGTCTGCTGAGCAAGTTGTTAAATGCCAATAAAGCTTTCCCAGTTACATGACAGTAAAATTCTGTCATTCCTTAAAGAAAAGTAATTCAACAGATGACAAAACTTTATGCAATCTTTTTCTGATACTTCACCTTGAATTAAAAGATCACAGTGATGGAATAAAGACTGCAAGTTTAAGTACATGAAGATCTTGAAAATAAGGCTAAGAATCTTTTTGATAGTTTATATTTGGTTTTAGAGGATTAATAGGTGAAACATTAATCACATAAAATTATAATGCTGCCATACTAATGGCTTATACTTGTAATCCAAGGTACTTGGAAGACTGAGATTGGGAAAAAATAGCTTAATGACAGGAAAATGGCTTAAGGGCATCCTGGACAGAAAAATTCAACATATATATACTTAACAAAAAGCATGGCATAAAGTGAGCACCAAAATATACCAGCTATGATGGTGAGACTAAAATAGCAGATAATTATCCAGGCACACTCTGGAAAGAACACTCTATCTCAATGAAATATTAGAAAAATAAATCAACTGTACTGATTAATTTCTTGATTGATCAATTCCTCATTAAAAGAAAAAGATTTTATAAAGCAATTCACTGAAGACATTGAAGTTTCTTTTTCATATTTTGATTTTGCATACTCAAAATTGTAATAAGATTAGTGCTACTTCAGTAAAAGAAAAAATTAATCCAATATACTTCATTGTTTAAAATTAGGAGTTTCTTAAATTGACAAATGAGATTATAGTTTTAATTCACTATGTAAAAAGCTGATTGTTATTTCATGGAAGATTAAAGTTACATCTATCGAATGTCCTGTGATATTAGCTGTGTGATTTTGCTTCAGTAAAGGATAATTTAAATTGTAAAAAAATTCATATATTATTTTAGAGGGAGTATGAATACAAGAGGAATTAGATGAGGGAAAAACCCTGACATATAAACATTACCATCATGGTTTGTCCATGGAACAGATATGTTGTCTTTTAAAATGTGATTTTAATTCACTTCTCAAGCAGTCAGGAAAAAGTCTTTGCATCAGACACAAAAATAGGTATGTGGTGGTTTGCCATGCCTGGTGTAATGTCATAACTGCATTTGGATATTTTATCTATATGTGTATTTTAGTGCAGTGCTCTTTAAACATCTGCTTTCCACAACTGCAGTATAAAGAATCCCAGCCAGGGCCTTCACAATATTATTCATCACCAAAATGCCAATGGGATGTTGGTGCTCAGCATTTCTTCCCAGCTGTGAAGTGCTATGCGTTTTCAAGGTGGTGTTAATGCTATGACAGGAATTGAAATGTTAGGCAAAAGAAGTGGGCAACTTTTTCAGCTCCTCCATTTCTATTTAACTTTTTCTCCTTTTCATAAAAATCCTGGCCTCTGACATGAATATATTGTCAGTGTTTCTGAGGTCTACACTTACATAGAACAGCTCTAACGAATGAACAGCTAGCCCTAAAGCATGAAATATTTTTTAGGTAACTTTTAGAAGCCAACATTTCAACACTTTGAAATAAATTATAAGTGAAGCTGTAGCTCTAGTAGTAAAAGACCAGCCTTGAGTGAATAGGCAAAGTCAGAATGTCAAACCTTGACTTTAAGCCTCAGTATCAGCACAAAATAAATAGATAGATAGATAGATAGATAGATAGATAGATAGATAGATAGATAGATAGATAGACAGATAGATAGATAGATAGATAGATAGATAGACAGATAGATAGAAATAAAGTTAAAAAGCCACATGTTTTTTGACATTTGACAAGATCCAACACCCCTTTAAGATGAAAGCTCTGAAAAAACTAGGAATCCATTGAACATTCCTCAATATAATAAAGGCCTACAGCCATTTCCTCTAATTTCAGGAATGAGACAAGGACATCCACTCTCTCCACTTCTCTTCAATTTAGTATTGGAATGCCTAGCTACAGCAATAAGACAAGATGCAAACATAAAGGGGATCGAAATCAGGAAAGATGAAATAAAACTTCCCCGCTTTGTAGATGACATGATCTTGTCTTTAAAAAATCCCATGGACTCCACTCTCAAATTACTCAAGCCAATTTGAAACTTTGGCAAACTAGCAGAGTACACAATTAACCTCCAAAAATCAATGGCTTTTCTGCGTGCCAATAACACGAAGAGCACAGCTGAAACTAGGAAAGTAACTCCTTTTTTAATAGCCCCACAAATAAAATACTTAGGAGTTAACTAAAAAAGTGAAAGACTTATATAATGAAACCTCTAAAAGCCTGAAAAAGGAAACTCAAACAGAACTAAGGAAGTGGAAAAACCTCCCATGCTCCTGGACTGGGAGGATTAACATCCTGAAAATGTTAATACTGTCAAAGACTGTCCACAAATTTAATGCCATATTCATCAATATTCCAAACCTCATTCTTCAATGAAATATAAAAAGAAACCCAAAAATTTATATGGAACAATAAAAGACCCTGAATAGCAAAAAAAAAATCCTTAGCAGAAAGAACAGTGCTAGAGAAATATGAATACCAAAGTTCAAACTCTAGTACAAACCCATAGTAATCAAAACAGTTGGTTTTGGTACAAGAACAGACCTGAGGATGACTGGAATAGAACTGAAGACCCAGAAATGAACCCACAGACCTATAGCCACCAATTCGTTGATAAGCGAACCAAAAGAAATGGAACAGAAGAAAGACCGCCTTTTAGGTAAATGGTGCTGGAAAAATTAGTTAAACACCCGTAGAAAACCAAAGCTAGATCTTTTTATATCACCCTGCACTAGAATCAACTCCAAATGGATCAAAGACCTTGAAGTCAAAGTGAACACCTGAAAACATACAGGAAGGAATAGAAAATATTCTAGAGCTCCTTGGCATAGGCTAAAATTTTCTTAATGAAGACCCAGAAACACAACAAATCAAGGAAATGTTGGACAAATGGGATTGCATGAAACTGCAGAGCTTCTGAGTGAAAATGGACATAACTAGCAAGATCAACAGAAAGCCCAATTGGGAGAAGATCTTCACTAGCCATACAAGGGACAAGGGTCTCATATCTAAAATATACTTAGAACCAAAAATATTAAATCCCCCCAAAAACAAATCCTTAAGACACAACTGCAGTATTAATAAGTGGCCTAAAGTCTTAAAGAGCGACTTCTCAGGAAATAAGAATGGCCAATAGACATATGAAGAAATGCTCAACTTCTCTGGCCATAAAAGAAATGTAAATCAAAACAACACTGAGATTCCATCTCATCCCAGTTAGTATGGCTATAATCAAGAAATCTAATAACAGCAGGAGCTGGAGGGGATGTAGAACCCTACTGCTTTGTTGGTGAAAGTGTAAACTTGTTCAACCACTCTGGAAAGCAATATCGAGTTTCCTTAAAAGTCTACACATAGAGCTCCCCATGACCAAGCAATCCCACTTTTGGGCATTTACTCAAAGTATCACAAATAAGCCCATAGTAAAGCTACTAGCACAACTATGTTTTTCACAGCATCGTTCACCATAGCTAAGCTATGGAACCAACCCAGATGCCCCTCAGTAAATGAACGAATCAAGGAAATGTGATTATATATATATATATATATATATATATATATATGGTTATATACATATACATATAGATGCACACACACACACACACACACACACACACACACACACACAATGGAATTCTATTCCTCCATCAGAAAGAATGACATCGCCCCATTTGTTAGGAAATGGGAAGACTTGGAAAAAACTATATTAAGTAAGCTAGAGCCAAAGAAACATGGGTCCCATGGTTTCCCTTATTTGCAATAACTAGTATATGTCTAGGACAAGCAGAAAAGGTCAAAAGCTATGTACATAGGACCATATAAGATGATGTTAAGCTAAATGAACCCCAAGATAGGGACACAAGAGTTTTTGCTGTTTTTTAAATGTAATTGTAAAGTACTGTGTGATTTTTTTTTGTTTCTTTTGTATGTTCTTCCCCCATGGTATATCCCCTGTTTTAACTGTATTTTATTCCAATGCCCTGCATCTTATATATACATTTTTGTAATTTGGGAAGGGGAAGGGAAATAACAAAATGCTTAAATGGGCATACAGGTTGACCCATTGTTACAATGAGATATACAAAACACTATGTTGAAAACAAACTTTTCAGCTTTGGGTAGGCAAGGGAGAAATTGGGCAAGTGTAGAGGGAAAGGATGGTAGTGGAAAAACAAAGGAGAGGTAACAATGCTCAATAGAATATGTACTCATTATCTTACTCATGTAATTGTAACCCCTCTATACAGTATCTTACAATAAAAAACATATCTTAAAATAAAAAAAACCCTTCACTGTCAACACTCATACTTATGTGGTTATGCACATGTCTCTCTCCTTGCTCATATACCACCAGGATTCTAGGTCCATGCCTATCTTTTCAGACAATTGGAAGATGTCAAAGGATGTGCTGTGTGTATGAGTATCAAGGATCAACATTTTCAATCCTCCCTTAATGGAAAAATTCTATTTCTCAGATTTTTCATTGGATTTCTTGCATTTTGAGGTAGAAAGTAAGGATTGTCTCTTCAAGAGGTATTGCATTTATCCTAAACTTAATAACATAAATAGGGGAGCAATAAAAGGGTATTTTTAAACATATTTTAACTTTCCTGAATGGACATATTTCTTAAAGATCTAGAAGTAGATTTCATTTAAGATAAAGAACATTTAGTATTTTCAATGTCTTAAATGATAAGGTCTACTATGAAAATTTTGTTCCTAAATGAGATTATTAAGCTTTATTTATTTTATATTATTTTATACTCAGAATTTCCTGTTAAGTGTATCCATGAGTGTACCATCCTAGGATGTCAAAGTGCTCATTTGTAAGAGAAACAACATTGTTCAAAAGTAGATAAATATTTCTCACTTCCTTTCATCTTTATATTGTCTTATACAAAGTCAAAAGTTACATGATGATTCCTTAAATTGGATTTTTCTCTGGATCACCATTCTTTTCTCTGGGAACTAAAACTGAAATAGAGTAGTTGACAAATGGTGCAATTTGTTTATATTTTATAATGGCATATTCCAGGAGACCCAATCTCTACATATAGTCTATCCTGAGCAATGGACTCCGTAATGTGATATTTCAAATAAACAAGTACCATAAAGTTAATTATATCCACATTCTTTAATGTTCAAGAAAAATAAGCACATTAGAATGTGGACTCCAAACACTACACTCTGCTTTTCTTTTTCAAAGATTTTAAGATTTTTTTAAAGATGCCTTTCTGTGAATAAATATCTTAAGAAAATGTGATATATATATATATATAAGAATTTTATTCATATATTAGAAAGAATAGTATTGTACTATTTTTAAAGGAATGGTAAGACTTGAAAAACAATTATTTTAACTGAAGTAAGCCAGGCCCAGGGAGAAAAAGGATTTGTATTTTTCCTTATATTTGGAAGCTACATTTAACTTACAAACTTATAAACAAATATGTTGGGAAGTATGCAAGTGTATACAATCGTATTAATTGAAATATGGTAGATTTAAGGGAGAAGTTAAAAAGGGTAATTCCTTAGAAAGGCAAAGGCCAAGTTCAGCAAAATAGAACACCTGGAAGCAGGTTCTCAAAAGGGGTGGGGTAGACTCAAGGGACAAGAGATAGACAAATAAGAAGAGGGGGAGATTATAGTCAAGAATCCAATGTATATCCTACAAAACTAATTAAGAGTGAGGAAATAGGAGGGAGGAGTGAGAATGTTGAAAGGAGTAACATTGATCAAGATATATTGCATTCATAAACTGCTTTGTTAAACTTCTTTGTCCAACTACTTAGAGATAATTTTAAAAATAAAAGAATTTTATCAAAGACAAAAGTTGTAAATATTAGAATCAGTAATAAAATATTATTAGAAAAATGGATGAAAATGGGAAAGCTACAAAAATTGCCTATCATTCTCAACACAAAATTTTAGGCTGAGAAGGTGGCTCAGTGGTAGAGTGCTTCTCTTGCATGCATGAGGCCCTGGGTTCGATTCCTCAGCATCACATAAGCAGAAAAAGCCAGAAGTGGCACTGTGGCTCATGTGGTAGAGCACTTGTGCTAAGCTGAATAGCTCAAGGACAGCCCATGCCCAGAGTTCAGCCCCCCCCAAAATCAATTTTATCTGTCCATGAGCCACCATCAAAAAACATAGCCTAAATATATTTGTAACTAACAAGATATTTCTCTGTTCAAGTTCTGAGTATACAGACTACTTATTTCTGTTACTTTAGATGACAGGGTCACACTTCACCCTGTTACTGCTGATATAACCAAGGGGTGAATGTTAAGGAAAACTCACTTAGGACAGATGTCAACTAGTTAAGTTGATCTATGGTCAAGTCTACAGGTGAAGGCATAAGCAGCATGGACATACACTTCAACTGACTCCCTTCCATGTCTTTAGATGTAAAATTCAGATGTTAAACTATCTACAGGCATCAAAACAGATTATTAAACATTAGCATATTTGTTTTACATTTACCAGCTGCATAAAGCTGAATCACCTAAAACTGAAAATACATACTTTAGCACCTTGAACTAATTGTAAAATTTAGGTAAGAAATGTGTTAAAATGACAAAATTGGTTTTGGAATTTTTTTCATTTTGGATTTTTGTTTTATTTTGGGTCTTTTATTGAGGAAGGGATCATCGTTTTACCCAGTTCATTTTGGAACATTTGCCACCATGATGTGTGGACATTCATTTATCATTCAGAAAAATACTTCTGAATGCTTGTTTTCCTCCCTAGGTATTTCTTTCTTTCTGTATAATCCCATATTATAACCGTGACCTTGGGTTTGTTATTCTATGTCTAGATTTTTATAATGCTATGTACTTGAACAGATAAAGACTAAAACAAAACAGTTAATCACTTATTTTAATATTTTTGATTCTCACTTGGCACTCTAATCATTCTAATGGTTAAGATATTTTATAGATATAAAATGGGTAGACTTCACATTACAAAAATTACTCAATGTATTCTAGCAAAATACCAACACTGAGAGGATTACAATTGAGATAAATTGATGAAAACTTTGAAGATGAATTATTTGTATTTGGTCAGAAAGCATCTATTCATGGATCTTGAAAGACAATGCAAAGTACATTTTTTACAGGGTTATATACTTGAAATTGGCAAGAATAATTACATCCTGCTTGAAAATTCAAAGAAAAAAAAGTGTCCAACTAAAAATACTAAATGTAGGCAAGGTAATTATACTTTTCATACCTTTGACCTGTATCTTTAATATTCTTTAAGAGTTTAAGGAAACTTTTAATTATAACTTCCAACTATGTTATTTTTATAACAAAGATAATAGTTTTGCTTTTATTACTCACTCAAAAACAGAGTGATTTGGGCTGGGAAGGTGGCTCAGTGGTAGAACGCTTGCCTTGCATGCACGAGGCCCTGGGTTCGATTCCTCAGCACCACATAAGCAAAAAGAAAAAAGCCGGAAGTGGCGCTGTGGCTCAAGTGGTAGAGCACTCAGCTAGCCTTGAGTTGAAGAGCTGAGGGACAGTGCCCAGGCCCAGAGTTTAGGCCCCACAATCGGACCCCCTCCCAAAAAAAATAGAGTGATTTGCAATTAATTTTGTCAACAATAAATCTGCTCAGAATCAACTACTTCGTAGAGTCATATAAATTTTTGTATACTTATGGTATATATTAGATAAAACTAAAGTTTCAAAAGTACGATGTTTTATTATTAAGCTTAATTTACTGGAGAATCTTTAGGAAATGATATTACAAATCTGAGTAACAGAGGAAATGAATTAGATTTAGATTCATTTCAAAGACCGAGTATTTTCTTTTGAAAATGCATTGTAGAATTGAACAAAAGGAAAACATAGATTGAATATTCTTGATTCAATTTATTTATTACTTAGATACATCATGAATTATGATAAATTAAACAAATTTTTTCTTTCAATTTTTTTTATTTTTTCCCTCAAGATTCTCTTAAAAGTTCTTACATAAAGTATGTGTGTTTAACATATAGATGTCCATCTTCTAATTATTAAGGCTATTTTCTGGATTGGATCATTTTATTATTTTTTCAATAATATGATCCAATGCTTCATTTACTAAAGTCAAAGTACAAACCAAATTTGCAAAACATCAACATACTAAGTGTGAATGAATACAAATCCTAGCTGAGTGTCTCTCACCTTATTAAGGTCTTGAAAGAATAGCTTCAAAACGTGGTCAGAAAACAAAAAGGAGGACAAAGAAAATAATGTTATTAACAATAGTGATAACAGTATATTCATACTAGTTAATAGTGGCAATGGCATCATTAGAAATATTTTGGTTCGAGTTTCTATCTTTGGGTGGCAGTAAAGAATATTTCTTCTACTTTATTTTTGTAAAATTTTCTAACTCCATTTCACAAAAGCCAGAACTGGGACAGAGGATCAAGTTTCATTTTCTGAGCAGTAATAAAGATTATGTAATGAACCTTCTAAAAGAAATTAATTTGTGATAATCAAATCAAAATATCAAAATGAATCAGCGAAGTAAACTAAAATCTTGCTTTACTTTACTTTTTCAATTTTAACATAAAATGTGTGTGTGTGTGTGTGTGACAGAGAGGAGATATTAGGTAATAGTTAAGGTTCTTGTAACAGCATTTAGAATAAAAATGGGAAATCCCCCCCACATTTTCCAATAATCTAAGTTAAGTACTTTTTAAATTGAGTGGTACTCAATATTATCAGGATGTTTTTCAAGTGGGAAGTCTGCCATATTATTTTCTCACACACAAAAATTCCAGACAGTTGGCTTTCCATTAATTGCAGTTGATTAGAAAGTTGAAACTCAATTTGTATCCATGCCCAAAATGCAATTACACTTCAGCTTACATCTTTCCTAGTTGTGACAAGTAGCTGATCATCATTCTAAATCTGTTCATCTGATCTTCTATTGGATGGAGACTCCAGGGAAGGATGCAATTGCCCATGCAGCATTTCCTTTTCAAGCCTTTTTTTTTGTAGCTATAAGTATTCATGTGAATAAACAGTTACCAATAGACTTTGAACAGAACAGATTTGGGGAAGTTCTGTTTTCCTTGCATAAGAGGAAATGATTTGGTTTATCTTTCCCTTTCCTTGATTTGTAGTCTTCACTGTGACAGTGGCTCCCTTCAATCATGCAAACGAATGATACCTTATCAGTCACTCAGTACCACAGGACTGAGGGGAGGACTGACCAAAGAGAACTTCATTTCCAAGTGGATCTGCTGACCTACAGCTGCCCTGCACTATTACAGGAGGTGGGAAAATCTGAAGTGATAACTTTGCTCATGCATACCAAGCCAGATATGCAGAATATAGGGAAAGCTTTTTACCAGGGGATTGGCTTGCAAATCGAAGGGATGATCAAAGAGGAGAACATGCAGATTTTTTTTATTTGCTGGGGTGAGTTAACCTATTATCATCACCTTTCCTCAAAGACTTTTAAGGGCTTCAGCTGTAATGGTTAAAAAACATGAGGGTGAGATAGAAACACATAACGTTAGGCCCCACAAGGGTATGTGCCTTCTGTGTTCTTGTGGGCATGTCTAGCTAGCTCACTGTTTGGTTCTAGAATATTACAAAGGGGAGAAAGAAACTGCTGCTGAAGTTTGGAGATTCATTACTGAATTACTTATATTTCACCTTCCTAATGCAGAATCGGTACAGAAATAGAGTGTATCCTTGCCAGCGTGGCATGCATATGATGAGTAAAAGAATACATTTCACTTCCACTCTCACCTGCAAAGCTCCTTTCATAATGATGGAAATTGCTATAGATGAGCATAATATTCTGCAGGATGATGACCTGCACAAGTTTCCCATGGACTAGACTTTAGCTAGAGCTGGAAATAGGAAATATCTTTGGGCTAAGGTCACCAAAGTGTACTGCTAAACTTCTAATTAATAGTAAATAGATTTAGTATTTATGCTAGTGGAATAATATTGAGTATTGATTTGCCCCACCAAATGGATCCTGCCTAGAAGTGCAGATGAAATTTAACTCAGAAATGGCTGCAATCTTCAAAATTGCATGCATCTCCTCTTGAAGAGGTTAGATGCAAAACAGCTCACTTGATCATCACTTCCCAAATGTTTATGGGAACTGATCCTCCAAAGATGTGATCTATCTTTGAATTCTTCCCTCTTTTTTTAAATTAAAAACAAAGAATTTGAGGGCTGGGAATGTGGCTTCACGGTAGAGTGCTTGCCTAGCATGCATGAAGTCTTGGGTTCCATTTCTCAGTACCTCAAGTGGTAGAGTATTAGCCATGAGCAAAAGAAGATCAGGGAAAATGCCCAGACCCTGAGTTTAAGACCCAGGACTGGCAAAAAAAAAAAAAAAAAAGAATTTGACTCTCAGGTATGTTTCCTTAATCTTTAGCCTACCTTAAAGCTAAGGTGGTGAAGTTTCTCTTGGTACTATCACACTCAAAAACTAAGAATAAAGCCTGTTTCCCAGATGTTCAAAATGTCCGATGCCTCTTCCTAGATGAAATAAAGTGAATGAATGGTTACTCTCTCATATCTTTCCCACATCCCAGTCTTTGTCATCTTTGAAGTGGCACCATTTTCACCCAATTACCTACACAAAGGAAACGTCTGGGATATCTTGTTTCTCTCTTCATCAAACTCCAAATTAAATCCATGTCTTCCACTAAGTGTTATAGCAAGCAGAGCCGGAAGAAAAACTATTAAATGTTACCACCATATTAAGAAATAAATAATAAAGTTAATGAATCACAAAAGGTGAAAAAGAGTGAGATTTTGTCAAGTAGGCCACTTGATAAGATGCTATCGCTTGTTTTACTCCAGAGAGTTCTCTGAGACACTACAGTTTCCTTGTAGTTTTAGAAAACAGGATACAATTTTCCATGCCCATTCCTTTCCCATTACTCATTCTCACCTATTGTAGATTAAGGACTGGTTAACCCTTTGGCTGGTAAAAATGATACAGTTCAAATAATACACATGGACAAAAATCTTTCATCTTGCTTCCTGTATTATTTAACAAGACTGGCCCAAAGGGGAGGCCAGATATTTAATTGCACCACTAAGAATGTGGGTTCATAAAGAATAATGGGTGCCTGCCAGCAAGACAACACATCATCCATGTCTCTCACAAATGCCTCTGGTCCTGATAAATATTCTTGTCCATCTGATCAAAGGTGAACGGTGGCATTTTCTACAGTCATCTGGTGCAGAGCCCTCTGGCTCTATACTTCTTTTGAAATGGCAACTTATGTATGCCTCTAAATAAGTGATTCTGAGTAGAATTCTCAGATTCTGTACATATGCTTCGAATTTGAAAGAAGTCTTCTATAAAAACGCTTTTTATAGGAAGCATGAAATACCTTAAGATAACAAGCAATCTCAGGACATCCGAAAACTATTGCATTAGAGAACACTTTAAGAAGTTCAGGTTCCATTTGTCTAATATGTGATCTTAGCTGGATCAGGAGTAATTTCACAACTCACCTTGCCTTGGCCCTCTCTACATATGTCCATACTACAAGTCAGGGAAACAATGCAAAGCTTGTAAAACCTCCCACCATTATCCACTGAAACAGAAGCTAGGAAAACTTGAACTAAATGAGTTTCTTAGAACTACTTAACAACTTGTGAGGAAGACTTTTGTCAGATGTTCTACATCCCTGTGTTTCCAAACTATTTGTAATGAATGCATTTGATGACATTTCAGTAGCTTCCCTCACATATATCTGGCATTGTCTTCAAGCAATGCACCAAGGATCTATGAAACAACTGGAATGAGTGCCTATACTTTTCCAATGTAACAACTGGATCTTAATTTATAACTAGACCTCAATTAAAACCTAGTTGACTGACAGCTTCTAGACACTACCAATTATGGCAAGTCAAGGTATCTACATTAACACACTCAGGTTTTCTGTCCATCATTTTAATTGTGGCTACTTTTGAAAAATAACCTCTCCTGCTGCTTCAAATTTTATCAGGAGTAAGCTTGCCAGCTCCTTAGGAATTTCTTCTACTGTCATTCATGGCCTACAGAGAATAACTGTCACTGATTTTCTCAAAGACTTTTTATGACTACTTCCCCATTGCATTGTTTATCATTTGTATAATCAAGGGTTAGCTATGATTTCTCCAGGAGCACAGTCATATTGATAGGCCTTACCTAAGACATTAAAAGTTTTACCTCCCCGAGCTTGTTGATTGCTTTATTAATATAATGCAAGAACAAGTTTAGCATCTCCACCTTGTGTAATAGAGACAGTCTATGTCCTACATTCATAATTCTATCCCCAAGCATTTATCTTTGTGACTGATAAATTCATTCAGGAAGAGAATGTGAAAAATTTTTATTGTATTCTAGTTTACCTTATTTTTAGGCATTTTTGTGATGTTTGTTTTAGTCAGCAATATTAATTTGCCTTTATAATCTGATACAGATTATATTGTCCTACTTTTGAATACTAAACATTCAGAAATTAATAAAACAATGTAAATTAAATAATTCATTGTGGAATGTGAGGACATAAACATATCAGTAGTCTAATACAATAGAGCATTTATTTTTCTCTTTTTTTAAAAAACTATCACAAGAAATTCAATCTATTCTGCTTCTTCCTCCTCTCTATCATAAGAAGAGAACTTTAACTTTTTTTTTTCTCCATGTATCTTCATTGACAACAGAATCCACCTCCCAATAGTGGCAGGAGAAATATGTTTCTTTTTCAGTTTGATATTCCTGCCTGAGTTTTATCAAGTATTTTAACACTAAGGTCTTCTACTAGAAACCTGAGGGAACAGTTTAATGTTGTTCTAAGTGATGACTAATGATCACTTCAGACTACCAGAAATATCCCAAGACAATTATGCGTTGGGGATCTTATTGGGTCAAGGACGCCTAAATATACCTACTTCTGAAATTATATTAATTTATAATGAATATAAATTTTCTCTCAAACCAGTTTTGAGAAGTAGACTTATTTCAGAATGCTGGACTAATTTTGTTCAATAACACAGTGAAAATATTTTAGGAAATCATTTTTTCAATTTGCATAGTCAAGTTATATGAAAATTTAAAATAGAGATAATATTTCTGGGTTAAACATTTGTCAGAGAATGACCATTCTTTTAGTGAAAATTATTCTTAGCCTTCCCACTGCTTTATTGACTAGATTAAAATTTTATACATATCTTACAGAATAGGTATTAGAGAAAAGAAAAGCTGCTACTGCTGAAACTATTAAGCTAGTAAATTTATTTGTATTTTGAGGAAAAAGAGATTGAGTCACAAAAGTTCAAAAGATTTGTACCTATGAACAGTACTAGAAAAGTGGGCAGGAGAAAAGAGAGGAAGACTTTAGAATACAATGCAGGCCTGCAAACAAGAAAGACGGCTCTGAAGTAAAGACAGTTCTAGTAGTCCAACCTCATTCAGTCCTGGATTGTATTATATGGATATGCTTAGATAAACTATGGTTGACAACTTGTCAAAAGATTACAAAAATGTATGTTTGAAATATATGACAATTCCAAAAGATCCTCATTGTTTTTAACAATACTTGATAATCTGTTTTGGTTCTTCATTCTTCCTGATAAATATTCAATGAGTTTGAAATTATTTTAAAAATTCTCATTGTTGAAGTCATACGCTTTTTGCTCTTCAATTTCTTTTTTTCTTTTCAATACTTTTGTAGGAAATATAGTAACTACCTAATATGTCATATACATGTAGTTGCAATGTCTTCTATGTTGTGATTTGGCTTTTGATTCCGTGATTCATTTTCATGAAAAGATATTGTAATATTAAGCACGTTTTTTCATTTTTTTTTTGTGCCAGTCCTGAGCATGAACTCAACTGAACTTGAACTCAGGAACTCAATACTGTCCTTGAGGGATTTTTTGCTCAAGGCTAATGCTCTATTACTTGAGCCACAGCTTCACTTTTGAATTTTTAGAAGTTCATTGGAGATAAGAGTCTCACAAACTTCCCTGCCTGAGCTGGCTGGAAACTAGATTCTCAGATCTCCACCTCCTGAGTAGCTAGGAATGCAAGCATGAGTCACTGACTCATGGCAATGTATTTTTGCATATATCTACATATATGCCTATACAAAACTATGACATATAATCAAATTGTCCTATATTAAAGTAGTGATCTTCTTTATTTCTACACTAAGCCTCCTTTAGGAGCCATTTTTTATTTTTCCTTTTAGAATTAGACATCTTTAAATAACAGCAGCTTGTCATTTCCCTCATTTATTATCCAAAGTAATACATGAAACCAATTCTTAACAAGTCCACTATTGCCAGCGCACCCATCACTACTCTACTTCCAATTTCTACCCCAATTAAATTGCCAAACATCTTTTGAGAGTATCATTCCATCTTTTCAGATGGATCTAAGTAAATAAAGAAGTGATCTAAGTAAATAACGAATTTCAGAGACAGAAGTAATGTGCCATTATAACCATGTCAAAAAAGTGTAAACCTTATCACCACTGAAATGTCAGCTATAGAACTTCTTTGTTTTTGTGGGATTAAGAGCAACAGGCTTTCTGTGTGGCATGTATCTTGAAACACCATAGTTAGAAGCCGTAAGAGCCTTCATAATGCTCTATCTCATAGAAATTGTGGCTTACATGCATCCAAATGCTTCATAAATATACCAGGATAAAATTTTGGATGTCAACTGTGTGATCAGAACAGTGAATTTTGTTTCATCCATAAAGTCACAAATTGAAATGTCACATACTAAACGAGAACCCCTGGGAAGCATTTTGTCAATGAAAATTGTTTTCTTTGAAATAAGTACCCCTTGCAGTTAATCAGCCATAATTATTTTCTTGTGAATTTATAGAAGTGTTATCATTTAGAATTCTGCCTTGTGATGGAAGAGACCTCAGATTAGCAAAGGAAAGCAACCTATCTTCAGTGACAAGCCAGGGAGAAGCTGTCTTGGCTAACAACTAGGCCTCTTATGTCAAGATCTGTGAGTTGTTTAATGGTTAGCAAATGGTGCAATTCCAAGAAGGCATGCTTTTCATTTTTAGAGGTCTCTTCAATCACAAAGCTGACAAAAGTCACTAACACCTGAAGGCCACAAAATTAGCAATTATTTTTTTTAAAACAGCCTAAAAATGATAGTATAGGCACTTTCTTTTCCCATCATTACTTTTATAAATAATATTTTCTACTCAATAAACTCCATATTTTATAAAATAGATCCATGTAGAAAGGTTTATATCGTACATTTTCTACAGGAATATTGCTATATATTCAATTATTAGTTATTAGGTTTTTCTTTCTTTTTGAATTTTACATACACAAAATTTAAGATAAGTACAACTTCGTGACTTTATTAATGATCACTTTTTAGTCATAAACAAATGCATTATGGTTATTCAGATACATAGAGAACTATGATACACAATCATAAACATCTAAATACAAATATATGTCCATTACTCTACAAATAAATAAGCAAAATAATGAAAGCAGTAAAATTCTAATTAACATCCTTTTCCCAATTTGGGTGATTTTATGTTATAAATAAATTACCGTGTGTGTTTAAATTAGAGTGATGTTGTATCACACCTTTCATATAAGTCTTTAACCTCTTTTTGCTGTGATTCCAATTATCCATGACAAATTATGCCTTTTTATATGATTGCTTTATAAAACATGGAATTACAATGTAAGGCTTCCTATCTGATTAAGTTATTTCTAAGATACAATTGTTCATAATTTTTAGGCTGTGTCAATAAGTATAATGCCATATACTCATTTAAAAATGTACTTCAATTATATCAGTAAAGTCAAATTTATATTTTAATCACCTTAAATATATAATCAATTCTACATTTTAAATTAGATGTACTATCAAATTCAAGTTCGATTTTAAAGGATAGCTATACCAATTATTTTACAAGATGATACTATCATTGAATGTTTACTGCAGTTTACTGCAGGTGATTGCAAATTGGTACATAGAGTATGCCATGAGGAGTCATGGAACTCTTCAAAATGTAAAAAAAAATGTATTATAGTTTTTATTTGGCTCCTTATTGCAAAATAAACTTTTAATTTGAATTTCACACAGGTTAGACCAGTGACGAGACACCAGTTAGGTGTCTGGTTTGGGATGTATCTCAGTGGCACAGTATTCACCCAGCACTTACAAGGCCTCTTGCCCAATCAAGCAAAGCATGAAGAAGAAAGTGCTATTAGTAAATTGACCATGGTGGACCTCACCATGCCCTCCACCGACCCAAACACATACCCTACTCCCTTGGTCATCCTAGCTGGTTCCAAACTCATTCCTTACCCTTCGTATTCCAAGTTCTCGTGATTCCCACATGGCTCAGGCGTCCCCAAAACCAGCTCATATGTACTCTATTCTTGAGTCCAATTTCATACTTGCTTCTTTTAACTTAACTCTTTCCTATACCAAATGCCAGCTTGAGCTCAAAACATTGCAGACGGTCACTCCAGTGCAGCAATTCTGACTTAGAACCTGCTCTTTCCACTCAAATATTTCTGTGTCCTTCAATCTGAGTCCCAGTCTCAGGTTAATTTGATGAGTTCACATGACTAAATAGACCGTTTGGTTATCCAGTAGGGAGAAGGACTTTGGGGGTCTGAAGATAAATAACTTCAAGATCTTGAACTCTCTCCCCTTCTGAGATAACTCTTGTAAATAGGATAGAAGTCTGGGACCTGTCTTCTACTTGCTGCCTGGGTAGATCTTGTCTTAATTTTATTTTCAAAAATGCCAGGTCTTTCCACCTGTGGGGAATCTGTTACCTGCAACCCCTTTAGAAATAATGGCATGGTTCCCAGCCATTCTGCTTAGTATTTTGTGATAGGATTCTTTGTTTATTTTTTGTAAATCATAAGCTCGATATTTCTGGATTTCCCGTTTTAGGTTTTCTGTTTGTTATTGCTGTCCTTGAGTTTCAGCCTCTATTTTCTCCCTAAAGCCACATGTCTGAGATTTTTTTTTCAGATTTGGGAGATAAGGGAAAGTGCTTATTCTTCCTGACATATCATTTTTATCCAATCTTCAATTTTATAGTTTAAGTTGAAATATGTAATTTATCAATTTTACATTTGAAATACAAAATCCTAATTGAATGATATTTAAATGGAGCTCTACTTTAATAGGATGAGATTATTCATTCAGTAATTACTATAACTCCATGGTGGGCATTTGCAAATTGGTACAAAGAATCAGTGTACTAAGCCAAGAGCTACTCATGTGGAATCCTGGCATAAACTGTGGGATCCTCTGTGATGAAGCAGTGTCCTCCTCTCTTTGCTGTTTTAAATCCTGGGAAATTTCATTTGCACAACATAAAATGTCACGTGCCCTTTACTGAACACAAATAGTATACAAAACACAATCCCCTTGGCTCCTGCCTTTTAAAGAGTCTACGAAGTGATTTTTGCTATTATTTTGATTCATCACTGAGACTTCAGGCCTGCCTATCAGCTCAAATCTGAACCTATGAGAGCCATAGCCACCCCTGGTGGGTGGAGGGGGGGGTTGGCGGGGAGATGGTAAGGGATGGGAAAGGGAAACAAAGAGGAGGCAACAATGCTTAATAAGAAATGTACTCATTATCTTGATCATGTAATTGTAACCCTTCTGTACGGTATTTTCACAATAAGAGAAAGAGAGAGAGAGAGACAGACAGACAGACAGACAGAGACAGAGACAGAGAGAGAGAGAGACATAGCCAAATGTAGACATGTTTGCCTAACAAATCTCTGGCAATATCACTAAGTCCCATTGTTGACCGGTCTTTCTTTCCTTGGCCATGTGGAATGCTCCACCCACACTTAATCCTTCAGATTCTCTTGTAAAAAGCACTTTTTTAAAAAAAAAAACCTATATGCTTATTAAATTAGGATGGGAGCATCAAATTTTCCCCAGATTTTCTGACTGCATTCCTGGGAACACAACATTTCTGTAGGTCATGTCTCTCTCCTCTTTGGCAAGCAATCTTTATTTACTTATTGGTTTTCATGAAAGTCTCACATTTTGGCTACAGGAAACAACTATTCCCACTTCCCATGGCTCTCTATGGCTACTATTTAATTTATTTTCAAAATATTTACTGATAAATCATTGTTTCACCTATAAAGACAGGGCTATCTGAAAAGGTTTAGTATGTAAGTAATTAATTTGATTTACCTTTAACTAAGTCCCTTAGACTAGATCTAGCACCATTTTTGTAATGTACAGACAACTGTTATCTTCACTTTGGAACTCAGACAAGAATCTGACTCCTATGTTTTCACATTTTCTGTGATGCCCATAATCAGGCATTTAAACATATGGGTTTGAAACCATAGCTTTCTCATTTCTACTTTCTTGTTGAGTCCATACTTTTTTAAAACAAAGTCTTAAAAAAAACTTCATGTGAACTTTCTTCATAAATTTGTAGCTATATAGTCACATTTCATTCTGTAAGTCATCCTTTAGACTACTTTTTACCATAGGATGCTATACTCAATAAAAGGCAATAAAAGGGTTCCCTTTTTACACATACACACTGCAATCAGAATGCATTATTTATAAACTTGGATTGCCTGGGCTTCTAGCCATAATGCACACATTTCAATCCTTGAAAAATTACTGTTTTTAAAAGTTGATTTTATTTTTTTAAAAAGGTACGTAGTCTAAGTTTTCAATGTGTATACTTAGACTTTCCTAAGAGAGAAATTTATCACTCAGGGAAGGAGTCTCTAGTGACAGTCTGCCCTAGTCCATCACTGGTACAATGGAACTTTAATAATATATTGCCAAGTGTCACATATCAAAGAGCTCTGGGGCAAGGAGACAAGTCACTTTAATCAATTATTAGTGCCATGTATCATCACAGTGACATTAGCTAGCACTCCAGAGCACACACGTGTATATGAGAGGTTATACCACCATGATGTTCATTAGTAGTATCTTTGCATGCAAGGTGAAGATAAATAAGGTTGTTAAAGAACTCCTCCAACATAAGTGCGGCAATTTCAATGCTCGCATAAACAGTGGCAATTTTGTCAATTACCAAATGGAAATGTTAGCATAACATGTTCTTTGAATTCTTGAGCTGTTTGAAAATAATACTCATAACATTGTAACTGATTTTACTATCTCAAGAATGCACTTGATTGGAAATCATGATCATGGCTAATGACTATTTTTAAAATGAAATTACTTTGAGTGACCTATTCAAAAATACACACAGAAGCACTAAAAATGAGAACTGCCAATTTTTCTCCATCTTTTTCCTCTTTAGAAGTCTTATACATGTGTTTATCTCTCTTGAAACTTGCTTCACATTTTATATTTCAATTTAAATGTCATGATCAAGAAAAATACTTGATGCTCTCATTATCTTGATAAATATATTCTTATTCTAGTTACTGTAAAAGTTCAATTTCATAATAAAATTCTACCATGAATACTTGTTTTAAACACAGCTGTATAACAAGTTATTGCTTGCAATTAGAAGAGAGAATATTGAAAATAGAGACTCTAGAGGCAGAGAGTGTGGTTGGCAATGTTTTTCTTCCAATGACTGGTCACAGAGGCAATCGGGACCAGAAATAGTGATTACATTCAGACAAACTCTAAGCCTTATTTTTATTTCTGCTTTTTATTTTTTTTCAGGATTAGGTTTTGAATTCAAGGCCTTATGCTTACAATGCAGTCAAAGGCATTCTACCACTTAAACCATGTCCCTATTCCTGTTTGCTTTTGTTATTTTTTTAAAATGAGACCTTAATGTCTGATGGGCTGACATGGACCACTATCTTCCTTTTGATGCTTCCCCCTAGCTGAGAGATGACAAATGTATGCCACTGTATTAACTTTTAATTGGTTGAATTAGGTCTCATAATTATACTGATATCAATCCCCTGAGTAGCTAAGATTGGCTTGAGACACATAACCTGGTTCATAGAACTCTTTCAGTAGGGCTGACCCTTATGGGTGACCTTCCCTATTTTCTTGGAATTCTACGGTCATCCACAACTAAGGGTAGTAGATAATATATATTTGTACATTCTAAAAAATGGTGTTCACTAGATTTGAAGATGTCTATTTTAAAACTAAATCCAATCCTCTATTGTATCCTATGTACATCTATGCATATATTTGGTAGATCTTCCTCTCTATCTATCTCTGTGTGTCTCTGGCTCTGGCTCTGTTTCTATATCTCTGTCTCTAGTCTGCCTGTCTCTCTGTGTGTCTGTGTTTGTCTGCATGTTTGTCTGTAGGTCTCTTTCTCTCTCTCTCTCTCTCTCTCTCTCTCTCTCTCTCTCTCTCTCCACACATGAATTTCCTACAAGCTGCACTAAGTCCCTGATAACATTTTATTTCTGCCTTTTATCATAAAATTTTCTTCCCAGAAGGAAAGTATCCCAATGTCTAAGTTCTCTGATTTCAAGTACTTCCTGAATTTCAGCATTGGTCAAATTTTAGACATTTTACAGTGAGCTATAGTTCTTTATGATAATGTTTCTGATTCTTGGTACTTATAAGTCATTATGCTTTTGTCATTTTCATTGGTGGAATCAAGAATAATGCTTAAGATATTTAAAAATGCAATAGGCAGCTGTTTTAAGACATTCTGTTTTAGCTATGGTCACATATAAATTCTTGAAAAGAGAGAATGGGGGTGGAAAGCAACCTATTTAGTGATTTGCACAGGTAGTGTAATCTTTTATCTTTCCTTATAACAATTTTTCTTTTTTACTTTCTTTTTCCTCTCCTTTTTTCTTTTTTCTTTTTTCTCTCTCTTTCTTCCTTTCTCTTTTTCTTTCTTTCTTTCTCTCTTTCTTTCTTTCTTTATTTCTTTCTTCTTTGCTAAAGGCCAGTGCTTTGGATCTACAGCTTCACTTCTGGCTTTTTTGGCAGTTAATTGAAGATTAAAGTTACCGGATTTCCTGCCCAGGCTTACTTTGTACGAAGATCCTCAGATCTTAGCCTTTTTAGTAGCTAGAACTACAAGCATGAATTATTGGTGCCCAGCTTCTTCATTATAAACTATCAATCATCATTGAAGTGATATCTATACATTTTCCTTTTTTCTATTATGTTCTGAATTTTCCTCATGTCTGTACTCTATAGGCTGTAGTTAAGATTATTACTAGAAATCAAGACGACAGATATGATCATCTCTCTGTTACCTTAACCAACACAATTTTCTTTTCTAATATCAATACTGTGATTTGTATATCAAACATTCTCTATTACTTCATCTCTTTTCTGCTTGGTCATTGTCACAGTCCTGTCCTGCATTGGCTTTCACCTGCCTGACACTCTCCTATTCTGAGTGTCTTTTCATGATACCTTTTCCTCTCTTCTATATATGTGTTCCTGTGTAACTTGACTCTTGGTGCTTTCTTTTTCTCTTCCTGGCCATTCTTGCCTATGACCTTCCATTGCCTACATTTTGAGTACTATTAAACATTTATCTTCAATCCCATGTCTCTTCCATAGGCAGGCTATGTCATATTTAATGCAATCATCTCTATGTTTTATACATTTTCTCTTATCTTTAATTCTTCTTCAATACTGAACTGTCCTGATGCTCCTGAAAGGGAGGGGAGTTTTGACTGCATTGAAGCCCTTTTCTATTTCCAGTATTCCTTACTTTTGCTTTTGCCTTCCTGATTACACCTAATGGAATCAATGTCCTTCTCACGAACTTTTCTCTAAACACTTGTAGACCTATTTCCATTCCAGGGAAAGGACCCTAAAGAACTCTATTTACTCTGTTTTATCAACTACCATCCCTCTCAGCCCTGAAGTGGAATAGTCTAAAATAAAAGAATCTCTCTAAATGTCTGAGGAAGGACTGTGTGCTCTCATACTTCAGGAACTCGAGAAATCATATTTCTATTGCCTGAAATGTATTTCTTCCTACTTTTCTCCAATGTTTTCAGGCAATTCTTATCTATCCTTCAAGGTAGATTCAAAATCCATGTCTTTTAAGCCTCTTATACATAAACTTATGCTAGTTTATCATATTTATGCTACTTAAAATCACCAGATTTATCAACAAATCACTTATAATTTTTTTGCCTTTGATGAGCTTGATGGTTCTGAATCCAGTCTTTTGTCTTTGTGTCATCCCAAGAACTAGCTATTGCCTACAAAACAGTACAAAGCATGGTAGAGCTTCATTCTGTATTCACATGTGCTTCCCAATCTCCCATTAAGAACTAAGTTAACAGTTGAGAATCTGACATCCTGAGGTTCCCTTCTATGTTACTTAGCTTTTCATTGCTGTAGTACAATACTAGACAAAGTAATTCAAGCGAGGAAAGGTTTGCTTTGACCCATTGTTCCAAAGGTTTCAGTCCATTGTTCTTGGTCCTACTGACTGTGGTGAGGCAGAATGTTACAATGGGAAGGTGATGGATGAACACTGCTCACCTCGTTTCAGCTAGGAAACACAGAACAAGAGAAGAGCCAGGGTCCCAATATCCCCCTGGTAGTACTGCTCACAATGGACCTTCTTCCTATTACTAGGCCCCACCACTTAAAGGTCCCATCATATCTCAGTAGCCTGTGGCAAACAAACAATAACATATAAACTTTGAGGAGACAGTTTAGATCCATATGACAATTTCTCACTCTGCAAGTGTCACAGACCTAACAGAAATAGAGAACATAATAGATAATTAATATTGTTAGGAATTATTTTTAAAGTATGTAAAACAAGAAATGATTAAAGAAGTAATATTCTTATTTCGGTTCGGACATATTAGAGAGTAAGTAAAAGGAAAACAAAACTAATTTATGTTTGGGATTAAAAATACTACATTCCCTATGCTGGAAGATATAAAATAACTTCAGACTAAATCGAACTTTCAAATTTCTATAGCTTTAAAATAAATTAAACCACTTTATAGAAATCTAAACTTGTAACAATATACCCCATAATAGTTGACTCTCTAGAATATTAGAGTTCATTGTTAATATTTCCAAGGAAGCTAGGCTACATGCCAGTACTTTCTGAAGGAGGTAAATATTTTCTGACGGAGGTAAGAGAGATATGGAATTATTCAATCTTCACTTCATATATTAAGGATAGGGTTAGAAAATGTGATAAACCTCCATAGAATAGATATCATAAGCATATGAAAATGTAGTAGGAATAGATTTCAGGTAGTGACAAATTCATCTTTTTCATTATAAAAATATAAAATATTGTTTATACTTTGTTTAAATAATGATACATAAAGATAATTATAGTGAATTAAAGGGCACTGGTTAGATAGAGCTTGATAATTAAGACTCAAGGTATAGGAATTTTATCATGTCATTTAAGAACACATTTTGTTCCTAAAGGTCAACACTAAGAAACTGAGTCCAAAGGCGTCATAACAGGACTCTTTGCACTTTTATCTCTAATTTCTTCAATCCCAAATTCTTGAAACCCTACCTTGACCTCCTGTGTCAGCTACTTTTCTGTTTGGGCTCAGCAGCCAGTGAGTATGGAAGGCATAGCTTTGATCCAGTGGAAAATTTAGTTCTCCCCAGAGATTAGGTTGTCAGTCAAGAGTATAGAATACATAGCACTTGTCAGAACTAGTCACACATAAAACAGATTTAAAATAATAAGACTCAGTAACTCTCCTCACTGATTCCACCTCCATATGTTAGTCTCACTGTTTGCAGCAAGTCTCATTTCTAGAAACGTAACCCTATGTATATGAGCAACAGAACATTTTCATTTTTCTGTCTAATCAAATCAATTGGGATAAAGTTAGAGGCCGAGTTTCAACCAATTGCCTTAGCAAATGTGATAATAGACACCAGTAGATTGGAAGAACAATCCCAAGGGATTGTATTGCATGCTTATACAATGCTAAATATCTACATCAAATTGAATTTGCTGTGAAAATTAATTTCTTTTAAACCACTTATCTCTTGGGTGCCAAAGGAATTTCAAACATCTGATTTTTTTCTACATAATTCAATTTACCCAAAACTATGTAAATCTGAAAATCTGAAGTTACTGGAGTATCATTATGAACTAAAATATTTCAAGAAGATAAAAACTTTTTTGGATATAACAGTTTCAATAGTAACCTCAATTTTTCTATTTCGGATCAGGGTATGTTAACATACTAATTATTCCATCTACTTCAAGACATCCAGTCAATTATTCTAGAAATTGATGAAGATAGAAAATGAGACAAAACAGAGATGTTCCTTCCATTCATAAGGTTTAAATTCCAGTGATAATCTAACAACAAATGAAAATTTTTTAAAATCCTATATAGATACCTGTGATATATTTCATGTTTCACTTCCTATGATGCAACTTAAAAAAATCATTAGAGTAGCCAGTATTGAAATAGCCATGTGAGAATACATTCACTCAACAAACAGACTTACACTGTAACCCAGAGTTTTTAGAAGTAATGCTTTTTGTCTTACTTGGGTTATTTTTTGTTTGTTTGCTTACTTCCTGAAGAGATTTCTTACAAAGTCTAAATTCAACAGAAGTACAAGGAATGGTACAATAGCCTGTAGCTGTGATTTCACAGTTATTACCCTCCCTAAGCCTAAAGAGAAAAACCAGATGAAGTGGTCCAGCACTAAATGACCAGTGATCTTATTCCATGGCACAATTAGTCTAAGTAAACTTCACAAGAAGGAATGTAGAATGGTAAGTACACTGGCTTTGCTTTTCTCTCTCACTCAGCTATCAGAGCTCCATTGAATAAAGCCAATGGAAACTCAAAGATTCATATGAATCTCTTCAGGAAGAAAGAAAGATCAAGAAGAGGCAGAGTGGATCTGGAGGAGCAAACAGAAGAAAGTCATCAGTTTGTCAATATCTTATCAACAGTTTTATCATCTAATAATATCGCCTCAATGGACTGGGCATATCTAAACAGTCACCACAGCAATGATGGTAGAGAAGGCATTTCAAAGGGGATTATATTCAGGCTGATGCTTGAAGAATGGCAAATTCTCTGCCAAATAAAAATCAACAGAGGTGACATCAATGACCAAAGACCCAGAGTAGACAATACTTGTTTCTACTTAAAAATGGAACCCTCTTGCAAAAAGTCTCAAACAAAAGAAGTGTAAGGTATTTTCTCTAAAACACGATTTACTAGAGTTATATAAACATGAACACAAGTGTCACAAATGTTTGAGAAATAATACATTATAGATACCATAAAGTAGAAAATTCAAGTTAAGAATCTAGTTGAGTAAAAACCATTGACAGAATGCTATCTGAACATTTTTGGAGAATATGCCTAATTAATCACATTTGACACTGCATTGAAAATCATAGACATTCAGAGAATATTTTGACGTATGCTTTCAATTACTACATAAAAGGTAGTCATAGGTCTCATCTTAGCTGTGACAATGGCATTAAGAAATTTCAGAAAATCACTGCCTGTCATCACCAAACATGTCTTAAGGTCAATGGTATGGGAAAGGGTAAAAACAGAACATCTAACATCTAATTCAGGTCAGTTTAACATCTTAAGTAAAACATCTTCTGTAGGTACAGATAGAGGTTTAATATAATTAAGACATCCCCTCTGCCCTGAAGGAGATCAATTCAAGTAGTGAAGTCTGAAAGGTATGTAATTATCTGTAATAGAAGACAGTGAACATTCAAAGGACAGGCCATGGAGAGTCCAAGAATAATCTTGGAAATGACACGCGAGCTGGTTAACCTTTCAGTAGCTAGAATTAGAGATGAGAATCCCAAAGAAATAATAACTACAATTCAACAGTTGAATACATGCAATATACTATAAGAATAAGAATTACTCCAGCACAGAAATGGCGGGACAAAGTGAATCAATGCAGCAGATATACTCATTGAATACTAAGTTGAAATGAACTCCACAACTTGTGGGTAGGGATGGGAAGGAAAAACTGGGAGACAGTGAAGGAAGGGGTGCCATTATCCAAAAAGGAAATGTGCTTATTGTCTGACTTATGAGACTGTAATCCCTCTGTACATCACCTTTAAATTAATAATAAAAATATTGTTTTTAAGTTGCTCAGTAAAATGTAGGACAATGAAGGAGGTAGTTAAGAAAATCAAGGTCCTTACCTTGAAAATCCTGCCTAAAAGATGAGTTGGGGAGGTGGGGAGGGAAAGGGTAGTAGGAGAAAAACAAAGGAGGAGGAGGTAACAATGCTTGATAAGAAATGTACTCATCCCTCCCCAATGGTATTCCTGCTAATAAATCTGTATACACTTGCATACTACCCAAAGTATTTATTTATATATTTATAAACAAATTCTAGCTTTCACATATGAGAGAAAACATGTAATGTTTGTCTTTCTAGGGCTGAGTAATTTCACTTACCTTTTATCCACCCATTAGAAAGAATGATACTGAATCATTTGCAAAGAAATGGAAGGACTTGGAAGACAAAATTTAAATTCTTAATTGAACCTCACAGGAGGAAATATCCATTCATATATCTCTAGTTTATTAATATGAATGCAAAAACATTAAGTTACTCTTTCCCAGACCACAAATTAAGACTAAATTTTTGTCTTCAAAACTCCAATCTTTCCATTTTCAAAATTACAGAGGTAATAACTGAACACATCCTTGTAAATAATTCAGGAAATTTCCTCTTGCATTGAGAACATTGTAATAGTATCTCTTCTCAACTAACTCAACTAACCTACAAAGTATCTCTGTAAGGTGACTGAGAGTGGAGGAAACACGTCGCACACCTGTGATCTACTGTGCTGAAGAACTGAGGAAATTTGGGGGTTCCACATGTTTCAGTTCTTTCAGATCCTGTTCAGTAGCTGACCACCATGTTGAAGATTGAGACTGAAGGTTATTTTGTGAATCCCAAATCCTATTCTTACAGCTCTCAGTATTGTCTGTCAACAACCCCCAAAAGCCTTGTGCTTACAAAATATATGTGTTTTAACTGACAGCATGAGATTAAAAAAAATCTATCATTAGTGAGGTCATTGTAGGTATAATCTTCTGCAAAATACAATTGTAGCCAACTCATTACACAAAACTACAATGGATTTTTCAATACTCAATTGAAAAACAGGTGCAATGTAGTAATGTGTTCACTAAATTTAACTTCACAGAATAAGGACTTCTGTCTTTATGTATGGAGGGCATTGATTAGGTCACTCGTTAAATTTAGTGTCTTGAGCTGAGAGGAGGATGTTAAACTAACCTCTGTAGCTTCATGATCACAACTCTGGAGTATGACCCTTTCTGCTTTCAACTCAATGCAGTCAGTTCTCAATGCAGCCTAACGATGCCTCCGACTGAACTCACAGTCTCATACTGTTCAGAAAATTTCTCCTATATGTAGAATAAAAGAAAGATATGAAAAGATAACAATTTTGAGAGCAAGTCTTGACAAAGGAGGCTTGTTTGGAATGGAAGAAAATCATATAAATGGGTAAGAACTGTTGGGAAAAAGTAGGCTTTGCTCAACAAAGGTCAAGAAAGAAACCCCTTTAAATTTCTGACAATAATGACATATAATAACAATAATAATTATTATTATAGTAATTATTAGTATATATTGCTGACCTTCCATAAACCTTTGGCTAAGTTTCACTAACTTTCTTCACTTGTATTTTATTACTGTAACACAACGTAAGGAAGTCATTTTGTTTCATTCATAGGTTAAAGAAAAGTATTAATAGAAGTGAAACTTTTAATTCAGGTTCAATGTGTATGTGTGAATAAATATTTTGCTTTGATGAAAGATAAACATACTTTATTTTTATTGTGCTTGAGATTGAACAGGCTCTTACCCATAGGAGGAAAGTTCTCTACCACTGAGCTCCACTCTCAACCCAGAAGCACTCTTTTTTGAAAGACACAGTGGTACTTCTGCTTACATGTTTTATGTATAGGCTTTCTCCCACCCAGAGTCTCTATTTGGAGAGAGAAGTGATGTAGTAAAATTGGAATCCTGTAGCAATTCTGGGAAAAGGCAAGGAACTGTTCCAAGGCCATCTTTGAGAGATTGTCACTCTAATGAGTGAAAAGTGAGAATCCTGGAGGCAGCACTAGCAAGAGGATTGACAACTAAAGGGCACAAACTATGCAGTAGCAGCTGAGAGAATGGGAACTGGCCTTACACTGACCAAATTCTGGCATCTAAGATATTTAAACTGAAGAGTGACTTGTTCTCTCAGTGCTTTATTTTTCCACAAGAATGATTCACATTTACTTTTTATGCAAACATATAATCACATTTTGCAAATAATAGATAACATGTATAAATCACAGCCACTGTTAAAAGAACTTTATCTCTTATGGCAACGTAACACAACCAGGCAGATGTGTTTTTGTGTTTGACTAATTTCCATATTTGCAAAGTGATAGAACTTGAAGTTGAGACTAGCTCTTAGTCTATAATAAACACTTAGAAAATGAAAGACAATGATGGAATAGCTTTAACTGAAATTCTCCTTTGTTACTCAACATGTAACTCTTAAGCTATAGTCCTAAGCATGTGGACAAACCAATAAAGAGTAGTTGTTATAACTCCTTTTGCTATGGGAGAGAGTTTGTCAGACAATTAATTTTAAAAGAATGATGCAAGACAGAAAATAAAAAAGAAAACAAAAATTAAAAACTCAACTGGGAGAAGAGAAGGGTTAGGAGGGATGGGTGACAATGTTGTCAGACACCTTGTATTCATACACTGTTTTTGTAGAATGGGAACTTCTTTGTTCAACTACTTTAAGATAATAATAATAATAATACAAAATGTTAAAAAATTAAAAACTTCCTTCGAACAAGATAAGTCACCCGAGTTAAACTTTCTTTTCCCTAAGATGTGAAATCTCCTGTTTTTCGCCTTAGTCAGTCATCAGGCTTTCTCTGATATGGGCATGCTGACATGCATCTGTCATCCCAGCTATATGGGAAACACAAATAGGAGGATCATGGTCCAGGGTAAACTGGGCAAAATTATAACAAAAAGACGTATTCAGATCATTTAGAACCCAATATTTTTCTAATTTCTACAATAACTCTCAAATTTTAGAGTGTTTATAGGTACAGTCAATTATTTCTGACTTTATAAAAATTACTGGAGAATTTTCCAGTTTTTCTCTGTGTATATTTATATACTATCAAAATTATGTACCTTTAGAAAGTCTGATGGAATAGCAAGTCCATGTATCTTCAGGATATGAAACAAAAACTCTGCACATGAATATGAAAAATGAAGGATGTATTATAAAATTATGTCTTACAAGTCGTATGTGTTATGTACAGGAGACAAGCACATAAGGCAGGGATTGTAACAAGGCATGATCATTCTCAGATTGTGCATCAGATTTAAAGTATGTGTTGATTGCTAACCATCTTTAAGGAAATGTGGCAGGAAAAATATAGTGATATGCAAGAGTAAAGTGAGACTTCACCTATTTATGATTGAAATGTATCAGTGCTGTTGTTGTCATTCTCTGATAAGTTTTTGTTCTTCAATGGGCACTCAGACATTGGTGACTCAGGGCTAAACTCACTTAGGTAGAGACAAAAGAAACAGCCAGTCAGCATATAAACATGTCATTCTTGTCCAATTTGCTTAAGGATGAGTAAGGCTAAGAATATTTATGGCCAACTGGAAGTATGCCACAAAGATTCTTGAATGTGTTAAATCCCAGCATTAATTAAATTGTAAGTGAGAAAGCCACATTAACTATTTTAGATCACAGGGCACTGTTTAGTACAATGCCAAGCAATAATTTTCTGACTTTGACCCAAGTGACCCATTAGAATTAATGACATTTCAAAAATTGCTTATTTTCTGCTATAAGTTCATGGGAATGTGGACTGAGTAATTATCTAAATTGTATAAAGTGACACTAGTAACATAAGAGAGGAAAGTTCATTGAGAGATCTGGGAAAAATAATTAATTGCAGATTAGAATAGTTGGATGTGTCATTTTAAATCATCACCATGGGTAAGCTCTACCAATAGAGAAAACATATCCAGATCACAGACATCCTGATTCCAGAGCTAGTCAATGAAATATTCATGTCATAATAATGATCATATAAAGTAATGATTATTGAAATGAACTCCAAGGAATGGAAACAAGAGGTTTTTCTAATATACTGTTTGCAGTTATTTCTTTTTTCTTTCTTTCTCCCCCTTTAGTTTATTCCCTCTTGTCATGGATTTTTTTATATTTCTGTACCCTTTGTCCTGTGTATAAGTTTATCTTTGTCTTGTATATAAGCTTATCCTTCCACTGGAAAAAGGAAGGGGAATAACAGAAAAGATGTAACAAAGGGTGAACCAATGCAACAGTGATAGTCATTAGACACTATGTTGGAAATGAGGGGAAAAACCCCTAAATTGCCAGATCACACTGACAATTAAAATTCACCACTGGAATGCAAATTTCCAGATAAACTCCCAGCACACTCGTGCTAATGGCTGACCCTATGAACTATCATCACTAAGACCAACTCCATTGATCTTTTAGTTGACAAGGGTCACCTGAGTCTGCAAAGCAGAACTGTCCAACTGATTGCTTCCAAAGTTTTCATTCACCGAATTGTATAAAAAATAAAATAGTGAGGAGTGTTACTTTGGGATTATTTGTTATGTAGCAATAATATAAAGAACAAAATATGATACCCAGAAGTGTACCCTAAAACTTGTAGCAATAAGTCTGGAAACCCATCAACAATGGGAATAAGAAAAGCATTGAGACACATTGGGAAGTGGGAAAGGAGGTGAATGTGGCCATGGAAAACAAACACCAGGATAGGCTGGAAAGGTTTCTTTAAACCATTAAATGTTTCATTAAACCATTTTCTTAGCTGTAATTCCAATCACCATGTTGACAGATGTTGTTAAACAAAATGAGTAAATTACCCATTTCATCTCTATATAATTTCCTATATCTGTAAATTTACTATTTTTAATATAACATTTAATTAAAAATTTTTAAAAGGAGCAATCTAAAAATTCACATGGAATAATACTAAATCCACGAATAGCAAAAAAAAACGTAGCAGAAAAACAGTGCTGGAGGAATATCAATACCAAACTTCAAACTCTACTATAAAGCTGTAGTTATACAAACAGCTTGGTCTTGGCACATGAAGAGGCTTGTGGACCAAGGGAATAGAATTGAAGATCCAGAAACAATCCCACAAACATATAGCCATGTAATAAAAAGCCTTATGGCTTTAAAAGCATTAATAATACATAATCATCACAATTTTATAAAAATGTAGTAAGACGTTGGAAACTATATTCTTGCCTTAAATGCTATCTTGAAATTGTAGATTTTGTTAGGTGCTATTTTGACATTATTCAGGATGTCAGTCCTTCTATGTTCATTTTGAAAGCACTGTATAGTTTGTCAACTATATAGGTTCAGATGGTTTGTCATATTAGTTTCCTTTCCAGTTGATTTTGTCAATCAAACATTAAATGATCCCCAAGATCTATCACCACTTAATCTTTAATAAGAGAACCAATATATCAGATGACAGAAAGACAGTCTCTTTAACAAATGATGCTGGCAGAATTGGCTATACACATTTAGAAAACTCAAGTTAGATCTTTATATATCACTCTGCACCAGAATCAACTCCAAATGCATCAGAGACCTCAAAGTAAGAGCAAATACCCTGAAAATGTTACAGGAAGGGACAAAGGATACACTGGGGCTCCTCGGCACAGATTGAAACTTCCTAAATAAAGATTTAGAAACACAACAAAGCAAACAAAGGCTAGATAAATGGTATTGCATTAAACTGCAGAGCTTCTGCATGGCAAAGGATATAGCTAGGCAAAGGACATAGCTAGACAAGATTAATTGGGAGAAAAATCTTCACTACTAGCCAACAGACAAGAGCTTCATATCAAAAATATGCGTATTGCTCAAAACATTACTGCCTCCCCCATAACAAATCCTCAAAGAAACAACCACTCCACTAATAACTGGGCTAAAGAATTAAAGAGAAACTTCTTACTTCACTTAACATAGGTTTCATGGTTTCTCTTATTTGCAATCACTAGTATACATCTAGGATAATCTTACCAGACAAGCAGAAAAGGTCAAAGTTATGTACATATGACCATATAAAATGATGCTAAACAAAATGAACCCCAAGATATGGACACAAGAAGTTTTTTTCTTTGTTGCTGTTTTTAATGCACTATGTGAGTTTCCTTTGTTTCTTTTGTATGTTCTTCCTCCTATGGTAACCCCTGTTGTCACTGTATTTGATTCTGGTGCCCTGCATCTTATATACACATTTTTCTAATTTGGGGAGGGAAAGGGAAATAGCATAATGCTGAAACAAGGATACAGGTTGATCCATTGTAACAATGAAACATACAAGAAACTATATTGAAAACAAACTTTACAACTTCGAGGTGGGGGGTAGTGAGAAGTTGGGAAGGTAAGGCGGGAAGGGACAGTAGGAGAAAAACAAAGGAGCAGGTAACTGCTCGATAGGAAATGTATCATTACCTTACTCATGTAGTAACTATAACCCCTCTGTACAATATCTTTATAATAAAAAGTTTTAAGCTTTAAAATTAAAAAAGAGACTTCTCTGGAAAGGAAATAAGAATAGCCAGTAGCTACATGAAGAAATGTTCAACATCACTGGCCATAAAAGAAATTCAAATCAAAACAACATGGAGAGTTCACATCTCCAGAATGCCCATGATCAAGAAAACAAATAATAACAGATGCTGGTAGGGCTGTGGCCAAAATGGAAGGTTACTACACTGTTGGTGGGAATGTAAACTTGTTCTACCACTCTGGAAAGCAGGATGGAGGTTCCTCAAAAGACTACACATAGAGCTCCCCTATGTTCCCGCAATTCCACTCATGGGCATATCCAAATGCTACAAGCACAGCTATGTTTATTGCAGCATTATTTACCATAGCTAAGATATGGAACTAACCAAGATACCCTTTGGTAGATGAATGTATCAAGAAAATGTGTTTTACACACACACACACACACACAAACACAAAATGGAATTCTATGCTTCCATAAGAAAGAATGATATTGTCCAATTCATAAGGAAATGGAAATGGTTGGAAAAATCATATTAAGTGAAGTAATCCAGACCCAAAAAAACACAGGCTCCATGGTTTCCCTTACTTGTAATAATTAGTATATTCTAGGATAGTCCTAACAGAGGATCACAATAGCTCAATCACTATTATGTATGACTATACAAAATCATGCTAACCTAAATGAACTCTAAGAAATGGAACAAGAGGGTTTTGTAATGTATTGTGTGAAGTTATTTCTTTTTTCATTCATTTTTCCCCTTTGGTTTATCACCTGTTGTCACTGTTTTTGATTTTGGTACCCCATGTCTTATACGTATCTTTATCTGACTTGGGGAATTGAAAAGGAATCATAAAATGGTGAGACAAAGAATAAAGTGTGAACTAATGCAACAGCAATACGCACAAGACACAACTTGGGGGTTGGAGTTAGGGGGAAGGGAAAGGGGTTAATATTGTCTGACAATAAATTTACTCATTACCTTTTTTATGTAACTGTAACCCCTCTGTACATCACCTTTACAATAAAATAATATTAACCAGTTTTAAAACCAAATGAGTTTAAACTACATGCTTTGACCAATGAGCAACAAATTATAGATTTCCATTGGTAAAATAGGATTTATTGAACAAATGAAGCAGAGAAAAATGTATCAGGCTCTGTACAAAATTTGATCTATTGGCATATGTTTTGCTGGCATGACAACATACCATCGATAGGGTTGCTTAACCAAGAGAAATGTATTTTCCCACAGATCTGGAGGCTGAAAGTCCAAGGTCAAAGGTGCCAACACTAGTCAAGTTCTACTGAGGACTCTCTCCAGGGTTTTCATGTGTATTCTCTTGCCCTTTCCTCACACGTCTGTCCTTGTGGATGTATGTTGTCTGTGTGCTGATCTCCTCTTCTTTTTTTTAAATTAATTTATGTTATTGTGATTATAGAGGTGATCACAGAGGGATTACAATTACAAGAGTGAGGTAATGAGTATATTCCTCTCCTATAGTATCTTCCTTTCCCTTCTTCTCTCCCAGTCCCTCCCTCTCATCTTCACCCGGAAATTGTATAGTTCACTTTCATCAACATCCAGGGTACTCCACTGAGGCACTTTTCCACCCTTTTTCCCCTTCTTAAAGTCAAGTTTAGTTAGAGTCCACTGATGTAGCCTTACTTTCCTTTATTTCACTTAAAAACTACATCTCAAAATATAATTCAGTGCTCATCTGATCATGGTCTGACACTGTAAATTATTAGGTAATAAAGATTCTAAGATGTAACATCCAAGTCAACCAAAATCCAGCACAGAAGAGAAATCAACAGCTAGAAATTAAGAAATTCCAAATAAAAAAAAAACAGATTTCAACAGTATTTTTGGAGCTGAGAGTTATGATAACCATTATTAGAATTTTAGGAATGAGTCATTATGTCAAAATCTTATGTATGTATACATGTACTCAAATATCCATGGCAATTAAAAAGCACACACAAAAACAGACTTACAAAAGGTTCTGTTCGTGCCTTTAGTAGTCTGTCTCTTTTAGCTTGTTAACTATGTCCTTTGCCATGTAGAAGCTTTTTTTTTTTCTTTCTTTCCTTTTTTGCCAGCCGTGAAGCTTGAACTCTTGTCCTGGGTGTTGTCCCTGAGTTGCTATTGATCAAGGTTAGGACTCTCGTACTTGAGCCACAGCACTACTTCCAACCTTTTCTGTGAGTTAATTAGAGATAAGAGTCTCACAGACTTTCCTGCTCAGGCTGGCTTTGAATGTCAATGTACGGATTTCAGCCTTCTAAGTATCTAGGATTAAAAGCGTGAGCCACCAGTACCCAGTTAAACTTAGTTGGATGCAATCCCATTTGTTGATTTTCTCTTGTATTTGCTAAGTCCCTGAAACTTTATTCAGAAAGTTCCTGCTTGCGACAAGAATTTCCAAGTGAAGCAAATCAGGCACAGATAGATTCATGTTTTCTCTCACATGTGGAAGCTAGATCTAATTTATACATATACAAATAAACACATACAAGTTGTATGCAAGGTTACAAAAATGTCTTAAATGAATGATATTTGCTAGGGAGAATTCAAATGATGTAATTCCTTAGAAAATGAATCCACAGTCCCACAGATGAATTTCAAGAAACAGGCACATGAAAGCTGTGAAAGTAGACACAAGGGGAGAGGGGATAGATAAATGGAGAACAAGGGGAAGAGAATGCAGTCATAATATTGATTACATACAATATAAAACAAGGAAAACCAAAGCAAGGAGTTGGCTTTAGAGGGATGGGAAAGAATAATGAAAGAAGTAATATGGATCAAGGTATTGTGATTATATAAACTTATTTGCTGAAAGGAAACTACTTTGTACAACTACTTAAAGACAATTTTTTTAAAAAAACTACTACTACCTAATTAAAAACTAATAAAAAATTTACAAACACTAAAAACAATGTACTTGGGTACTTGAAATTATCAAAGAACTCCAACAAAAGATGTAAAATATCATTTAGAAAATAGGCACACTGTATTTTATAAAGTGAAGTTATATATGCTTCAAGACACATTATGAATATTTTATAATGATCAGTAGAGTAGGAAGGGATAGTGCATTAATCAAGAATATTTTATTGTTCAAATGCCTCTAGGACAGGCTGCATAATCCAGTCAGTATATGTTATACATTCTAAACTCTTTCAACAGTAATAGAATACTCTACCACTGAACTCCCCATGCATAATACATGCAATAAACTTACTGAGATTTAAAATCCTCTGTAGGCTGTGAACTTATTCCAATGGAAAACTTTTTTTTAATGTAGTTACTTTTATGCTTTTTGAGCAGTCAGCTTGACAAACTTGAGTGACTTATCATCCCATGAAGCCTCTGACAAACTTTGTATCCCATTAATAAATGCACTTAATGTGGACAATAATTTTATAGTGAAGAAATTAGTTTGAATTTTATCAATAAGCTATTTTTTTCTATCATTTTGCCCAAAGTCTCATGTTAAAAACTCTCTTGTAACCCAGTCTTTAAATTTCTAAAAGAAGAATAGAATTAGATAAGATTAAATAAGATATGGATCTATGGATCCATCCATCCACAACCACACACTCTATCAGTGTTAGAATAAGAAGATGAAAAGTGACCTTTTATAATAAACACTAAGTCCTTCTTCAGATTAAAATGTTACATATTTTATTCCAACAGTTTAGGCTATCTTTATTTAAAAGCACTCATTGGTTCAGGGGACACCATTCACACATAATCAATACCTCAGGACATTTATTCATGGTTACAAGAGATACACAAAATTCCTCCATTATGATTGCGACTTGGAGAAGAAAAAAAAGTTAATTGTCTAACAGCTGTGTAATTTCTTCAGTTTGTATTTCCTCATATAACCATGGTTTTTAACTAGAAATAGACATAGAGGTAGACACTCTGTATCATTAGCATTACCTAAGAGTGTTCAACTTTATTTGGTTTGACAGCTACAGTTAGGAGAAAAATTCTCCAGTTACCTGAGGTAATATTGTGAATACTTCTTTCAAACAAAACTGTGTGACCTAAGTGATCTTTCTTCATTTTGCCTACCATTGGAAGAGAGATGTAACCAAAGGACAAAAGGTGTAGGAGAATCACAGATTGTGTCTGAGAAAAGAAGCTAACATGATCTTAGGGGTGTAAATACAGTCCAACCATTCAATTTTCCTTTGTGCCTTTCAAGAGAATTTCAAGTGCAATAGGCCAGCAAGAACCATTGACCCCAAAGTATAGTGCAGTATTATCCTGTATAGTGTGGATCAGACAAATAGAAATAGAAAATGTTTCTGATATATTATTACAAACATGAAATATGTGGTAGAGTGTGAGAAAATGAGAAGCAAGAAAAGAGGTTCAGAGCTATAGTCTGAGTTGAAAGTGTTGTCTTTAACACACATTACAGTAGAATTTTAGTATTATTCACCTTGATAAAGCTCAATTTATATTGGCTTTTGATTATAAAATTTACTAGACTTTTCTGGCAGGTTATAGATGAAGCAGTTACTCAGTTTAGTTTAAACTAACATTATATATGTATTATATTTATGTTTCCACAGACTTACATTGAAAGAAATTTGAAATACTAGAAGCTAAATAATCATTGTATAAATATCTTGACCTTTTGGATCTGTACAAATAGTCTTTTGAAAACTATGATACAAAAAGAAGAAGAAAACTCTGATAAATTTCCCTCTTCAACTACTTCTAATGGGCATATCCCAAAAAACTGAGTTACAGTGTCCTTGGATGCCTGAACTGCTCTCATGTTTTGGATTTTAAGGTCTCCAGAATATCTCAACCTCAAAACAATAAACCCAGCAGGGCGCTGGTGGCTCATGCCTGTAATCTTAGCTACTCAGGAGGCTGAGATCTGAGGATCATGGTTCAAAGCCAGCGTGGGCAGGAAAACCCATGAGACTCTTATCTCCAATAAACCACTAAAAAAAAAAAAAAACAGAAGTGGCACTGTGGCTCAAGTGGTAGAGCGCTCTCCTTGAGCTAAAGAGTGCAAGGAACAGCGCCCAAGCCCAGAGTTCAAGCCCCACCACAACCAAAACCAAAACAAAACAATAGACTCTCTTTCAAGATGTTATCTTGCTATTGTGCCCTCCCAAATAAGGGCAGTAGAGAATGAATTGCTTTTCTCTTTCTCTCACTAAATTTAGCCTTCCCCACAGGAGCAGTCACTGTCTTACAAATCCTTCCACTGGGCTTATAACATGGGAAATGTGGGTTTGTCTTGCAGCTATAATTGTGAATCTATAGCCTGGGTGAGTATTTTACTTTATAATGATTTTTGTTTGTTTTACCTTAGGAGGGTTTTTGCCCTCCCCAGAAGCCAAGGGGAGGTTTATTGTGATTTGCTACTTTCCTATTGCTTCCATTGCTCTCTGTTTTTTTGTTTGTTTGTTTGTGCTTGCTTTATTGTGAAAATACCATATAAAGGGGCCACAATTACATGGGCAAGATAATGAATACATTCCTTATCAAGTATTGTTTCTTCCTCCTTTGTTTCCCCTTTCCATCCCCCCTCCTGCCAAAGTTGTAAAGTTCATTTTTTGACATAACGACTTGTACATCTCATTGTTGCAATGGGTCCAACTGTATCCCTATTTAAACAATTTGTTTTTGCCCTTCCCCTCCACAAATTATATCAACATCAAATACAGTGAAAGCAGGGGTTATACTGTGGGGGAGGGACATACAAAGCAACAAAGAAATAATCTTATAAATATGTTGGAAACAATCTCATGGAAGAAAAAACTTTTGAATACTTATCTTGGGGTTCATTTCACCTAACATCAACTTATCTGACCTTTTCTGCTTATCTCAGACATATAATAGCTATTGCAAATAAGGGAAACCATGGGACCTATGTTTCTTTGGGCCTGGCTTACTTCACTTAATATTATTTTTTCCAAGTCTTATTTTTTCCAAGTCATTTCCTAACAAATGGAGCAATGTCATTCTTTCTGATGGAGGCACAGAATTCCATTGTGTATGTATACCACATTTTCTTGATCCTTTCATCTACTGAGGGGCATTTGGGTTGGTTCCATATCTTAGCTATGGTAAATAAGGCTGCAATAAACATAGTTGTGCTGGTAGCTTTAGTATGGTCTTGTTTGTGATCATTTGGGTAAATGCCCCAAAGTGGGATTGCTGGGTCATAGAGGAGCTCTATGT
Source organism: Dipodomys ordii (assembly GCF_000151885.1). Classification (NCBI taxonomy): domain Eukaryota; kingdom Metazoa; phylum Chordata; class Mammalia; order Rodentia; family Heteromyidae; genus Dipodomys; species Dipodomys ordii. The sequence goes on from NW_012267250.1 coordinate 6,632,814, forward strand.
GGAGTCTTTTGAGGAACCTCCATACTGCTTTCCAACATGGTTGAACAAGTTTAAACTCCCACCCACACTGCAGTAATGTTCCCTTCTGTCCACATCCCTTCCAGCATCTGTTATTATTAGAGTTCTTGACTATAGCCATTCTAACTGGGGTGAGGTGGTATCTCAATGTTGTTTTGATTTACATTTCTTTTATGGCTAGGGAGGTTGAGCATTTCTTCATATGTCTATTTGCCATCCTTCTTTCCTATTCAGAGAAGTTTCTCTTCAAGTGTTTAGCCCACTTATTTATTGTGCAGTTGTTTCCTTGAGGATTTGTTGTTGGGGGATTTAATTTTTTGATTTCCGGGTATATTTTAGATATGAGACCCTTGTTCATTGTATAGCTTGTGAAGATCTTTTTCCAATCTATGGGTTTTCTATTGCTCTTGCTAGCTATGACCTTTGCCATGCAGAAGCTCTGTAATTTCATGCAATCCCATTTGTCCAACCTTTCTTTGATTTGTTGTGTTTCTGGGTCTTTCAAATGTTTTTTTTTTTCTTTCATGTGATTGTTTCTAACAGATTTATAAGATTATTTCTTTGTTGCTATGTATGTCTCTCCCCACAGTATAACCCCTGCTTTCACTGTATTTGATGTCGGTATAATTTGTGGAGGGGAAGGGGGAAAACAAATCGTTTAAGTAGGGAAACAGGTGGACCCATTGCAACAATGAGATGTACAAGTCGTTATGTATTACAACCTTGGTGGGTGGGGGGGTCGGGGAGGATTGGGTGGGGGGGAGGATGGGAAGGGATGGGAAGGGGAAACAATGGAGGAGGCTACAATGCTTGATAGGAAATGTACTCATTATCTTGCCCATGTAATTGTAACCCCTCTGTACAGTATTTTCACAATCAAAAAAAAGAATATTTCGGCCTGTGCCAAGGAGACCTAGGGCTTCTCTTATTCCATCCTGTAATGTTTTCAGAGTATCTGCTTAATCAAAGCTCTCTGTGTTTTTTTTTTTGCTGATCTGAAACCCATTTTGTGACTCCTGATGCAATTCTTCCTTTTCCTGTCTTTTAAAGTCAAAACAATGGATCCTTCCAATCTGCTAATTCCTTAACTTACCTTCAGATTTTATGAATTGAAGTTTTAAGATGAATCATGTTATAAAGCTCTAATAATTTAACACCATGTTAGGTGCTTGTCAGCTGTTATTCTTTGGCTCTAACAGATAAGTTTTTCTTTACTATTCGCAATGCAAATATACAGAACTTGAACATAAAAAGAGTCATTTTGCTGAATCTAATGGTAAGAAATTACAATTGGCAAGTGGAACTTTCTAATATACAATTGAAATAATCCTTATCATACAGTGCTTTTGTAAAAAAACTAAAATATTTGTGGAACATTGTGTATTTCAAAATTTTTTCACATTTAATTTTCTTTAGTCAATGAAGGTTGGTATTAAAGATTAAATATTTTATGTAAGTTAGCTAGAGTCAGGTAAGTATAAAATATTCTCAATTTATAGCTCAATAGTCCATACTGCTTTCTGACCAAATAAAAAACATAGCAATACATTTCTAAATAAATAAAAACCACGAATCAACTCACACAAATGCAGTAGATTATGTTCCCTTATAAAATATTGGATTTTTAGTCAAATAATCAAAAATTTAATAAGGATCCCCATGTCAATTGATCCAAAGTTGAAAAATTGTAATATTACTTTAGATAAACTTCTATTTTATTATGTGAATATTTACTGTCTAATGTTATTAGTTTACCTTTACTTCTCAAGATGTCATTTCATTTAATATCTTCATGCACAAATAATATTTATCCAATAGAAAAAACCAGGTTTTCCAAAAATATTTAAGTCTTTCAAAGGTACTTGAATGTTCATAGGCTTCCTATGATTCTATTTTCAAAATAAATGTATAAGTAGTTTGTAATGAAAAATGTTTTAATGCTTATAATAAATATTCTCTTTTCAATGTATTCATATTTGGGAGTTAAGAGTCTACTAACATTTTTTGCATTAGTGGAAAGGAATAAATCTTTCCTTTTCTTGGATATGTCCTTCCCTGCCTTCTTAAGAGTTATCAGCTGTGTTCTCAAAAAATCCATATGCTAAAATCCTGTTCGCCAATACTTCAGAACTCAGTTGTATTCAATCAAATGAACATGTCCATAAGTGCCATGTCTAACAAAGAGTTCAAAGGGGTGTGTTCTGATTCAACTTGATCTGAAGTATCTGGAGTATCCTCCATAGTATACACAGAAAGAAAGATGTCCATGTCTGCGCATAGTTAGAAGCAGCCAGGTAAGCCAAAGAGAGAAGTCACAGAACAAACCACACCTGCCATCACCTTGTTCTTCCAGCCCCTAGAATTGTGAGAATGTAAATTTCAGTTATTTAAGCCTCTCACTTATTCAAGAATATTGTTATGATAACAATAACTCACTTATTGAAGTATAAAAATCTTACTTCCAGGAAAAGAAAAAATAGCAACTAGTTCTCCATCATAGGAAAAGGAGTTGGAATAGACCTGTGTCTCTGATCTAAGAGAATTCATGAAGTCCAAGACCTCCCTAGAATCCACTTATTTCCTGGCTCTTTTTCTCTAATCAAAGGCTCACTGTGTCATTTTTTTGCTCAGAATCCCTGTTTTTCTCTTGACAGAACCTCAGCGGAGCTGAAACCTAAGTAGATACCCATGTATTACATAACTGCATGCATCACTTTCCAATTGTTGGAATCTCTCAATGTCTGGGCACTGTACCAAGATGGCTTCCATTCACTGTTCTGGCAAGTACTGTTAGACAGTTAGCCAAGTTATAGGTGCTTATCATTGTACTTGATAAGAGCATAGCAAAGGACTCACTAAAGATATAAGAGGGTATGTAGCAACTCATGTCTATTATCTGAGACTGTTCTATTATTGGAGTCTGGCAGAAATCCAAGCTCTAGTATCTGTAGGCAAAACTGACAGATACAGTGAAAGGCTCCAAATTTGTATAACTAAAACCTTCACTTCTATGTAATTTTAGTGGTCAATAACTAAGACACTAGGTCAAAACTAAAGCTTGTGTATCAGAATAAACAAGAAATTGCTAAGCTATTCATCTGTTGACTTAAATTTCAGTCATTCTTGGCCAACAGAAGAGAGAAAACAAAACACAGGTATTTTCTTCTTTTATTCTGTCATGCTTTTCCTTTATTCTGGAAGAGTTTGAGAGATGGGAAAAAACATTGGAAGCATGCTTTATTCTTCATTTCATTTCTTCAAGTTATTTCTTGGTGCTTTAAGAGATAAGCAATACACTTATGTTGTCAAGGCCCTACTTCTTACTACATACTCCAGGAAAAAAGAAAGTAGGTGCAACAGGCAATTCATGGGCACATTTTTGAGTCTATATCCAAATATTGCTGGCATATTTGAAACTAACGTGCAGCCAATTTTTATAAAATGCTAACTTTTGTCAGATAGCACTTTTCTACTTTAGAAAGATTTCTAATCTGGATACAAAATAGGAAACATTAAAGGTGTTGGGGCTCCCCCTAATGATCACAAAACCAAATCAAGACTATTTTTGCTTTTACAAAAATGTATTTATTCATACCTCAAGTCATTTTTTTCCTCAATCTTAAACAAGTTAATCTACTTCCACCTGCACTTTGCTCCAAGTGTTCAAATATCTTAGTGACCTGGATTTTGAGTGTCCTGTGGTAATATACATTGTAGTATGTTCAAACTGAAATCATTATGACAGCACTTCTCCAAACCTGCATCCCAACCTAAATTCTCTCCCTTGGTGGGTTCTGCTATTAGCACAGCCAACAACTAGAAGAGATCCAAGTAGTATCCACTGTCATCATCTATCATACGAAGAAGTAGTTTCATTTCTCACCACAACATTGACCCCTAAAACTGTCCTTGATTCTTTTCCCTATCATTACCTGGGTTCATAGCTATGCTCTTTGCAACTATCCTTTATCACACTCAATTGTCTTTTCTTCACATTTGTAGGCATTGAAATGTTTTTGCCTTTTGAAAAACCCCTAATTGGTCCATAATGATCTGATATATTACTACCTTTCTGATGGTCAGGGAGGTAAAATAATAGATCCTGTAACAGCTATGACAGATAGAAGAATAGGAGATAATCTTCGCTGATTCTTTATTTTAAAAAAAAGAAACCTCAAGTGTTTTTAAATCTTTTGTAAAGTAGCTGTCATCATAAGTTTTACAGACATTTGTCTGATGTTAAATGAGGGACTGAAACTTCTACCAAAAAGATGAGACAATAGCAAATTTAGGATAATGTAGCAATTTTAAATATAATTTTAATAATTTTCATTTCTGACTAGTTTTTTTGAATGAACTTATTAATTCCAACATAAGGTTAATTTCTCCATCGTATAGCTCTTGGAATAAGACTGCTTTGTGTGTCTCATTATGGCTTGTAGAATGTGAGTTAAATTGCCTGCAGTTACCCTAAGGATCTAAAAACTTCAAGAGTTTAGTTTCCCCTTTCCCAAAGGCTTGTATCCTATCTCCTGTGATAGTGACATACAAGTAAATTCACAATACTACCTACTAAGTAGTCCTTACCTGTAAGATATCAAGAGGATATCTTGTGTTTACCTAAAAGTGGTCTTGTCAAGTTTAAATTGTATTTTGGCATTATTGTTTTAAACTGCATCAGGGGGTCCTTAACTCACAATGGCTCACCTATCATTTACATTATTGTGGTGAAAAAGCAACACATGTTTAAAATAAACAGCACATTAAAATTTGAATTTTGGTATTTTCGCTGGCAAGCCACACACGGAACAATAGTGTTTCCCAATGATACCCAGTGGCAGCAAGTTTTTGTTCCCTACAGGTCATGCAATCACAAACAAAAATAACCAGTGACTTTATAGTCTGCTGTGTGCCAAAGCTATGTTTGGTAGGTTAGATATATTTAATTAATTTCTGTTCTGTTTGTTCATTTGTTTTTTTCAAGGCAGTGTTCTCACTATGTAGGTCAAGCTAGCCTTGAATTCACTGTGTAGCAAAAGCAGTTCTCAGTCTCATTACTCTCCTGCCTCAGCATCACAGGTTCTAGGAGTGCAGATGTTCACCTCAGGAACATTTCTGATTTACAATAGTTTCAGGTAATGATGAGATTATCAAGCTGTAATCCCATTATTGATTGAGAAACATTTCTATTATAACAGTCTACAGAATAATTTCTCCTACACACACACACACACACACACACACACACACACACACACTTATAAGAATTAAATGCTATTAACAGAAATAATTACTTGTTAGAAATGAAAGCAAGAAGTGATGTTGGGAGAATCCAAGAAAAGAATCATAAACACCTCTAAAAATAAGACAATACCTAATGATGAAATTCTGTAAACAGTGGTCCTTTTAAGAAATTGTGTTTGTTAGATTAAAGGAAAGATTTATAAAATATAATGTTAGTATGTTAGACAATCTTTATATATGAATTCCAATAATAACATTGAAGTTAGTATTATTTCCTTCCCATTTTTTCCTGTTTTACATGTTTTTCAATTCTTCTGGACTTGGCTATGAGAAAATCAGAAATTTAGAGAGGAATGATAACCAAGGTAAACAGTTTCGCATTAAGGTATTCTACCCATTTCTAGTTGGTTCAATAAGAAATATGGTCCAGGAAATGGAAACAAAATTTTTCTTTGTTAAAAAAATGATAAGGGGTTGGGAAGGTGGCTCAGTGGTAGAGCGCTTGCCTTGTATGCATGAGGCCATGGGTTCGATTCCTCAGCACCACATAAGCAAAAAGAAAAAAAGCCGGAAGTGGTGCTGTGGCTCAAGTGGTAAAGCGCTAGCCTTGAGCTGAAGAGCTGAGGGACAGCGCCCAGGCCCAGAGTTCAGGTCCCACGACTGGACCAAAAAAAAAAAAGATAAGATATGGGAGATAGGTTTCAATCTTCTTCTAGAAATAACCACACATGATTCGTTGAAAAGGCTATCCTTGCTCCAATTTGTATTTTTGGTACCTCTGTAAAGGATGAGTTAGCTGTAGATGTTTGGTTTCCAGGTTGTCAATTCTGTTCTATTGGCCTTGTCTGTTTTAATGCAAACATCATTGTGTCACTATGGCTCTATAATATGTCTTGAAATTAGGTACTATGATGCCTCTAGTTTTGCACTTGCTGTTCTTTACTACTCAGAATCTACATAAATTCTAGGATTTTTTTCTTAGTGTTTGAGAAGGATGTGATTTTCATTAGATTACATTGGATCTTTAGGTCAATTTGAATAACATTTTATAAAATTCTAATTTTCCTAGTCCATGGGCATAGAAAGTCTTTCCATCTGTTAGTTTCTTTAATTCCTTTCATCAATATTTTATAATTTTAACTTTAGAGGTTCATAATGCTTCATTGCCTTCCTCTTTTCCTGCTCCCTCAAGTCTATTTCTATTTCTCTCTCTGTCTGTCTCTCTGTCTCTGTCTCTTTTTCTTTCTGTCTCTGTCTCTCTGTCTGTCTCTCTCTGTCTCTGTCTGTCTGTCTCTGTCTGTCTCTGTCTCTTCTTCTTTCTTCTCTGTCTGTCTATCTGTCTCTGTCAGTCTGTCTCTATTTCTCTCTCTCTCCTTACTTTCTTCTCTTTCTCTTCTTCTTCTATAAGAAAATGACTAATTGGGTTATTCACTTATTTGAGTGGAATGCTAAACTTCTGGAATTTTCCAAATAATACGGCATTTGACTATTTCATATTCATATTCATAATTGGGATTAACATTCATTTTTCCTCTCAGAAGATACTGTAGACTACATAAAAAAGCAATATATGAAAAATGATTATTTACATATTCTGATTTTCCTATGGTCTTAAATCAGTATAAAACAATAAAGAAAGATGGAAATTATTATAAACACTCTAGTTTTCTAATTTTCTATCATTTAGCTAAAGTTTACATTATAAATTTTTGTATCTGTGCTGTTTTCAATGTATAGTTAATGAAAATATGTAATATCAGAACAAAATATACCTTTGAAAACAAATGATTATCAAGAAGAAAATTTCATACTTGATTTTATATCTAAAATTGGCACAATTTGGTGTTCAGATATTATATTTATTGATATACCTCACAAATCAAGAACTGCTTTCAGCATGATTTTATGCAGATTAGTAACATAGTTTCTGCATAGAAGATTGCTTTCACATTCTCTGTGTATTGTTCTCTCTATGTTAAAATTGATATTTTGACTATTTCATCGTGCAGGTAAATAAACAGTACATTTGAGAAAACTCCTTGATGTAGAATTGGACTGCAATGTTTCAAAAATCTCACAAACTCCAGTTGACCCAATAACTGAAACTATTTCAAAAGGAAGAGAGAGACTTGAATGAATGGTTTTCAATTTCCTGAACTTAGAAGGGATGTGCCCCAGTGCATATTCCTTCCTTTAAAATGAGAAACTGTTTTATAATAGAGTCTGCGTGCTCAGGCTGGAACAGCCCTGAGATTTCAGTTTTAGTATGATAAACACCTTACAGTTCTGATCATTCTGGAAAAACCAAAGGAGTGCTCAACAGTGAGGAGAGTAATCATGGATAAAGAATTGAAATGCCTCATGTTAATTTGAGTTTAATGATGTTCAAGTTGAACGTGGAGCTGTAATTGCTTTTGCTTTTTTCCCTTTCAAATGCATAATTATTAAGAATAAGCTATTTATATCAATGGTTAATACTTGATTCTATCTCTATATAATTGTTACCAAATTAAGATTTTTAAAATGAGAGGAGTCTACTCAGAACACTTATATACATTTTCCAACTAATTTTAAGTTACATCCAGTAGTAAAAGTAAATTTGGTTACACTTAACTATATAGAATTATTACTTTTGGGCCTGTTTTTCCTTTCATGTCAATGAAAAAAAATCTTTGGCAAGGAAATGCATTTGAGGATTATAACAAGTGTAAAATAGCTGTGAATACCAAGTAACCAGAAGAAAAAGTAGTATTTCAAAACCAGAGGTATGTGTATGTAAAGCTTTGGAAAGAAAGAGAAAGCACACAAGAAAGAGAGAATATATTTTTATCATTTCCTAACTTTGAAGCAAATGTCAGCACATTTTGGCTATTGCCATGTTAACAAATCCTATCAAATATTCATGGCTTGACATGGTATCTTAGGCTATCTATAAATTTATTGCTCATGGATTCAGGAAGGGCTGGAGAGAGTCTTCTGTTTTCTGATGTATATGCTGTGAATAGCAATAATCATGGGAAGAGGATTCAGCACCCAAAAAGCTTCACTGTGCACTTGGGAAGTATGTTAATGAGAACAATTGGATCCAACCAGTCCCCTTCTATAGTTCCAAGTGTCTCTATGTGGTCTCTCTTGCAGGGTAGTTTGACATATTACCTGATGAGTCAGAGATCCCAAAGTGGAAATAGCAGCAACTGCTTTTGTAGCTTAGAGCTGGAATTGTCAGGAAATGAATGTTGTCCACTATTGTCTGATATGTCATAAGATAGTGTGTTTCCAAGCAGTCAATAGAATGCATCACTCCAAGGAGGACTTTAGCAAATAGTCCACCATCCATGTTATGTCTGTCTTGTCTACCATTTCTCTTTATACATGTCTAATTTCATAAAATGTATTTCTATGAATGTTTTCTGTAATTATAAGAGATACCATTTAGGTTGAATGCATAAATCAGTTACACTATGACTTTATCAGCAATAGTGTTAGAGGAAGAATAGGAATAACCTGAACATAGGTTTATTATGCTCTGAATAGTTATTTAAAAATTTTATTAGAAGATACTCAAATGATTTCTCTTAGCATTTCTCCAGTATTTTTGGACAAATTGAAAAAGCTCCATTAATCGGAACTTCAGTTCTATAAAGCCTTCAGAATTCTTGACAGTACATACAGCCTGCTTGTCTTTTTTCCACATACTTACATCTCCAAGAAAATATTTAATGTCAATCTGTCACCCCTACACATTGTGCTGACATACCTACAAGATACAGTGTCCTATCAGCTTATAATGCAAAAAAAATTCCTCATGAGAATTACTGGAAAATAAAATGAACATTAATAATATTGACTGAAAATATCTTATTTAGTAGTTCCTTGATAGATAACCACCCATCAAACTCCTTTATAGGAATATCTACAAATTAGATTTTATTATCCCTGTCATGAAGACTGACCAATTGAGGCAGCAAGAAAAAAGAGTGAGCAAAATTGCTAAGATCAGAATATTCATCATACATCTGAAACTGAACTCAAACCTAGGTCTAACTTTCAAAATCTATTGAAATAATCAGCATAGGTTATGTTACATTGAGCTCTTATTCCCTCACAACTAAACAATTGAAACCTCTATGGCTTATCACCACAATATCCTTCATAGATTGACTGAGCTCTTGTCTTCATTTTAGAATCCAGAATGGCAGCACTGTCTTTACGGTTTATGGTTATTCTCTTACCAAGAGTGAAAATAGATACCGCAACCCACCACACCACGTTACTCCTAAAGTGCCTAACTTGAAGGGGAAACTCATTCCCAGCTGCTTCATTTCACTAGCAATTCAATGAGTACTTACAGAGCTAGAGCAGAATGATAAAGCAGCTCTTTGTATTGGTTTTTTTTTCCCACCTTATTCTTGCCACAATCTGTGCTCTATATCTATTACATGCCTGGCAAAACTAAATTTCTAGTTGTGATCACTTTCTACATAGACTTGACTTGCTAAAATTAAAACATGAAGATATATGTCAATTAATAAATCTAAAATAAGTGATGAAATTGAAATAACAATAAAAAGCTGTGAAACAAACCAAAAGCTCAGGATCTGACAAAATCACCGAGGAATTCTCCAGAATTTTAAAATTAGAATATTGACCAAATTTTCCTCAAATTTTCCATGAAATCCAAAATAGAAAGAAAGAACACTTCCAAGTTTGTTTTATGAGGCAATTCAAAAAAGCAAGAATATTACTCTATCGAAATCTAGAAAAGGATGACAAAAAAGAAAATTATAGACCAACCTCTTTGTTGAAAATAGCTGTGATTTTACTCAGCAAAATACATGAACCAAACTTGACATCAAGAATGTCATACTCTGAGTATAAGGTTGGATTAATATACATAAATCAATAAACATACAAAGCACATAAACAAAAGCAAAAACAAGTATCATAAGATCACCTAAATAGATGTAGAAAATGCCTTTGACAAAATTCAGCATCTTTTATGATAAAAGCTTTGAAGACACTTGGAACAGAGGAAATGTACTTCAACATAACAAAAGCTATACATGACAAATCTGTATTCAACATTATACTAAATGTGGAAAAATTGAAATCCATTTTCTCTAAGATGAGGAATTAGATAAGGTATCCATTCTCTCCACTCTTATTCAGTGTAGTACTGGTATTTTAAGTCAAATCAATTAGTAAGAGACTCAACAACCCAATTAATAAATGAACAAATGAAAGTCATAAACAATGAAAAAGTACAAAATGGCCAATAAATACATGAAGAAATACTCCATCCTTTAGTAAAATAAATGCAAATTTATTTTATTGAAAAGTTTATTTTAATTTTTAATAAAATAAATGAAAATGAAAGTGACATTAAGATTTCATCTTACTCTAGTCAGAATGGCATCATCAAGAACAAAAGTCATAACAAATGCTGGTGAGGATGTGGGCACATAGAACCCTTCTACATAGCTGGTGAGAATGTGATTAGTGAAAGCAGTATGGAAACCACTATGAAGATTCCTCAAAAATTAACATCATGTAAAAATAAATCTGGATAGTTGAGCGTGAAGAATGTCAAAACACACTGAATCCGTGTGTAGAGATGACCTAAGAGAAAACTCAATGAAAGCTGCTGAAAAATAAAGAGTAGGCAGTATGGAGAAAGAGGTAGTAACTAACTGATTAAAATACAGTATATTCATGTATGAAAGGCCATGGTAAAATTCCTTTGAACAATTAACATACATTTTAAAAACAGAATGACAGGATTCCTTTCTGGAATGTGAGTATACACACACACACACACACACACACACACACACACACATCCCTTTTCACAACTAATCAGGGTTAAAAAAATTAATATAATTAGGGCTAAGAAAGATCATATGACTGTGTCTAATCCAATTTGTTTTATTATCCTTATAAGCAGGAGATGAGGACACAGTACTTGAGAGATGATCTTGTGAGGACAGGGGAAGGAAAAAAATCTTTCTCCAAGCTTTGCAAAGACTTCAGAATGAAACTTAAACCCATGACCACTTTATTTTGTGCTTCCATCCTTCAAAAGTATAAGAAAATAAATGTCTGTTGTTTCTGAAAAAAATATATGTACATGTGTATATATATGTACATATATAATAGTGAATTGTCAGCCTGGGCAATAAAAACCAGTATCAGGCTTGAAGTGTTTTTCTATTATGTTATTCTCATAGACAATTGTCCAAAGTTATTTTACAGTTTGAGTAGGGATTTTCCAGAAGCATGGAGATGAACAGCATCTAACAGAGTTAGGGTTCACTGTTAATTGTTAAATCTTCGTGAATTAAGTATTTCCCAATAAAATCTGGATATAACATTGCTTTCAATGCTATTAATTAGCAAACTGCAACTGATCAAAATGTCCTTCTTGATAATAAATTTAAAGGCTGATCATTTGTTTTCTCATTATTTGTTTATATATAAATATGTCTGCTGTTCTGTTTCAGAACTCTCTTTTAAAATAGAAAGATTGAAGTTTATAAAAAAAAGTAAATTTCACCAATTTCTACTTGACTGGAAGAAAAATAAACAGTATTATAATCTCAACAGGAATCTTTAGAATAGAAAATTCACAGTGTACATATGTCTTCACCATTTTCAAGAAATGTGGCAAGTTTTATATTTCATGGTTTGCAGTACTAAGTCATGCTCTGCTCTCTAATTGTACCCTTTGCTTTTCTTTAAAAATAATTGGCTTTTTTATATACAAAAGGATTATTTGAGTAAGCAAAGAGATCATATAAAGGGGTAATTGTTTGAAATTGTAAAGGAATCATGTCATCACAGGAATTCTACACAACAGCATTTCATAGTACTAAGGGATAGTACTATTTCCATTCATATTTCAAAAATTATAGGCCTACCAATTAGATGGATATAAAAGGTAGATACAATTTACAGAATGTCTCTATAAAGCCATTTTTAGAAAATATACCTGATTTTGAGGACACCTATGTCCTTGTTTATATCCGATTAATAAATTACTGTTTCAGTCACATTTTGGAAACTAGTGGGTCATGTTGGTCCCTAAGTTCTTCTACATGTCTATGGCAAGACTATCACTATAATAAATTTTTCTGCTCTGGATCTTAAGATTCTTTTCCGTGTTTTGCTTTTGAATACTTATAGAATCATTATGCTTTCTGGGGGTAATTCCATCTCAATACATTAGTAAAACTTTTGGAGCATTAGCTGCACTTTGGAGAAAAGACACCTGAAGTACTGCTTCTCATTGACTATTTGAGTGGTGCTGAATTCCAGAGAGATCCCCTGGGAAGCTCATGTTCACAGCAGAAAGTCTGAAAATGTTGACTTCAGACTACCTCATTCAGTGCCAATGTAACTTATTCTACAATGATTTATATTTCTCATAGAACAAAATTAAGGCTTTGCAATATACTTACTAATATGCTGCGTAAAGGACAGTTCATCTGGATCATTCAGAGCAAACGGTGATTACATTAGCCATATAAAGGCTTAAAGAATTCCTGATACAGGTGGACCCACTGCAACACTGAGATGTACAAGACATTATGTTGAAAAACGAACTTTACAACTTTGGTACAGGGTTGGGGGTGGGAGATATGAGAAGGGATTGTAAGGGGAGACAAAAGAGGAGGCAACAATGCTTGATAAGAAATGTACTCATTACCTTGATCATTTAATTGTAACCACTCTGTACAGTATTTTCACAATAAAAAAAAGAATTTCTCTTCCATAGTGCTTTAGTTAAACAAATAATCACTTGCCATTTATTATGTGTCAGACAGGGGCAAATCATGCTGGAAATTTACAAAAAATAAGATGGAAGGACTCACATGGCTTCTTGTTTCATGTAATTCACTCACCATAAAAATGTGGATTCGTTTTTTGGTGTACAAAGAATCTACTATAGTATATCTTGATTATCAATATTTCAGTGAATGAAAAATGATATGGCCTTCATTCAAAAGAAGTTACATATTATACTTGAAGATAAATAAATAAAAAGTGTAATAAAATGGAGTATATTTTATCCAAATATTACATCTATACTTACCCATCATTTTTCTGTTTTGATGTTATTTCAATTTCTGAATATTATTTGTAAGCTTTAACAAAAGTCATAAACTTTATAGTACTTCTTCTGTGAAATGTGAGTTTTTTTTAAAAGGAAGGTAGATTATTTGTATAGAGCCTGAGGAGCTTATAGGAGAAAAGACATTAAAACTTCAATACCTTATTTTGCTTTCCAGATTAAATCTTATCTATTCATTTTTAACCATTGAGCTGGTGTCATATAAGATTTGCAGACTGGAATACACTCAAGACCTGTTATCTCTACCTCCAGGGAATGCATTATAAATGAGATGGACAGCTTGACTAGTCATCTTGATACAGTGATGGATAACCCAAAGCCAATGTCTCCAGTCTTACCCACATTTATGTTTCAGTTGTCATACTAGTACTTTTTAAATGACATCAAAGATTCAATGTCTGAACACTTTAGAAACTTTCATGTGCTTGATGTTTGGTATAATTTGTGGAGGGGAAGGGAAAAAAACAAATCGTTTAACTAGGGATACAGGTGGACCCATTGCAACAATGAGATGTACAAGTCGTAATGTCAGAAAACGAACTTTACAACTTTGGTGAGGGGAGAGGATCGGGTGGAGGGAAGTGCGGGGGCGGGGCGGGGAGTATGGGAAGGGATGGAAAGGGGAAACAAAGAGGAGGCAACAATGCTTGATAAGAAATGTACTCGTTATCTTGTCCATGTAATTGTAACTCATCTGTACAGTATTTTCACAATAAAGAAAAAAGAAACTTTGATGTACAATCTGCATTTGTGTTGATAACTAATTCTTGAAGTATTTGGATATTTGGCCATAATAGTCCATAGCTGCTTATCACAGCAATAGATTGTTACTGGAGAGGACCAGACTTCAGGGGATTGAACATCCTCTTTTCTGACCTAAATACTTTATATTAGTGCAATTATTGCCTTATTCATGAACCATACTTTGATTTTTAGCCCAGCTGGAAGAGTGGAATTTTATAAATACCAGTATCATGCCTCTTCTTGGATTACTCACTTCCATGGCATCCTTTGCCATATAGAAAATAATCTAAATTCCTTATTCTCCTAGGAAGTCCCTCATCACAAATCTAATTTCTTATCATCTTGTCTCTTCCATTTTTCTTGTATTTATACTCCTCAGTTTTCTATGAATATAGACATGACATTTGTTAAGGTTCATACAATTGATGTGTTTTACAGCAGGGCTATGAAATATATGCCAACTCTTTTCCAGTGGCATCTTCCCAGAGTATTTTCAATGTTTTCTTCAATTCACTCATGTACTATAAAAATAATCTCCAGCGCATATTTGGCCTTGTCATTAAACTCCTTTAAATACTTCGAGAATTTTTTTCACTGGGTACAGTATAGCATTCAAATATCAGTCTGATATGTGAAAAATGCTAAATCCAAATCCAGTCCCCCAGACAATTGTATCATTCATTCTCCTTATAGGTATGATCTTTATGCTGTGCCAGAGTCTGTGCCAGTTCCCAGTTGTGTCATTATTTCCACAATTCTGCCTTCAAAATTCCAATTATACCCTTGCCTCAGTGCTCTTTCCATTCCATTGCCAGGATGTAGTATCATTATTCTCTCTTCTGTGATACTGCCACATTTTCCCAGAGTTTTGATATTGAAATTTTAAAAAGCAGTGTCATGATTACTGTTCAGGAAACTTCTAGAGCAATTCTGGGCTGCTGAAAGTGACATTCGGGTTTATATTTCAAGGATGCAACTTATTTCGATGCATTTATTAAAGTGAAGTAAGTTCACAAGCTTATGCCTGACTTGCAATTTGACACTGGAAAAGCCACTAAAATCAAAGCTTGGAAGACTCTTTGTTCAATTCTACCATTTAGATGACTCAAAGACTTTTAATGTTTTAGGGACTCATATTTAGATGTCAGGTCATTCTATGTAAGAATTATAATAGTCTAAAATAATTTTGTGTCATGTGACTTGACTCATTCAAATAGTTGTAATAACTGGTGGAAAGAAAAGAAATACCATCTTTTGTGGTTCTTTATATTATGTCATAAAAAAAGGTTATTTACAGAGTGAAAACTTTTGAAAATGAAACAGAAAATTAAAACTAAGAACAGTTACAAGAAATGTTCTTCTTGTAGGAAGAACTGTGTTTGTAAAGAGAAATTAAAGTGACATATCTAGAAAATTAATATTTAAGATGCCAGGTGACTGTGAAATATCTAATTATATAGTTACACGTTGTCAGTGAACCAGGAAGCTATTAGTGAGAAGAGACACACATTTATTTCCACAGATTAAAATTATCAGAACCTCTTATGACAACCTTAATTTTTCTGTAAGAAAAAGGACCTATTTATAAGTAAAAGATATGCCTTCCCAAATTCAGATTTAACATAAAATTGTTTTTAAAAAGCTTCATTTTATACTTACACATATCTTCAGCTCTTCACATATTGCACATTGTTTTCAATAAAGTATCAGAGGATATGTTTCTATTTATGTGGCAGAATTAGGATAACAGCCATGCCAGCCTGCTCCTAACTATGAGTTTTGGTCATTGTTCAGATTGATTGTTCCCTTTGAATTTGTGGCATTAAAAGTTAGCTTGGGTACTCATTATCTTGCCCATATAATTGTAACCCCTCTGTACAGTATGTTCACAAAAAATTAAAATTAAAATTAAAAAAAATAAATAAAAGTTAGCTTGAAGAAAAGAAGCAAAAAGTTTGTTGATGCTGAAATTATATTTCTGGGTTTTTTTTCTCTCTCAATCTAAGACATTCTCATCAATCAGTCTGATTTTGAGATGGCACTAATATTGGAAGTATTTCAAGTATGTACTTTCTTATATCACTGAGTGTGTAATTTTTAAAGCATATGGAGAAATTTTGCCATCTAAACTAAATGATTAGACAAGAATTGTTTGCCTTGACATTTCATCAGCATTCAGAGAATGTTCACAGTTCCTAAACAGAGCATTGCTTATAAAGATAGTAGCCATTTTCAAGCAGTATTTCAATTCAACAAGTCAGATTATAAGTACAATGCATTATGATCATAGTCAACATCACTCCTTCCATTATTCTCCTTATCTTTTCCAACCCCACCTATCTATATGTATTAGACATAACACCAATATATAATATACAATCTTTAAAGTTGTATAAAGAAGGTGCCATTGAACGAAGCAGTTTATGAATACAATATGTGACCAGTCTCACCCATTTCATCCAATATTTCATGACTCTTCTTCCCACATTCTTAATTTTGTTTATATATCCAGTTATTGACTGCATTCTTCCCCTCTTCTCCTCCTCTTCATTTGCCTATCACTTCCCACTTGACTTCATTCCACCCCTTTGGAGCACTTGTTTTTGGTGTTGTATTTTGCTGAACTTTGACTTTGCCTTTCTAAAGAATTACATTAAGTTCTCCCTAGAATATACCAGTTGAATCTTCAGTTAATACATTAACATATACTTGCATTACACCCAACATATTTACTTACAAGTTTATAAGCTAAATATCCAGACAATTTCACTCCTTGAAAAAGTGAACAATCAATTATAGTCATGTCATTGCAGGAAAGCTCTACTGTGACCTGTCCAAACTAAAGAACAAGGTCAACTGTCAATGTGACTCACTTAGAAGGAATATTATAATTAATTATATTCAGATGAAGTAATAGAGAATGAAATGAATATGCCTTAAATTCATTGCTTTTGGGCCTTGCTAGATCAAGTGATAAAAGGGAAAAATACATAAATGAGACATAAGAAGGACAGGAAAGTGTTGGTAGATAAATTGTTATCCTATGAGACTGATTTCAAACTGACTATGTCGTCAATTCAACCTATGCCCTGTAAAGGACATGTAAGGTTATGAATAGAATCTCCTGTCAGGTTTTCTGATGCTGTCAGAGCTCAATAGTGCACGTCCATGCTGTGGACACCTTTGCTGTGACCTACCAGGGGGAATTGTCAAGGGCTCTTTCTCAGATCTGTCAAGATTTGTGCATCAATAATCTCATGACCAAATTTTTCAACCACAAAGAAATCAAATAGGGCTTGACAATTTTCTCAAAAAAAAAGAACCTTATTATCAATGTCCTCATCTTTATTGGAATATAAGTCCTAGTAAATTAATTCAATTTCACTTTGGTCATCTATTGATATACTGAATTTTGATGGTACGTGCCAGTAGCTTATGCCTGTAATACTAGCTACTTGGAATGCTGAGAGCAGGGGATCACTATCCAAGGACACCTGGGTCAGAGAAGCATGCCAGATCCCTTCTCAACCAATAGCTGGGCATAACAAAGTGTACCTGTCATCTCAAGGTATATGGTCTACTGAGATTAAGGGAACCATGGTTCCAGGGCAGCTCAGAAAGAAAAGGTCATTCCTCTGCACTCTATGTAACTTTTAGGCAAGGATGAGCAATATATATTGGGGAGAAGCAAAGGAAAGGGTGACATTGTCCAAAAAAATGAGATACATATATTAAGAACCTGACTTATTAAATGGTAACCCTTCTGTACAATTCCTCAATAATAACAATAAAATTATTTTTTAATACTCCTCTTCACTAAAGCAAGATAGGTATAGTAGCCTACACATGTGATGCCAGTATATTAGAAGCCTAAAAGTAGATAGATTGAGGCTCAGGTTCACTCTAGAGAAACATTGAGAACTGATGTTCAGCAGTATCGTGATAGCCTAGTAAACGTGAGGCCCTGGGGATAAAGCCCAGTACTACTAAAACAAAAGCATTAAAGAATTTTAATAAAGTTTTAGGTACTCAGTATAAATGCCATTTAGAGTGACTAACACTTCACTCATCTCTTCCAATGGTGACTGCACACTTTTCATATAAGTTGGTTTAAAAGTGTTTATGAAATTCTAAACAAGCTCAGGTTTGGTTTCCTTCTTGGTAAGAACTCATTTATGCGCATGTGTATGTGTGGGTGCTTGTGCGCATATGTACGTGCACACACACACAACTTTACATTGAAAGTTTTTATTCAATGCTATTGAGTCTTGTTTGTATGTCAGATGAAACCATAGGATCTACAAAGGGAAAATTGAGCAAAGCAAGGCTAATACTGTATGGAATAGTTACTTCCTATTTTATTTCACAAATTAATTAATGGAAACAGAGTTCAAACATAATAACATAGTAAATCAGTTTTAATTAATTTAAGCAAGTCATTACGGAGAATATTGATGAATAATATGGATGTTTTCAAATTAAAACATGATGACAATAAGAGTAGTATCTGGTATTATTTAATATGAGGGACAAGATATTTTGCTTTAGGGCCTGGCATATAATATTCAGTTATCTATTAAACATTTATCAGTATTTATTCAGTATTAGGAATTAGTATTCCTACCTAGTTCCCATGCATCTTAATGTATTTTAAAAAGAAAATCTCCAATTTTATTCATATCAATGATGATTGAGTGTACCTTCCAAATGTAAGTCATTATGACTAAAGCTTTCTTTCTTCTACCTTCTCACATACTTTCCACAGTATGAAATGATGATTAAATAAAATCTATAAATCGTACAATATTCTGCTAAGACTTCTCTCTACAAGAATTCAGTGATTAGAGCAAAAAAAAAATCACAAAAATCAGGTTTTCATTTGATCTCATTATTTTCTAAAGGGCATAATTAGGTTTATTATTTACTAAAAGGTATAATGATTTTGCTAACGTTTTGCTTTTTAAAATGACTTCAAATTTACTTAAAGATGTGAAAAAATAAAGAATATTTTCCTAAAATGTTTGAGCATAAATTGAAGATGGTTTATCATTTTAATAATGAAAACTGTATTTGTCATATGATAGACTTTTTTCTAAGGCTGATAAAACACAAAAATATGACTAGTTCAAATTTTACAACTACATAAACTATAAGCTCACCAGGCAAAAAATTGTAGGACCTAACTAACTCAACAAGAAAGAGTTCTTGAAATTTTTATAAGAAGGAATAATTAATATAACAATAAAGATAAGAATAAATATAAATAACTTTGGGGTACAGTTCAATGCTACCATTAAGTGCTTGCCTAAGCTAATGAAGTCTTGGATTCAAGCCCTAAAATTGAGAAAAATAATGAATATCAGCAGTTCATGCAAAATATGTAGAGCCGAAAAAGCCTGTAATTTGTTAACTCAAAGATTAGAATCCACTTGGATAAAACAATATTAAATAGAGAGAAGCTTGCCAAAGTTGTGTCCAGTGGAAAGGAAACTCTAATCCAATGAGTAAATTTGAAAATGACTTTGGCAATAGTTTCTGATAATGTAGATGAACCCATACTTTCATTTAATAATAGTAAGAAGATTAGCAATTTATACAGCATTCTTTTACATGTTGAGGTGGTTGACTCAAACCTTACTCATGTCACATAGAATAGAAGTACATTGATAAGGAAGAGATTCCTTCTTTTTCCCACCTAAGATCTACACTGTCGTGAGGCAGTAGATTTTTTTTCCTATGAGTTATTGGAGAGAAACACTATTGATAGCTAAGCCCTACAGGTAGACAAGGGATAAATTAATTTTGTCTCATATCTACTACTTTGTTTCATATACTATGTACAATTTAAAAGATCACTTAAATAAACAAACAACCTCCTCTAACACCAATTGTGCCATAATATTTAAGAGTTGGACACCAAAACCTTTTGGAAATTCCTTTTGTTTGCACAACCCTACATGATCTTTGTTCCTTCACTGGCCATTGCTGGATAGGGAGTAAATGCCAAAGACATCCTTAAGAACAGACCAATTTTATTTTCTTCAGTATAAGGCCTTCATGGAGGTGTGGCTAAAGTGGTAGAGCACTAGCCTTTGCAAAAAATCTAAGAAATATGCCCAGCGTCTGAGTTTAAGTGTAAAGAACTAATTCACACAGTCTATCACTTTCAATTGTTGAGATTTCACAAAAGGAGTCGTGGAGAGATTTCTTGAAGGCAATTACATTGCTGGATTATACAAATTTTCTGCAAATATTAAAGTATACATCATACAAATAGAAAATACTGAATTAAGATTAGGTGACAAAGCAAACTAAAATGACAAAGGGGGGGAAACCACCTAATTAAATAAAAAAACAGTGTGTAACCATTATCAGAAAAAACAAAATGTTGAATGAAAAGACAAAGCAACCCGTGTATAGTGCATGACTGAGCTCTGAATGCTCTCATAAAGCCACAATACGATAAGCATGAATATTCATTTAATCAAAATTACGACATCCTATTTCTAGAGGATGAGTGCTCACAATGGTGCACGTGTGTGATAGAGTCCGGAAAAGGGAAGGAAGCTAAAATCTCTTCTTCCAGTGGGAAGCCAGTAGATAAATCCTATTAATAAAACATTAAAAATAGTAACATAAGTATAAGCTTTAGATATATGGAGAGGTTTAAAAAAATCAGCTAATAGAGCCAGAAGTGGTTGCATCTGTGCAACAGAAAGAAAGCTGCAAAAAAACCCACAAATCCCCCACAGGAAATTGCCTTTTTAGTAAAGCAAACCTGATGGAACCATATGTTACATTATATGAACATATAACTTGAAGTGAAATAATTAAATTGGAAAATACTGCATAAATTGAACTGGAAATTCAATTAATTGCAAATATCAGTTTTTCCAAGTATCTTTTACATTTATTTCAAATTAAGTTCTCTAAAACAAGATACACAAGCTTCACAGATTTGCTGAACATTTAATAAAAATATAATATTTATTATCCAATAGGTGGCAAAAAAAAACATTTTAAACTATAAGGCACCAAAAAATGTAAAGAAAGGAGTGCTAGGGCCACTCATGGGATTCACTACCACTTTAATTCAGCATTGGCATGGGAAAAATGCAGCTAAATGATACCCCCATAGCACCTCCAACCTTTTCTCTAAGAATCCATCATGTCAAGTTCATTTTTCAATTCCTGAATCCATAATCCATGAATCTAACCAATCATGGTTTGTACACCTCCTTCTATAGATGCAAAAATTGAGGTGAGCACAGCAGTTCACCACAGGGGCACCATGAGTATCATAACCATTTTGTGGAATAAATGAGCATAAACATTTCCCAGTTTTTCCTACTAGGCACAGCTATGGAATAAGAAGAACTTTGGAAATCCTGTATGACATTCATCATGAAAAATAAAGCAAACAACAAAAGATAAGATTGGTTCATTCACAGCATTTTTTCTAGAATATGATATTACAAGTCTTGCACCATCCAACTCAACTATGATTTATACAACTTAAAGGACAAAAAGAAAGCACTTAAAATTCAACACAAATTTTAGAGAATTACCAATCTTCCAATCACCGAGACAAGAGACTACACTGTACTATGAACTTATTTCTCTACTGTCTCTTAACAGATGTGTCTCATGACCCATATTTCACACAAACATACCTGGCATTCCGCACAGCTATCATACATTGGTTAAAGCAGATGCTAAATGCATTCGCACATGCAAATACACAAGCACACAAACACAGGAACAAAAATCAGCATATGTCTTTTGAGATCCATTTAATAAATTATCAAAAACATATTTCTACCCAGAAATGGGAAGCAAAAATATTTAGCTGAACATTACAATTCATAAAGTTTTACAACATCAACTAGGAAAAATGTTTATCTCTGATTTACAGACAATGAACTAAAGCCAGAAGGCAATAAATAACTTACAAAGGGCACGCAAATACATCTTGTTTATAAGCTGTATGTCTCAGTCATTATGCAGTACCATATTCCCACATTCTGTTGGATTTTATTTTGAAACAACCAATATCTTATCAAGCATGAAAGAGCTGACAGATGATTAATTAGACATGTTAATTGTTCACACACTATAATTTGAAGTGCATTAGCGTCTCTGACCATTAAGCACTGCTTCTTATTTTCTGGTGCTATCATTAGGGATGCATTGTTGTGAGATATTCTCATATATCCTTAGAATCTATAAGGTTGGAAGTGAAACAAAGCAGAATGGTAGAATCATTAGATGTCCAGCTGGTTAGAGAGTCAGTCAAGTCATAAGGTATAAGCACCAGCAGATAGGAATAATAGTGTGAACATAACTACACAGTACTCCCCACACCAAATTCCATCTATTTTATATCTTTTCAACTTTCAGCTGATGGAAGAGAGCAGCTATTTTTTTCAATGTCTATAAAAACAAATCTGGAATTCTAGTCAAGGCAGAGGCTAAAAAGTTCAAAGTACTTTCAGACCATATAAAATTGTTTCAAACTTCTGATAGAGTTACAGGAACTCATTCGTCTCTAAGAAATTATGTAACGAGAAAAGTTAGCAATTCAAAATTGAAAAAGCTAACAGATAAAGTTTTATTGCAGAAAAAGTGAAAAACACCAGCAACTACTCAGCTGCAGAGATTCTTGTACTTTTGAAATGGAAGGAACAAATAGCAAAAAGAGGAGAATAGAGACAGCTCCTACTGAGCTCAACCCTTCACACTTGGCCTGTTCCAATCAGTATGAGTTTATGTCTGGAGATGAAATTCTTTCACCATCTCAGATAAAAACGGAAATGACTTCATCTTTGGACAGGGATATGTCAAGAGGTTATTGATATTCTCAGTATCGAAGATTAACCATCCTATACATCCTCTACAAAAGACCAAAGGAAGCAGTCTTGAGTTAGAAGTTAGAAGTTAAAGTTAGCATCCCTTAGGTGAAACTACTAATCAATAATAAACATGTACATATGTATATAAATATAGAGCATGCATACGTAGGAAGATTGAAAAATAATTCTAATTAACAAAAACAAGCAACTTGGATAGAGCTTTTCTCTGTAAGTCATGTGGTTTATACTTACTTAAAACTCTTATCATCTTATGAAGAAGTCTCTGCCGTGCACTTCACATACAGAGAAACTGAAAATAAGACAATGAGTTACATGGCTGCAATGACACAGATATCAAGCAGTGGGCTATGATTTGAAATGTGAAACTTTTATTCTTAACCACTAAACATGTTATTAGTTTGAGTTTTATTGACAAGGAATATTTGGATAAGACTCATCCTGATCTTAGTTTCTAGATAGCATTCATAGGCAAATATAGATAGATGATAGATACATACATACATACACACATATGTATATATCCACATGATAGGTTATTAAAGGATAAATTGACAGAAGGTACATATGAACATACATGATAGATGATACACACAGGATAGATGATTAATATGATACATAATCAACAGAAGATAGATTTATAGATAGTTGATAGATAATTTACATGTGATATTATGAATAAAATTCATAAACAGGAATATACCTTTATAGCATTCAGAAATTTATAAATATATATAATACATATATAGCATATAAAACATATTTCCTATAAATGAACAGAATTGCTCCACATTATCTTCACATTAAAGTAGGACAAAATAAATCATACCTAAATGTCATTATGAAGTAGAAAATAAAAGTACCTTGTGTTTAAAATCACCTTGAATATCTTATTTCAGTGTGCCATTTTCTGAATAGAATTGTGAATGTTACAGCTTCACCTTGCACTTTGCTTAATACATGCATTTATTAGGCCAAGGTGGGTACTGACTCACTCATAAAATGTTCTTCTTATAAGCCACACAATACAAGTTAACGGCTAAATAAAATGACTCATAAAAGTTGTTTTCATACATGCAACTCCAAAAATAGATTTATAGCTCTGAAACTCTTAGCTCAGGGACAGGTTGGAAAATTTTCATGTGTACAGTAAAAGTGGACACATCTGATTATGAAAGAATACAGACAAAGACCTTAAACAATTGAATTGTGATCCACTGTAACTGGGAATATAAGACTGAAGAAGTGTGGACTTTGCTTCTCAGAAAGAAGAATCCAAGACAGCTTGGCTAAAGTTGAGTAGGTCCATCACCTGGCACAAATCCCTGGTCATGTATGCCCTTGGCCCAGGATAACAATGTTACATTGTATTTAATTTTTATTGAGATTTATGCTTTCACATGTCAATCTTTCCTCTTCAAAAACCAAATAAGAATTATCTTCTCGGCAAGTATCCTGTAATTTTTTTTAAATTTTAATTTCTCACAGGAACTCCTATACAAATCTACATATTCTGTTGGCTTGATTTCATATTATGTGTTTTTCTACCAAATTTTTAAAGTATCATTCTGGTTTTATATCTTCTGTGAGACTCCAGAATTTTGTAAAACTTATATTCTGCCTCAAAAAGTCGACAAGTGTTTTCTGGGCTATGTGGAATTTGCCAAACCTTGATTGTCATATTCATTTTCTGTAAAAGTATTGATTAAATTAGAACTATCACTTTTGTATTGACTATAAGGTGAAAAGTACTTGCTGAGAAGATAACATTTTTGTTTTAATAATATTTATTTATTCATTCATTTATCTGGGTGATACTGGAGTTTGAACATACCATCTGCCACTTGTTATGCAAACACTGTAATACTTGAGTTACTCATTACCTTAGGGTGATCCCTTTATGGTGATGTTGTATTTTTATAATAGTTTTAGTTTTTCAATTAAGTTAGATGAATATTAGTAATACTCTCAAAGTAAATATACAGTACTTGTTCTTCAAAGTATCTCCAAGTTCTATCAGCTCAAGAAAATTATTTAAAACAAGATAGTAAATTACATGAATTGCAGTTTTTATCAACTTTTGTTACCACATCAATTACTTGAAATAAGAAACTTCATTTTTTCTAATTATTATTTTAGAGTTAATATACAGAGTAGTTACAGTTACATGAATCAGGTAATGAGTAATGAGTACAATTCTTTTTGATCCTCTCCCCTTTGATGCTGTCTCCTTATTTTCCTTTCTGCCCCCCATACACAAAATGTACATTTCATTTTCTACATAGTATCTAGTGAGCACCACTGTTATATTGGTTGAGTCTTGTTCCACTTTTTGTGTCCTCCTTTACCCTCGTAAATACAAAGAAACTCAGGGCCAGGACACTGTCCAGTGCTAGTTCAAGGCTAGCACTCTACCACTTGAGCCACAGCACCACTTCTGGCTTTTTCTGTATATGTGGTACTGAGGAATCGAACCCAGAGCTTCATGCATATTAGGCAAGTACTCTACCACTGAGCCACCCTCCCGGCCAAGACCCATTTTTGTAACTTCATATCTTCTCTTCCCTGCCACATATCTGCCAACTTTTGTTTTAGTTTTCTACTGATATAATAGTAAATAATCACAAACTTAATGGTTTTAAAACAATATAAGTTGGGATTTTATAATTCTGTAGGTCAGAAGGCTATAAATCAAGGTGTCAGCAATTTGTCTTCATTTCTAAACGAAGATCTATTTTCTGCTGATTCTTGGTTGGCAGAAGTCAGTCCTTTGTAGTTATTTTATCACAGTCTATAAAGAGGTTTGATCTCTGATCCTAGAAGTCATCATATTCATTGGCCCATGACAGCCAGCTTCACCTTCAAAGAAAGCAACAGATAATCAACTCAATCTCAAGACCCTTCTCTTTAGCAAGAATTGCTACTTTTCCTTTCCACTTTTAAGAACTTGTAATTGAATTGGGTACACAACAGAAAATCTCTGAGAAAATCTCATTTCAAATTCCATTCCCCTTCTTCTTTTACCAGGTAATGCAGCATAGTTACATGAGAATTAAAAGCAGGTGACTTTTGGGGGTTTTCAAAATTTTGTCTTTCATGCATACATCTGATGTTTAAACTGTACTTTGTGAAGTTTATCACTTTTGTTATTTTCTCTGCTTCTTCATATGTAGATAATTAAATCAATGGATAGGAATTATATTCCTTCAAGTATCAGTGCTCTGTCCCGCAATGTAGACTTGAAAAAGTGTACATTACACAATTGAATGTATAATTGAAAAGTGTACATTATACAACTTGTGATAAGCTCAAGCAACAATACTGCAAGCAGTAAGGTCTTGCAGTTACCATTAATTTATGCAACATATTCATCTCCTGTGAAATGAAGACTAATCAAGTTCTTTATTTTCAAGAATGAAAAATTGCATATATACATATAAAAAGTTATTTGATTTCTTTGGACTAGACAGATATTTTGGCACACCCCTATGATCTCATGAAACTGCTTCCTCTTTTATCCTCTTATTCTTTTCTTTATAATTTTTAAAGAGCATTATATTCTTGGTTTCTATTTGTACTTGAATTTGCATCACAGTAATATTGGAAATGAGACAAAAAAAACAAATTCTTGCAAACAAAAAGAGTACACATTGTATAGAGTAATATATATTCATATATATGTATGCATATATACACATATATGAGTATATGTGCATGCACAAATGCATAAATGATGCATATACATTCATTTATATGTATATACATGAATATGTGTATGTGTATATGAGTGCATGTGTATATATACATATACACACATTTCATTCTTCCTGAGAGGAAAAAGTGAAAAGTTAAGGAAAATAACTTGGTCTGACTGCTTACTAAGTATGGAGATTTAATAGATAATTTTTTTCGCTGTTTCTCCAGTACATCTACACTTTATATGGTCCAGAAACACACAAAATAAATAGATTAAATTACTATTTTCCCCTTCCTTTTCCACTCTTCTATTCCCATAGTAATTTCTATTTTGAAATAGTAATGTAGTTTTAAAAGTAAAATAATAATAATCCCCAAAACCCTGCTCATCAACCTAGGAACTCTAAATTAAATTCTTTTGCACATTGCCACTATAAAATTTACCATCAGAACTGTAAAAAAAAAGTGCTGATGATGCACAAAGGAAATGAAATCCATTTTGGAGGGGGAAATAAATTAGCTCTCTGCAATGGGCCGCACAGTCCCCAAGCAATAGCCTTGAGTATATAATGGCCCACATGGTTGAAATAAGGACATAGAAAACCAAGAGAGGAGGTCGTATTCCCATTATAAATGTTGCCAGTTTTTATATAGATTATACTTTTTGTAGCTTCACATTCATCAGTCTATTGACAGTTTTTATTGAGGAGCAAAATAATAGAAATTTTAGAATTTTGGTTTTGTCCCAACACAACCTCAGCACAAATGACTTTGGTAGAGAATAAATTAGTTACTAACATTTAACTTCTCTGCTTACTTTTGTTACTGAAACAAGCAAAGATAAAATTGGTTACAGATCTTTAGTTTAATGGATATCCTTGAAAATGCATGCAATACAGTATGAAATCTAACCTATCAAGTTTTAGGAATAAGGGGTAGTCAGAAATGCCCATGCTACTCCTCCATAAAAAGTAAAATATAGTAAAAATTGATGGAAAAAGTATATAGATAAAAATTCAATTTTATTTAAAAGTGTATCAAGGGAAAATGAGAGAAGAAACACAAGAACAAAGAACTCAAGTCATACTTTGAATCAATCTTTTGACACTGCAATCTTCAACATTTTTAATTAAAGGAAGTTGATCCTTGTCCCTTGTAAATACTTTCTTCCTTCTAGAAAAAAGTTGATAAAATACTTAGGCACTTAAGCACTACACAGAGACCATAAAAATGAAAGACAAATTCCAATAACTCATTTACTCACTCAGGTATCTGCATAACTAATCATCTGACTCTCCAAAATGCCAATAAACCAGTGTTTTGAGACCACAAGTAAAAGAGTATTCTTAACAAATTATAAGTGCTTCTGTTTCTGTTTCTCTGTAATTTGTATAACACTCTGATATGCTTAGCAAAGCATATCAGATCTGTAACACCAGCATACTCAAAAAAACTGATACACAATTATTTCTCTTAAAATTAAAAATAATTTGTGATCTTCAGCATATCAATCTCTCAGAGACTCCATTTTTTTATGATTTTGTTTTTTTCCTGCAAGACAAGCTTAATTTTAGTATCTGCTTTATAGAGTCATCATAAAGATTAAGTGGTACTATGCCTGTGAGATCCTTAGGACAGAATTTTGTTTCTATCAAGTACTCAAAGTTTGTTCCCTTCTATTTTTACCACATTTCATATTCATATCTATCAGTCATTGTCAATTTTGACAGTCATAGTCACAGTGTCTCCAAGGTATGGAAATTGAATTGCTCTTTGATATGCAAATTATTACTATGTTAGGATTTGTGAAAACATAACATATATATATATATATATACTTACATACATAGAGAAAGAGGGAGAGAGAGAGAGAGAGATCACACTAGAGGTGAATAAATCCATTGGTATGGCATCTCCAAAGTGATGAAGCAGGAACCCATTGGTATAATTCCCAGTCACAAACTAATAGTCTGATGTACTACATAGCAGTATGCTGATTAGTATAAATTCCCAGGTCCAAGTCCTGAGAATCTTGAGCTCCAACATTAAAGGAGAAATGGATATCTTTGCTCAAGAGGAAAGATATTTTTTCACCTACCCTCTATCACTTTGTTCTATTCTTGTGTTAAGTGAATTGGATGATACTGTTCTGTACAGTTGAGGATGGATCTTCTTATGCTGTTCTGGAAACACTCCAACAGATATTGAGAAATATTTTTAGCATACCTGAGCCTAGTCAAGTTGACATGCAAAATCGAACATAACAATTACCAAACAAGGATTCTGGTCCATGACATTGCAAATTTTGTTAAGCCACGAAAGAAAGACCACAAGAGCTATACTAGTAACAGAGTTAGATTTCAAGATAGATTGGATTTCAAGACAGAAAGCAGCCTAAATAATGAGCATCTCAAAAGAGGAAGGTTAAAGCTTAAACCTGTAGTTGCAGCTCACTAGTAGAGCTTGCCTAGCATATGGAAAGCCCTGTGTTTGATTCTAAAATATCTTAAAGGAGATAGAAAGATAGAGAAATGGAAGCATGTACAAAGAGGATGCAGGAGAGAGGGAGGGAAAAAAAACCTGTAGGGTGTGCAGGGGAAGTCAGTCACAATTTTGACAGATTTGACCTCCCTCTATGAGCTAAGTGATTTGCTAGAATAGTGTTCTTACCTTTAAGAACACATGACCTCATGCTACATTTCTGTTCCCTGATATGTTGTCATTAATATATGATAATTTAAAAAGAGTTTGTGCAGAATATGTCTTGAATGTCCTGGTTTGGAAAAATTTATCTATTTTGCGAGTCATAGTAATGCTTTACAAGTTGTGATTTATATTCAACTCTTAAGTTCCCCATCATAGCCTATTTGCCAACAGGGCCATCTTTCATAACATCAGCAATTAGTTTGGAGACTTCCAGTAGTTGTGGTGAGAAGTAATTGCAGCTTGTAGAAAGATAGAAAGATATTATAAAGGGAAATGGAAATAAACAGCTGAACTGGAGGAATATTTATGGACCAGAGCTATCATGTGGTGATTGATGAAATGCCAGAGGCTAAAATAAAAAAGAAGTATCACAGAAGCCTCCTAGTGGTCTAAGTCCATAAAAATATTAACATACATATGTGTGTGTGCATATTTATATATATATATATGTATATTTGTGTATATATGCATATACGCAAAGGAAAATAAATATATCCCACATTGATATTTAACTGAATGGAAATTTATATACCCTATAACACACCTTTCCTGTTCTTAAGATGGCCCCAATGTTAAGTATCATGGTCATTTAAATAATGATCTTTGTCCACTTAGTTAATAAATTGCATTTTACTAGAACTTTTCATTTTCAGAATATTTATTTTGTCCTTGATGCAATGATCTAAGGGAAGATGTTTTATTTAACGTTTAACAATCCCACTGAATTTGATCACTTTCTGGACAACTTTCAAAGAATTCATCGATTTTATTCATGTGCAAGTTATTCCTCTCCACTGAGTAGCATCTCTGCTGCTCTCTCAGTTGTTATGCTTGTTCATTCACACACAACAGAGCATTTTAAACAACGCTTAGCATCTGACCTGTACTACATAATATTCACATAAGCACAGGGCAATGGTAAATCAAGGGCTCCTTGTAAGCAGTAAGAGAGCATTTAAAGAAAATGAAATGGAGCTTAAAATTAGGCCTCTATTAAAAGGTCCTGTCAAATCTAGAAAATAATAATACAATGAGTTGGATTGTAAGCTAGTTGAAGAACCCTGCTGGTTTAGAGCTTGTGTGAATCCTGTTCCCCAGGAACATCTTTGATCATTATTATGTCTGCCTTACGTGATCAATTAATTAAAGAAATAAATGATGTAGACATTTTATAACGCATGCAAGAAAAGAAAAGATGCTAGAAAATATCCATTACCAGCTATACTGATCCTTTGTCTCATTTTATACAGTTAAAATTATCTGCTCTTGGGGCTGGGGAGGTGTCTTAGTGGTAGAGCGCTTGCCTTGCATGCCTGAGGCCCTGGGTTCGATTCCTCAGCACCACATAAGCAAAAAGAAAAAAGCCGGAAGAGGCGCTGTGGCTCAAGTGGTAAAGTGCTTGCCTTGAGCTGAAGAGCTGAGGGACAACACCCAGGCCCAGAGTTCAGGCCCATGACTGGACCAAAAAAAAATTATCTGCTCTACTCAAACTATTTATCCTGTGTCCATCCTGCTGATAACCATTCTCTTCCTTTCAACTTTCTGTAGTAAAGTTTAAATCTCCCAATGTGTTCCAAAGACCTCAAGTCAGAAGCAATCTCCATTTGTTTACCTTTAACATACTTAGGGTAATTTAGTAAGCATTTTTGACTTGACATAATTCTAACTACTTCATCAATTATCTAAGAATTAATGCTTTCAAATATCATTATTTAAAAGTTTAGTTTTTAAAGCCGTAAAGAAAAACATATTTATCATTTGCCAAGAAAATGGGAGAAACTGGAGATCATGATGCTGAGTGAAATAAGCTAAACTTTAAAAAACCAAATAATTTAAGCTAAACTTTAAAAAGCCAAGTGCAGCATGCTATCATTCATTTATGGGGTAGATAACTAAAACGATAATGATGATGATGATGATGGTGATAATGATGATGATGATGATGATGAAGGGAATGGGCCATGAATACAAAAGTGAGATTATCTAGGAGGTGACCAGTGGGAAGGGAGGGACAAATGGGAGAGAATGAGGATTGAAGAATGTTTTATACATATATATATATACATATATATATACATACATATATATGAATACAGTATAATGAAACCCATCAAATGTTTGAAAAGTAGATAAGAGGTAGAATGAGGGAAGAAATGGAATGTGATGAAGGGAAAGAATTTGTTCACAGTTCACTGAATGATGTTTCCATTGTATGGTAATATCTTAATGAAAATCCTTCATATTACTAATATATATTAACTCAAAATAAAATAAAAATAATATATTTAATTTAAATCCATAAAGCAAGGTAGGTATCAGCAAATATTCTCAAACCAGATGTCTTTTCAAATGCCAAAGAAGAGATATAATTTCTGTAAGATTGTGTTTATTACAACTTACAGTTTTTAAGAGTGAGTGTAATGTTTACAAGTTAATGTAAAGCAAGCTCCCAGTTTCTGGCTCAACAACATCTAGCAGAATGAATTAATGGGAAGTAGCTTAGATGCAAAATGCAACACAAAGTGGAATTTTTCTCCATCATTACATTGGGATCCTAATGCAAATAAAACTTGTTACAGATGGAGACAATTATATGGTCTGGTTGTCATCTGAACTGAGATAAAACCTATTTATGAACATGTCCTCTCATAGGATTACAAATTGCTTTATACATCATACTTCATAAAAACAACAGCTCAGTTTTGCACAATGCTGCCTTTTCTGAAGTTTACGATCAAAGCCTCAAAGGATAAGCGAATGTAAGGCAAAATGTGACTGGTGACTCATGGGCAGAGATTGAATCAGTCTTCAGCAAGTTTTGGAAATGTATCTTGTATTCTGGTTCATGGTTTCCTGAAGTTCTGAATAATTTTCAAGAGATTGTAACAGGTACATAGTCCAGCACGTATTTACCTTCCAGATGGCAAGGAGATGGGGAAGAAAGGTAACTCCATAAACTCACAGGACATTATGGATCCTCATTATTACTGATTTTATTTCTTACACTCCACATGAAGTGGAAATATTACCTATTAGCAATACAGAGTTATTTGTGCTAGTGAAAATAGCTGGTGACTGCATACTGAGGATTAAATTAATGAAATAAACTTGTCATTATGGGATTCTCTTTGATTAAGTGATGTGATTAAGTGAATTATGTGTTGACATTAAATAAATCTACTCTTACAAATCAAAATCAGAGTTAGACATTTTAAGTCACCTCCATAGCACACTGGAATTTAAGGTTCACTTTAGTTGGATTTATTCCTCATAAACTTTGTTAGTATCTTTCTTTATACAATCACTTGGACTCAGTATCATTGTCATCAAAAACTTAACTAGAAATATCACATATCTATACTGTCTGAAATACCACATATCTATACTTATCAGTCTGAATTAATATGATTATTAATTGTTACTGCTCATTTTAATATATGTTTATTCATATATACAAATATAGAAACATAATTTGTATATTTCCTACTATTATACTTCACTAAATTATGCTTGGATTATTCCTATTCCACAGGTTTTAGGTTCTAGTTGAATTTTTCAAAGTGACTTAATTATACATGTTAATGGTTACCAAATTCTTTGGGGTTTGTATCCATTTTTGTTTTGCTAAATTTTTATTCTGTAACTTCTCATTTCTTCTGCTGCACATCATTATTTTCCTTAATTTTGAGAGCTCAATTATACTGAATTGAACTTAAATTTGTTTCATTATTCTTATCTTCTACAGTGAGCTGGTTTCCACAGAGTTCCCACAGAGTGTAAATTAATTTAATTAAGTATTATATCATGTATTTGGGATTTGGGTTCCTAAGTTCTATATTGATCATCATGATGAACCTTCCCTTTTGATTTGTCAGCTTGCTATTTTTCATGGAAAGTTAATTAATTCTCAGGTCGCATGCCATGACTCAAAAACCTAGCTAAAGCAATAATGGCAGTGACAGACAGCGTCCTGGACTAACAACTTGTGCGCAAGTCACTACCTTAGAAGAGCTCCTCTCTTGGGACTCTGCTATTACAATCCTAGAATATATAATAATTTTATCTTAGAACTTGTGCTTGGTCAGTGATATTTGAAGGGACAGTGGAAGAATTTCCATAATCAATGGATTGGTGTATAACTTTCACCTCTTGATCCTTAATACCAAAGGTACACTTAGTATTGGCTGCATGTATCTTGCATATTTTCTATCTCAATCTCAAATGTCTATTAGCCATTACATGATCAGTGGACTTGTGTGAAAGTGATACATATTCTTCCATTTTACCTAATGTACATTAAGCATAACTGACGGCCCATGAGGGCAGAATTCTTGTGTGTTGTCAGTGAGATGAATTTAATTTCTTTTTGAAACCAAATTCATTCATAAGCAGAGCCACTAACGGCCCTGAGAGATCATACTTTTTATGCCACCCAGAACTTGGATCAAATATAGAAATAAGCAGAGTCCTACAAAACATGCACAAGCAAGGAAACATATTTTTCTCACTTAGATGATTGTTTCTCCAACTACATGCAATGAACATAAGCGCACACATAGAAGGGAAAGGAAAGGTAAGGCAACTCAAAGTCACTATTCACCTGAGTCATTCTTTACTCCTTAGCAAGCATAGTATAAAGAGTATGGGTTTAATATATGCATTCTAAATAAGTTAACTATAACAGCTGAGTTAGTTTTCATTGTTTATATATGAATGCACACACTAAAAAAATCATTTGATGTTTAGTGATTCTGTGGATAAGCCAAATGTTTTTACACCTCCATTTGAAAGCATTACACAATATCAAAATGAATATCAAAATTTTTTAAATAGCTTAATTGTATTTTCTTTAGGTAAAAGGATATTAAAAATGGAAAGCATGTCAAGTGGGACAAAAAGAGACCAAGGGAAGATTATATTTTCCTCACTTAATAGCATTCTTTCTTGCATTTGAACTAGGACCCCTACTGAATGAAGTTTGAAAACTTCATTTTGCACTATGCTCAGAAAACTCAACAGCAGCCCTGAAAGAAAAAGGTAATAATTGAACCAACAAAGCACTTTGGCTCAAGCTATTTCTTCAAACCTACACTGGCTCCTGAAGTTGTAAGCCTGAACTCCATTTCAGGAAATGACCTGGTTAGGTCTTCTGTGTAGAATGACACTTCTCTTCTGTGGGACTCTAGTAACCTTCACTACTAATGAAGAGAGATCTTTAAAAATCACTGTCCAGTATGACTCCTTAGATTGGCATAATACCACTTACTCAAGAAGACAGCCTATCATTGTGGATTAATAAAAAGACATTGCTTTAATATTTTATAATCTCTTCATTTCTGAACCATTACATTAATCATTGTTTGGATTATTCATAACTTCTATCCATTCTCATTTTTTATTGATCCTTTTTATTTGGATTACAGGAGAGTCATCAGAAAAACAGTCCTCAGAAAAACACTTAGTATCTACAGAAAGAACCACAGATTTTAGTTAAATAGATGTAAGAGGCAATAGATCAACTATTAGATGCTATATATTCCCTTTTACAATACGATGTGCAATTGTTAGAAAAGATAGAAGAAAACAAGTGGTTTAATTTCCAACCCATCTAATACATCAAAATGATCTACTCCAACTATCATTCTATGACTACAGAAAAGCTTACCCTTATAGTCAACATTCACATGAGAATAACACCGCACTTCTGAAAGTCACTAATATGGAAAGGCTAATTCCTTTCTTTGCTAAATCTTTCCAAGTCAAATTTATGTTGTAGTCAGTAAGTATTAAGATTAATCAACGAACTTTTTTCTCCCTATTTAATCCCTGTCAGCAAGAAGTGATATAGAAAATATGCAGAGCATTTCTTTGGTAGGTCCAAGAATTGGAAACAAAGAAAGGCTAAGACATTCAAACAATGGAAACCGTGTTACATATGTTTCTTTGGGCCTGGCTTACTTCACTTACTATAATGTTTTCCAATTCTTTCTATTTCCTAACAAATGGGGCAATGTCATTCTTTCTGATGGAGACATAGAATCATATATATATATATACATATACATATATATATATTATATGTGTGTGTGTGTGTGTGTTGTGTATATACATTTTCTTGATCCATTCTTCTACTGAGGGGCATCTGGGTTGGTTCCATATCTTAGCTATGGTGAATAATGCTGTGATAAACATGGTGGTGCTGGTAGCTTTGGTATGCTCTTGTTTGTGATCATTTGGGTAAATGCCCAGAAGTGGGATTGCTGGGTCATAGGGGAGCTCTATGTGGAGTCTTTTGAGGAACCTCCATATTGCTTTCCAACGTGGTTGGACAAGTTTACACTCACACCAGCAGTAGCGTTGCAGTAGTGTTACCTTCTTGCCACATCCCCTCCAGCATCAGTTGTTACTAGATTTCTTGGTTATAGCCATTCTGACTGGGGTGAAGTGCGATATCAATGTTGTCTTGATTTGCATTTCTTTTATGGTTAAAGAAGTTGAGCATTTCATGTGTCTATTGGCCATTCTTATTTCCTCCTCAAAAGAAGTCTTTTTTTTAAGTTTATTTATCGGCAGTTGTTTCTTTGAGGATTTATTGTTGTGGGATATAGTTTTTGAGTTCGAAGTATATTTTAGCTATGAGATCCTTGTCTGTTGTATGGACAGTGAAGATCTTCTCCCAGTCCGTGTGCTTTCTATTGATCTTGCTAGCTATTTCCTTTACCTTGCAGTTTCTTGCAAACCCATTTGTACATATGACCATATGAGACAATGTTAAGCAAAATGTACTCCAAGAAAGGGACAAAAGGGTTTTTTTTCCTTGCTTGCTATTGTTTTTAACGTACGTATAATGCACTATGTGATTCTTTTGTTCTTTTGTAAATTCTTCCCCCAAGGTATAACCCCTGTTTTCACTGTATTTGATTCCTGTGTTCTGCATCTTGTATATACATTTTTGTAATTTGGGGAAGGGAAAGGGTGTAGCGGAATGTTTAAATGGGGATGCAGGCTGACCCATTGTGACGATGAGATATACAGGACACTATGTTGAAAACGAACTTTACAATATCGGAGGTGGGGGAGGGAGGAGTTGGGGAGGTGGGGAGGGAAGTGATGGTGGGGGAAAATCAAAGGAGGAGGTAATAATGCTGGATAGGAAATGTACTCATTACCCTACTCATGTAACTGTAACCCCTCTGTGCAGTATCTTTACAATAAAAAATAGCAAAAATAAGAAAAGCAAGACTGAGTACAAGACACATAGACAATTTTATTTATACTTATCCCAAACAAAGCCTCATTAAAAATCCATTTCAGCTAGAAATGTTAGATAAATTATTCCATTCTGTAAACTATGGCATCCCATAATTATGATTTACTTATGCCCAACCAGGCCCTGGGCCAGGCATAAATGAAAGTATTACCTTGCCCAAGACATCTGTTTGCTACTGTAGAGGAGATGGAGCTTTCTGGGGGAAGACCAGCATCACCAACTTTCTCTTCTAACAGGGTCCAGTAGATCATCATTGGCTTTGCATATTTGTATAATTGTAGCCTAGACCCATGTTTAGGCTTGGAAAAAATTATATTAAGTGAAGTAAGCCAAGCCCAAAGAAACATAGGTCGTCCCATGCTTTCCCTTATTTGCAATATCTAGTATATGTACGAGTCAAGCAGAAAAGGTCAGATAAGGTGATGTTAGGAAAATGAACCTTATATATGTATTTAAATGTTTTTTTCTTTCATGCATTTGTTTCTAACACATTTATAAGATTATTTCTTTGTTGCTTTGTATGTCCCTCCCCCACAGTATAACCCCTACTTTCACTGTATTTGATGTCTGTATAATTTGTGGAGGAGATGGAGAAAAACAAGTCATTTGAGGATATAGGTGGACCCTTTGCAACAATGAGAAGTACAAGTTGTCATGTCGAAAAAGAACTTTACAACTTTGGTGGGGGGGAGGATTGGGGGGGGAGGCTGGGAAGGGATGTGAAGGGTAAACAAAGGAGGAGGCTGCAATGCTTGATAAGAAATGTACTCATTATCTTGCCCATGTAATTGTAACTCCTCTGTACAGTATGTTCACAATAAAAAAAATTAATTTAAAAACAAAAGAAATGGCATTTCCTCTATTCTGCCATAATTTGCAGATTTCAAGTAGAATAGCCTATTCATTCTCTAGCAAAATAATAATAATAATGCAATTGGCACTTAGCACACTAGTCAACCAAGGCAACAGTGTGGCTGCTTGTCACCAAAACTGCTGATTTAGCTAGTTGCTTTTTGATAACTGCACCAAACAGCTGATTCTGAAACTAACCCTGTGTTAATATAAAGCATGTTCTCTTCCTTCCCTTTCTAGTCAGCTTTAATATGATAGATGCTAATAGAGAGGCTTACTCTTTTTGAAATATATATACAAGAATCACTCTCTTCTCTCTCTGTAAGAATGAGAAGTATATACCTTTGTGAGAGAGTTTAGATATCTTATATGTCACGTCTCTTTAAGATAATAATATCTAATTGGGTCGATTGAACTTGAAATGTACTAGGTCAAGATAATGATTAGGTCTGAAGAACACTAAGAGAATCTGAAGTAACACACGTGTCCAAAGTTAAATTTCAGGTTCATTCTGTTTAGGTTGTAATTTATCATATGTGTATAGTATAATTCACAGAATATTTAAGTTTGGAGATTTTAGAGAGGAGTCCTTTACGCAAATATTAGCGTTGGTTCCTGGTGTTAGAGTGACTAATAATAAATAGTTCCACTAGACCTCTCAAGTTCAAAGTTTGTATCTATGAAGTGAGCATAATAATTTTATTCACCAAGGCATTTCAAAGGTTTAGTAACAAATATGCCAATGGTCTACATCTTTCCATTTTTTCCTAAGAATCATTGGCCAGACATGTTTTATTGCAGATTGCATGGTTCAGCTTCTTAGGCTGTAATTTAGAATGACCTGTTGGTGTTGAAGAATATGAATGATAGGCATGAGCCACAGGGATATTAATTTAAATGCTTAGTGGATAATTAAAAGTCATGGACATATGTAAATCAAGTAATATAATCTCATAAATTGGGGATTTTACAGATTCTTGGAATAAGAAGGTAACATGGAGTGTGAACTATAGTGATATATTTTTGTTATCTAAAGAAATCCTTCCTCTAAGGTGCTGCTCAACTCTTAACCCAAGATTACTGGAATAGAGGACTCTGCCTGGGACATGTCCAGATGCATTTAGTACCTTTCTGATGGGTCTCCAATAATGCTCTCAGTTTAGGAGTCTTAGATAGGTCAACCTTTCTGCTATAAATATAGATACATTAAGCTCAGAGATCTCATTCTTCTTTCTGGAAATTGCCCAAGTATCTATCTGTTCCTCTGGTATTTATATTCCTAAATGTTCTTCACAGGAAATGATGATCAATTGGCTCCTGGTTATCCTACTTGCCTCCCTTGAGATTTCTTAGAGGACCACAGAATATTATCAATCTTTTTATTCTTTTCTCACACCTATGCTTCAAGTCATTTTTTATAGCAACATACTCACATAAATGCCTCTCTGAGGGTTAAAATAAATCAATCTGCAGAAGAAATGAATTTTATCAAAGTACATTATATGTAGGTAAATACATATCACAAATAAACCCCTTTGTACAAATAATTTACCCTAATGAAAAATAAAACACACTGGACAAAATGTCTGTCATCTGTAATCCTAGCTGCTTAGGAGTCAGAAATCAAGGCCAATATAGGCCAAAAATTAGGGAGAGCTCTCAGACAATAATTCAGGTATTCTGTTGTGTGTCTATGATCCTAGCTATTCTGGAGGCCCATAGGTAGGAGTTCCACCAGTTAAGGCCATATCTAGGCCAAGCCAAGAGACCCTATCTGAAAAATAACTAAAAAACAAAAAGAAAAAAATAAGGCTGGTGACCCCCTCAGTAGATGAATGGATCAAGAAAATGTGGTATATATACACAATGGAATTCTATGCCTCCATCAGAAAGAATGACATTTCCCCATTTGTTAGGAAATGGAAAGGCATGGAAAAAATTATATTAAGTGAAAAAAGCCAAGCCCAAAGAAACAAAGGTCCCATGGTTTCCCTTATTTGCAATATCTAGTATATGTATGAGTCAAGCAGGAAAGGTCAGATAATATGATGTTAGGAAAATGAACCCTTAGATAAGTATTTAAATGGTTTTTTCTTTCATGTATTTGTTTCTAACTCATTTATAAGATTATTTCTTTGTAGCTTTGTATGTCCCTCCCCCAGAGTACAACCCCTGCTTTCACTATATTTGATGTCGGTATAATTTGTGGAGGAGATGGGGAAAAACAAGTCGTTTAAGGATACAGGTGGACCCAATGCAACTATGAGAAGTACAAGTTGTCACGTCAAAAACGAACTTTACAACTTTGGTGGGGGGGGCGGGATTGGGTAAGGGGGGCGGGGGGAGACTGGGAAGGGATGTGAAGGGTAAACAAAGAAGGAGGCTGCAATGCTTGATAAGAAATGTACTCATTAATCTTGCCCATGTAATTGTAACCCCTCTGTACAATATGTTCACAAAAAATAAAAATTAAAATTAATTTAAAAAAATAAGGCTGGGGATATGTGGCTTAAGTGACTGCCTAGCAAGCACAAGATTCTTAGTTTAAATTCTGTAAAGGGGAATAAATGAAGAAAAAACATTTATAAAACATACAAGAATAAGCTAGTGTCAAAAATACACACTAAGGCTGGGAAGTTGGCTCAGTGGTAGAGTGCTTGCCTTGCATTCATGAGGCCTTGGGTCCAATTCCTCACCACATAAGCAGATAAAAGCCAGAAGTAGGGCTGTGGCTCAAGTGGTAGAGTGCTAGCCTTCAGCTGAAAAGCTGAGGGACAGAGTCCAGGCCCAGAGGTCAGCCCCCATGACTGACAAAAAAAAAAAATACAGACTAAGCTAAATCAATCTGGAAGCATCACCGAATTTATAGAAATGGAACAATAGTTTGTGAATTTATAAAACAAAATGTTTAACAGATGAATAATCCATTTCTTAGGATGCTGTCCATAGATTCACAAACCTGACAGGAAAGAGTCATACACTGAAAGTGGAGAGCTGAGGGAAAAAAAGGAAGAGTGAACAGAACAAAACTGAATATTCAGTCACAGTACTTCACTACTTCTCTTGGACGTTCCTCGTTCCCAAGTCTTGCTGAAAGTAGACTTGCTTTTGTGTGGTGCCCAAAACAACAGAGGGAAGCGAGTGCTTTACTATGTGCTCATCTCTGGGCAGAAAGTAGAAGAATATTAGCCTCCAGCAGAGAAGCAGGAAAAACACGAGGAATCAAAATTGTGTCAACATAGCTGCTGACTTCAAAAGTGAGATAATGTAATTTACAGACAATTTTGAGGTAAACAGTGGTATGCAACTGAAAGTTTGTTCAAATATTTTTTACAATTTGGTTTCCTGGGCATATCATGAGTTGTAGCCCTGCCTAGAGCTAGTGAAATGAACTTTTCAGACTTTTCAGAACTAAGGAGGAACTTGGGTATACTGTTTTGGTAAACTTTTATGGAAATATGACCAGTTGGAAGGCTCCTCTCTGGCAATAGTAGAGTTGAGTTAAAGCAAAGATCTGTGGATTACAAATATTAAATCCAAGCTATCTCTCCCTTGATAGTTTACTAAATGTGGTTCCTCTTTCTTGAACGCACTTTGTAGCCCGAGTAGCTTTTAAAAAAATCAAAATGAAACCTCAGTAGCTGAACACTTCCCTCTGGCTGGCACAATCATGGTATTCTTCAAGGAAGTTAATCTTGGTGGTCAACTTGACTAGATTGAAACATCTGAAAAAATTGGTAATGTGGGTGTGTCTATGAAAGTGTTTCCAAACACGATTGGCATGTGAGTCAATAAACTGAGTGAAAGTCTTGTGCTGAATGTAGACATCATCATCGAATAGGCTTGGAGCCAGTGGAAGAAAGGTTGGCTTGAATACATACAAGCTAGATTTCCCTTGAGAGGGAATGGGTGTCATTGCTTTTGGACTTCAGCCTTTGAACAAATAAAAAGAAAAGTAAAGCCAGGCACTGGTGGCTCACATCTGCAATCCTAGCTACTTAGGAGGCTGAGATCTGAGGATTGGGGTTCAAAGCCAACATGAGCTTTGTCCTTGTGAGACTCTTCTCTCCAATTAACCACTCAAACACTGGGAGTAGAGCTGTGGTTCTAAGTGGTAGAGCCCTAGCCCTCAGCAGAAGAGTTCAAGGACAGCACCCAGGCCCTGAGTTCAAGCTCCATACCACCAAAGAAAATGAAAAAGAAAAAAGGAAAGTAAAAGTATTTTAAGTTTCTTTGCCCTGTTACTCTCCAGGGATAGTTGAGGCTTTCAATCTCAGATTCACTGCTGTGTTTTATGTCTCTTGTTCTGAGGTTTCTATCTTCTTGGCCTGAGCAAACTAATTTCCCAGTTCCCCAGCCTGCAGATTTCCATTGCCCAACTACTAAATTTCTGATTGAGTAAACCAATTAATAATCTTCTTTTATAATTATACATACATTCTACTAGTTTTCTTCCTCTAGAGAATTCTGAGTAACATATTGTGAAATGTTAACTTAAAAAATTATCCTACAACTTTGGTGCAGGCTGGGGGCAGAGGGGGTTGGGGAGTGGGGGGTAGATGGGGGGGTAGATGGGAAGGGATGGGAAGGGGAAACAAAGGAGGAGGCAACAATGCTTGATAAGAAATGTACTCATTACCTTGATCATGTAATTGTAACCCCTCTGTATGGTATTTTCACAATAAAAAAGTGTGAAAAAATTATCCTACAAATAGAAAAGGTAAAAAACTATGTACCTATGACCATATAAGATAAGTGAAATGAACCCCAAGATAAACACACAAGTGGTTTTATCTTTGTTGCTATGGATTTTAATGTATTTATAATCTACTATGTGATTTTTTTTGTTTCTTTTGTATGTTCTTCCCCCATGGTATAGCCTGTTTTCACTGTATTTGATTCCAGTGCCCTGAATCTTGTATATACATTTTTCTAATTTGGGGAGGGGAAAGGAAATAACAAAATGCTGAAACAAGGATACAGGTTGACCCATGGTAACAATGAAATATAGAAGACACAATGTTGAAAATGAACTTGCAACTTCAGGCGGGGAGGGAGGGAAGGCAGAGATGGGGAGGTGAGGGGGGAAGGGATGGTAGAGGAAAAACAAAGGAGGCAGTAACAATGCTCTGTAGGAAATGTACTCATTACCTTACTCACATAACTGTAACCCCTCTGTACAGTATTTTCACAATAAAAATCATATAAAAATTGTCTGAAAAGCCCAATTTCTCTTCTTGGATGTAATTTTTACAAGGCAATTTAATGAAAATATAAAACAAAATAAACTCTGTTATGAATGTAATAAATCATCTCACAAATTTCCCAGATGCATTGAAAATGGGATTAAACACACACACAAACACACACACACACACACACACACACACACATATATAAGTATAATCCAATTTCCCATATATATTTATTTATATGAACCTAATGATGTCTATACAACATTCAACTTCATTAGGTACTAAAGTTTACACAATGTGTAATTTTTGCATGGACTTTAACTGTTTCCTTTATTATTGACTTTTTAACATATTTTTCCCTAAAGACAGG
Source organism: Dipodomys ordii (assembly GCF_000151885.1). Taxonomy (NCBI): domain Eukaryota; kingdom Metazoa; phylum Chordata; class Mammalia; order Rodentia; family Heteromyidae; genus Dipodomys; species Dipodomys ordii. Next base: position 6,675,910 of record NW_012267250.1, read on the forward strand.
ATTGATTCCCTTTTAATATTTTTTGCAGCTATTTGACAAGTAGGAAGAGGTGATACATTGAATGGCATGTGTCAAACAGATCCGAAGGGAACTTTTCTCCTTGGCCAACATCAGGTGCAAACATGTCCATCTATAACTGCTTTGACCTGCCAACCTCCCCATCCAATGATTTGCTTAATGAAGTAGTTGCTTTTGAATGATTAATTCTTAACAATGCCATAGCATACACAAGCAGTATCTCATTCAGAAATATCACCAACTTGTGCGTCAAGCTAAAATGCTAAACTGAAACAAGACTTGAGAACGCAAATAATGAAGAGGTAGAGGGAGGTAGAGTTCAAATTAGAAACTCCTTCCAAAGGCCTAGGGACCATAAACAGCATGGAAAAGAAAGCAGTTGAGAAGACATCAGTTCTGCATCTCCCCTAGGATGCGGCTTTTATACTAAGGCCACTCACTTAGCTCTGATGAAAGTGAACTCTTTAAAAGTGCTGTGCAGGGCCAGAAAGACAATGCCTCTGAGACTTGCTAAGGCTGACTTCAGACCACCTTGTTCCTGAGGCCACTCATGGAATGAGTCACCTGCCACATATTAAGCCAAGGTGTCAACATACTGGTTAAACCTGCTTCAGCTGAGGAGAAAGTTTGTACTGATCTGCCTTTAGCAGGAAGAGTCTGGCTTCTCGTAATCTCTCCTCTGTGGGGATGTCTGGCAATTAAAACGAGGAAAATAACATTCTTTTCAAGGGAAGCCCAAAATCTGTCTGTGAGCTATAAATAATGACCACATTGATCACTTATGATTTTTTATATATAGTTGTACTTTTTTAAGTTTTATTAATTGTGAAAATAGTGTACAGAGGAGTTACAATTACATGAGCAAGGTAATGAGTACATTTCTTATCAAGCATTGTTGCCTCCTCCTTTGTTTCCCCTTACCATCCCTGCCCTCCCATCTGCCCCCCGACTCCCCCGCCACCAAGGTTATAAAGTTCTTTTTTCAATATAACGTCTTGTATATCTCATTGCTGCAATGGGTCCACCTGTATCCCTATTTAAACAATTTGTTTTTTCCCTTCCCCTCCACAAATTATACTAACATCAAATACAGTGAAAATTTGTGCCTATTATTCTATAGCACACAAAAATCTCTTTAAAATAATTCTAGAGTAAAGAAGCATTAATATATACATACATATCATGGTTTGATATCTATAAATGGTTTATATTTATCAATTAACAAATATCAATGTATTTTTCAATATATCAATATATTTACCAATGTATTTTATAGTAGATACCTATGTGCATATATACATCAATTTTCCAAAGACAAAATTCTCAGTAGAACTGTGTCTATACATACAAAATATAAGGATGCCTTTGACATTTAAGAGTATAATAATCATTTCTACCATTTATTTCCATAGCTGACCATCATATTACAAATATTAAATAAATGAATTCTTATTAAACTATGTCAAAATATTTTTAGCTAGCAAATAAATAAGTAAGGAACTGTGGTTTCTTATAAGGTCTTATCATTAAGTCACACTCTTCACAAACCATAATTAAGAATACATAATAGGGTTAGTTTAAACAAAGCCAAAGTTTTCATCTCTAAGACTTTGCCTTACTGCTACTAAGAAACTGTTTATTTTTGTTTGTTTTATTAAATTAAAATCAGGTTTTTATTGAAACCATTCTAGTCAAATAGTAGGTAAGTAAACACTTGAACAGACAGATATCCCTCATATCTGGAAGAAAATTAAGTCAAAGTATTCTACCTGGTAGAAGAGAGAGATGCCTATGGTTAGACAATTCAAGGGCTACTTGGAAATTTCTAAAACCATTTCCAAAATCAATGGCAAAATTAAGGTTGGAACCAGCTACATTGTTATTTTACTACCAGAGAATGGGTTGTACCTGTAGAGCATTGTCATTCTTGTTGTTAGCCTTGAGAGGATTTGGAACTAAGGCTCCTTTGAAATATACCCCAAGAGAGGGACACAAGAGGTTTTATCTTTCTTGCTGTTGTTTTCAATGTACTGGTAATGTACTATGTGATTTTTTTTGTTTCTTTTGTATATTCTTCTCCCATGGTATAACCCCCGTTTTCACTGTATTTGATTCAGGTGCCCTGAATCTTGTACATACATTTTTCTACTTTGGGGAAGGGAAGGGAAATAACAAATGCTGAAATAAGGATACAGGTTGACTCATTGTAACAATGAAATGTACAAGACACTAGGTTAAAAAGGAACTTTTCAACTTAGGGCAGGAGGAGTGGAGATGGAGGGGAGGAAGAATTGGGAAAGTAGGGAGGGAAGGGATGTTAGGGGAAAAAAAGGAGGGGGTAACAATGCTCAATAGGAAATGTACTAATTATCTTACTCATGTAACTGTAATCCTTCTGTACAGTATCTTTACAATAAAAACTATACTAAAAATGATATGTATTACAATATTCATTCACTGGAGAGAAGTCATATGTTTAATAAAAAGACAAATACAGTTTTTCATGGTCATATTTTTTGGTTGATTTGCTTAATTGCGTAAGATGAGGGGTAAGAACAAAATTCCTAAGTACATCAGAATGCAAAATTCAAAATGTCCTAAAACTGACTCTGATTGACAGGCATGTAAGATTAAAGCTAGGCCTGGGTCAGGTTGATTCCTTCCCTCTTTTAGAACTCCTTGTGGAACTTTTTCCTGCTAAGAGAGCTTGGAGCTTGGACCTTTCACGAATGCAAAGAAGCTTCAGAAAGGCAAAGCATTCTGATAAAATGCTTCTTGGGTCTTTGTGTGAGAAGGATTGTCTGGCCAGCCATAGAAAAGGAAGCATGCTTCTAATCAACAGTATGTAGATTCTAGGATGATATGGCAGTGATATTTCCTTGACACTCACTATGTAGGAGGGACAATGAATAGAAAGACAAGATGCTTTCTTTCTAAAATATACATGTGTATTTCTGCATGATAAAGCTATAAGGAACCCGTCTAAATGTGCTCTAATTGAGAGTGCTCCATATATGCATTTATCTTCAGGAAGTCTTAATTGCTTATATCTTATGGAAGTTCTCACATTTGTTTTTGTAAGTAGCTCTGTCTGCTACTTCAAATTCTTCCATTTGGAGAAAAAAATGTGTCTACCTATTTTTAGTAACATTGGAAAGTATCAAATGTTTCTAGATAGAAGCAACACATTCTTCAATATTACCTTTTCAAAAAAAACAAATTGAAAATTACATAAGGATATCTTATAGAAAAACAATATTTTCTTGAGTTAACAGTAGCAATTCCAGAGCTGAGTACAGTACAGTGGTAAAAGGCACACAGCATTCGTGAAACCCTGGGTCCATTTCTAACACAAAAAAAAATCACTGTTTTAATCTCAATATTCGATTTGTTTTGTGAACATGCAAGGCAAAACTGACAGATAATTAATGGAAATTATGATACTAATAAAAATGGTGTTTTGAATGATAGTATAAGAACCCTAATTAGAAAGATTAATCTGAATTTTTAATCATATACTAAATTTCATTTGTGTTATGCAGCTAGAACTCAAGTTTCACATTAATATATTTATACCTATCAATTCAGATGCAGTTACTAGAACATGAATGTCTTATTGCCCCTCCTAAAGAGACAATGTATTAACAGCTTAGTCTTCCCAGAGAGTGTTTGTTTGCAGTATGAATATTTCATAGTTGGGAGAGCTCTAAATTTGAATTTAGATTGAGTCATAATGGCTCTTCTCAGCAATACAAATGACACAGAGCAATTTACAAAGTTTCTGCACAATATACAAACTTAACCTTATTCAGAATGCTAGATTAGATACTTTTGGAAATTATCTATGTGACAATAGTTTTAAAAAATAAATATGGACCTAGAGTTATTTGGATAACTAAATATTTCAGTCTTTATATATTAATAGGTTCAGCTTAGAAAATATAATAAAATGTCAGCAGCAAATTATAAAACTATTTTAAATGGTGCTTTAACATATTCAAAATGGGTTCAAGCATTATTTGAGAAATACAAATTTCCATCACAAAGATATATTTCTCATCTTAAAATTAGTTAAAATAATAAAAATAACTACACTAATCATTAGTCAGAGAACAGGTGTTATTACACTTGTAATATAACTTAGGAAATGATTATAATGACACTTCTTACAAAATTAATAAACACATAAAGGGGTCAGTTTCTGGCCTATATCTAAACACTTAACATAAAGCAGAAAAGGTCAAAAGCTACATATATATGACCATATAAGATGATGCTAAGCAAAATGAACCCCAAGATTAGGGACACAAGTGGTTTTATCTTTCTTGCTATAGTTTTAATGTATTTATAATGTAGTATGTGATTTTTTTTGTTGCTTTTGTAAGTTCTTCCCCCATGGTATAACCTCTGTTTTCACTGTATTTGATTCCAGTTCCCTACATCTTCTACATACAATTTTCTAATTTGGGGAAGGGAAGGGAAATAACAAAATGCTGAAATATGGATACAGGTTGTCCCATTGTAATAACAATGAGATGTACAAGACACTATGTTGAAAACAAACTTTACAACTTTGGGCGCAGGGGGAGGGAGGAGTTGGGGAGGTATGGGGGGAAGGAATGGTAGGGGAAAAACAAAGGAGGAGGTAACAATGCTCTATAGGAAATGTACTCATTACCTTACTCATGTTACTGTAACTCCTCTGTACAGTATTTTTACAATAAAAATATATATAAAATAAAAATATATAACCCATGCATAAAATCATACATCTACTCAAAGTTATCCATAGCCTAAAGTTTATAATGTCAAGAAATTAAAAATGCAGAGCAGTAAAAATAAAATGGAAGAAAGATAGTCTCTTCAGTAAATCGTGCTGGCAAAATTGGTTAACCACCTGTATAAAACTAAAATTAGATCCTTATATATCACCCTGAACCAGAATCTACTCAAAATGGATCAAAGAACTCGAAGTCAAAGCAAACACCCTGAAAACATTGCAGGAAGGAGTAGGAGAAACTCTAGGGGCAGAGGCCGAAATTTTCTTAATAAAGACCCAGAAACACAACAAATCAAATCAAGGTTGGCCAAATGGGATTGCATGAAACTGCAGAGCTTCTACATGGCAAAGGTCATAGATAGCAAGATTAATAGAAAACCCACAGACTGGGAGAAGCTCTTCCCTAGCTATACAAACAAAGGCCTCATATCTAAAATGGACTTAGAACTCAAAAAAATTAAGTTACCCAAAAACAAATCCTCAAAGAAATAACCGTCTGACTAATAACTGGGCTAAAGACTCAAAGAGAGACTTCTCTGAAGAGGAAATGAGAATGGTCTATAGACACATGAAAAAATGCTCAACTTCTCTACATAAAAGAAATGCAAATCAAAACATCATTGAAGCCAGGCGACAGTGGCTCATGCCTGTAATCCTAGCTACTCAAGAGGCTGAAATCTGAGGATCGCGGTTCAAAGCCAGCCCGGGGAAGGAAAGTCCGTGAAATTCTTATCTCCAATAAACCACCAGAATACCAGAAGTGGTGCTGTGGTTCAAGTGGTAGAGTGCTTAGCTTGAGCTGAGGAGCGCAGGGACAGCACTCAGGCCCCGAGTTCAAGCCCCACGACCGAAAAAAAAAATTAAGATTCCACCTCACCCAAGTTAGAATGACTATAATCAAAAAATCTGATAATGATAGATGCTGGATCCCTGGAGGGGATGTGGGAGTGTAAATTTGTTCAACTACTTTGGAAAGCAGTATGGATGTTCCTCAAAAGACTACATATAGAGCTCCTTTATGACCCAGCAATCCCACTTCTGGGCATTTACCCAAATGACCACAAACAAAGCTATACTAAAGCTACCAGCACAACTATGTTTAATTCAGTATTATTCACATAGGTAAGATATAAAACCAACCCAGATGCCCCTCAGTAGATGAGTGGATCAAGAAAATGTGGTTTATATATACAATGGAATTCTATGCTTCCATCACAAAGAATGACATTGCCCCATTTGTTAGGAAATGAAAAGACTTGGAAAAATAATATTAAGTGAAATTACCCAGTCCCAAAGAAATTTAGGTCCCATGGTTTCCCTTATTTCCAATAATTAGTGTACATATACATCTTATCAGATGAGCTGAAAAGCTCAAAAAGCATGTACAAATGACCTTATAAGATGAGGCTAAGTAAAAGGAACCCCGAGATATGGACATAAGAGGTCTGTCTTTATTGTTATTGTTTTAAATGCACCGTGTGATTTTATTTTTGTTATTGTTTCCTCTGAATGTTTTTCCCCCTATGGCATATGCCCTGTTGTCACCCTGCATCTTGTATATACATATGTCTAATCTGGAGAGGGGATGGGGAATAACAAAATGCTGAAACAAGAACACAGGATGACCCATTGCAACAAGGATACCCACAGGACAGTATATTGGAAAAGAATTTTACCACTTAGGGTGGGGGGAATGGGATGGTAAGAACCAGAGAGTGGGAAGTGGGGGAGGGAAAGAATAGTGGGACAAGAACAAGGAAGTGATGGGGTAACAATGATTGACACGTAATGTACTCATTGCCTTACCCATGTAACTGTAACCCCCCCCCGCCGTACAACATCTTAACAGTAAAATAAAGAAATATTTAAAAAATTAAAATAAAAAATGCAGGGCAGTGATTGAAAAACACGTGATCCAGATGTAAGGAAGTTCTGTCCAACTTTAACATAAGCAGAAGACCTTCTTGACCATTAAGTGATTTCTAGACCAAATTTCTAAGTGATACCAAAAAAGTGCAATAGAGTATCTATTTTATGCTCTTTTGTGAATATATGAAAGAAGATACATAAACATAATATACCTATACATATGCATTCACACAGACAAAACAATAAGTAAAAAACTTATGAGATCAGTTATCTCCTGTGTTTGGCAACTACAATGGGATAGAAGAGAGTAGAAGGAAGGAAGTATTGGAAAACTTAATTTGAACAGACAGTTTGATGCAATTCTACCATACCAGAGCATGTGAATTATTCATATAATCAAAAATAGGATAAATCAGAGTAAGAAGAGAGGGGATTATCCACATAATTTTAAACATGTTTTGGGGGCTAATGCTCTAAGATTAAAAGATAAAATAACTCTAAGCAAATATTAAATCAGACTTGATAAATTGTGGGCTTTATTCCTTTTGTGGATGTTCTGTTTCTGTTGGTTACTATTTGTGTGCTTTGTTTATTTGTTTTTGGCGTTTGCACCTGACTCATTTTCCAAATCATTAAATGGTATTCTGTAAATTTTAGGACCAAAAAAACTAAGTTACTTCAATATCTTTATATTTCTTCCACAAATAATCTAGGCAATATATACTTATTAAGTAATACATTATAGGTACAAAGTTATGCAGAGATAATCTATCAGAAATTAAGAAAGATATTTGTTTATAAGAAAGACAAGCAATGATTTTTGAAGAAGACCATTGAATGGAAAAGTAAAAGAGCTATCTGAGAGATTGTCATATACATAAAAGAACTTGTGAGTGTTCCATCTAAAAAAATTTTAAGGGGCTAAACAAAATTACACGTGCATTTGAGGAATGGTTGAATAGGGTTATTGAATCTTCAACACATTTTTGCCCTGAAATTCATTAAAAGAGACATTAGTTCACTAGTGCCTTTTATGTCAACTATAAATGAACCACTGTTGAAAGAATCATAATAAATATAGCTGCCAAAAACTGACACTACAAAGCCATTCTTTTAATAGACATTCAGCTGTCATATAAAATTAGCATAAGACATACAAATGGTTTAATCATTTCTGTCTGAATACCTGTTAAGCATTTTTATTAAAATGTCAGAACATTGTTCACTGAGTGATTAATGAGTCCCTTATAAATAAAAAAAATTTTGTCAAAATACTTGTAATTTATCTCTTCGGATGTTCATCTTCAAAGAAATATGCTGCTTATTATTGCTTTGATTATATAAAGATTCCTTCTGGGGCAACCAGTTTCAAATTGCCATAATTACATTATAGCTAATGTTTATTTGGCTAGGATTTTTAAATCTATTTAGTGCCATTCAACTGAAATAAATATAAAAATTTAAAGAACAATGAACTACAGATATATGCCATTTTTATCTGTCACCAGATAACCTATTGGTTGACTTTCAAGCGAACTGTCAGGTAAGATCATGTTTTGTGTCATTGCTATAAATTTATTATATACAAGGTCTATTTACTTTCTTCTATCAAAGTCTGGATGAACGATAGAGGAGGATGACTTGTTCATGTTGAATTCAACAATTCAAGAAGAATTTAAATATGTATAGAATTACTGGTGTCATACATTTTAGAAAGCATAGACAGTGCTCACTCCAGACTGACTATTATCTGCTATTATTTATATTTAAGAAAAATAAAATCCAAGGTGTGTAATATTAGACACTGCTTTCTATAGTTAAACTTAGAGAAATTGCCTTAGAGAAGTAACATGATCAAAGTATTTAAGAGAAAAATGACAAGTTCTCTCTAAACAAGACACATAGATCTTTGGAAATGACAGTTGCATGTCAGTAGAAGGATTTTCCTATATCTTCTGATTGTGGAATTTCTCCTGATGAGAGGAAAGCTTGTTGCTTGCAATTTTATATTTTATTCTCAAAAGTAAGTTTCTGGATGAATAGCTGAACATCTTACAATCTCTGATTTTTACATTTAGTTGTCAGGTAATAAGTCTGAGAACTATTGGAAGAAATTTGTTATGCATATTTGTACATGTCTATGTAAAATGTGTTTTCTGATGTCCATTATAGATAAAATATTGAAAAGTTACTAACTTAGGCTTAGATTGTTAGCATAGCAATAGAATTTGCTGGCAAAAGACTGTGAGCCATAATATCCTAATACCATATCAATAAAACAAAAATTATGTTTACTAGTATTAGACTGATAAAGAGTTCCATTTGCATTTAATGCTATTCCTTATTAGTGACAAACATCTATATTATAATTTGATCAGTTAAAATGTTACTTTTTTTCAAAATAATGAGGCTATAACAGAAAGGATTCTGCTAATCAATAACTGCATATCAACTGTCACCAGAGAAATATCAGGTAATGCTCACAGCCAGGTGTCCTCTGTAGCTATAGCTAGGACTCCAGCTAAAGCTGAGCAGAGGTGAGCAGTGTAGAACAGTGTTCTACACAGAAATGATAGCAGATTGCCATTAAAACAGACATCAATTTCTAGTTTCTTATAAGCTCAAAGTTCTTGTAAAACCTATACATTTGGTCAAATATTCTATCATGCCAATCATACAGCAGAATGCTATGCCAAAGCTGAATTTATTATGTTTATATAGCTAGGGTGCTTTTTTAATGTATTTTATTGTTGTGGTATAGGTAATGTATGTGTAGAGGGGTTACAGTTGCATAAGTCAGGAAAAGAGAAGCTAGAGTATTTCTTGAAACTTACCATGTTACAGTCACTGTGAAATAGCCTTACATACTACATACTACATAGTTTGTTGAACTCTTCTATTAATATTCAAGAAATCAGGGCAAAAACAATCATTACATAGGAAAACATGTGATTCAAATCTAGCAGACATAAAGACTGCCAAGCTCTCATTTTAATCTTTCTTTCCAGTTACTGAATAGTTTCAGAGCTGTTTCTTGTTTCTTCTAAAATTAGTTTTGTATCTCTTATTTCCACAGATGATCAGAAGTAAAGATAAACATGTTAATTGTGCCAGATGGCAGAATTTACTGTCTTTGTTTTAAAAACTAATAGTAAGAGTAAAATCAGCTAAAATTTGATGGGTAAAATATTCAAGAATAAAAAGGAATCTTTGGATGACAAGGACTCACAAAATAGAAACAGGAATAAAACCCATCCTAGTTCTGTGAAGAACAAAGCTCTAAACCATAGCCTTAAAGATCATGTCTAATTATCCCCGAAAGTTTTCTCATAGATTATCAATCTAATCTATAGAGAGACACACATAAGTAGATGTAACTTCTTTCTTTTTGTTTCTGATTGGAATATTGTTACCATGAAATTCTGTAAAAAGGGGCATGAAAAGGTGAGGTGCTGTCTTTATGTAAGGTAAGGCCCTAGGACAACACATTACCAAGGTATTTAACATGAGAAGAAGACTTTTCCTGATTTCTTCTCATTGCAAGTAAATGAAAATTTCATCACAACAATTTTAGATCATTTGCATTTACTCTATTCACCAGAGATATAACTTATCATTTCCTGTGACATTCTTCACAGTCAGAAACAACCTTTCTCTTCTTAAATCATCACAAATTGGCCTGGACTTTCTATGGGCTAGAGTAAACTGCACAGTTGTTCTAAGCACCACAAAACTGCAGATATGACAGAAAAATTAAAGAATCAAGTCACAAATCATGGTAACATAAACATCCCAGTACTTTGGATGACGTTACATGATACTCTAATAGACTGAGCTAGAGAACACTTATAAAGGTGAATCCCACTTTTAACAATTCAATAGCTTAGGCATAAAAAATCATGACTTTTAAAGGTCTTTTTCAGCATATCCCAGTGCTTCCTAGTTTCAATTGATATACTTAGTGTCTAGATATTGCATTGTGATTTATTTTCTAATCTTTTAAAATAAGGTGACCTCAGTCTTTCAGGTGGTAAAAATAGAAATTGTTGAATAAATATTAGTACCACGGATGAAAATTGGTCTTTTAAAGTTAAAAATTGTTCTGCTTTTTGTGATTTTTCTAAAGTGCATGCATTTCAGTTTCCTTTTTGCCCTGTCTTCTATTTTAATATAATTGAATTACAATGATGTTCTGTGGGATATGTTCTTTATGGATGATGTTAGCTGGTGTAATTCACCTGATTGAAGAAAATTCTTACTACCTCCTTTACCTAGCATCGACTATATGACCTTCTATTACCTCCAGGAAAGTCTATTATTATTGTCATAGTTATTATTGTTTTATAGGAAAGGGTCAATCAATTTGGCCACAGTTTCTGCATTCTTCAGAATCCTCTTCTTGTTTTGCTGAAGTTATCATTGCACACAAACTTTTCAAATCAATGTTACCAGGCCTATCACCTCCTTTTAATATCATGTAATTAACCACAGTCTCGGGAAGTGGACAGGCAGAGAGATAATCCAGAAGGACTCTCGATGCAAATGCTCCAGGGACAAATAATCTGCCTTTCTATCACCAGCTAGCTGGTTGTCCTGAACAAAACAAACAGTTCCATCTCTCCACCATTCTTCCCAGACAGCATATTCTGAGAAGTTGGACCCCAGGGAACAGTCACCAGTGGCACAAATTAGTAGCTGCATTTCAATTTTGATGAATTGTTGCAGGCTGAATGTTAATCGCGGATGCCAATAATAAATTCTTTGGGACCACAGTCTTGGGAGACTGCACATGCATTAGTGAACTTTACCTTTATGCCCTTCATTAGATTTTTATGGTGAAGTTCCAAGAAATATCTTCCCATAACTCTGACATAGGAAGGGGAAAAGCAATCATGAAATATACTAGATGCTTTCTCAATTAGAAAAGCTTACACTCCCAGGGAAAAGATTTATCAGTGCTTATCCAAAATTAAGCACATTTTTACCAATCTAGCATCATCTAGACTTCTTATCTCACCTAAGCAGGCAAACAAATAAAGCTAAACTCCCAGAGAACCACTTATAAAGTTCACATACAAGAGGCACAGAACCACTAAAAGAGTGACATTTAATCAAAGGATTATAGCATACTTCCAATCACCAAATCTTACAAACAGGACTCCAGAATACAAAGAAGGGATTATATCTAAAATAGCTACAGACAAATATTTCATCTGAGAAGGAGCTCTTAGAGAAACTCAAAGCCAACAGAGGAGATGACAAAAAGAAAACGTTAGAGGAATCTTAAGCCACTGGCACTTACAACTAAGGAATGGATACTTGTTGATGACAACAGCTCTACCAATCACCTTGATATAATTACATTCATACATGCTTTTATCCAACAATAGAATTGCACATACTCTTTTCAGGTTAATATAAAACATTCACCAAGTAAACTCCCATCTAAATAAGAAAAAATAATTAATAAATTTATTTTTTATTGTGAAAATACTGTACAGAGGGGTTACAATTACATGGGCAAGATAATGAATACTTTTCTTATAACGCATTGTAGCCTCCTCCTTAGTTTCCCCTTCCCATCCTTTTCCATCCTCCCCCCCCTTCTCTGCCCCCCATCCAATCCCCCCCCACGCACCAAAGTTGTACAGTTTGTTTTGGACATAACGACTTGTACATCTCATTGTTGCAATGGGTCCACCTGTATCCCTATTTAAACAATTTGTTTTTTCCCTTC